>NW_027466092.1:17465000-17485000 GCF_046127955.1 Nelusetta ayraudi | reverse complement strand
ACCCCTTATAAATGATTAAGCAACACTATTGCATACAGACACCATATTGCTAAATTTATGTCAAAAATATATATAAAATAAAGTGTTTCCAAAACAAATAAATAATGTTAACATCTCAGGTAGTGACTAATGTAGATAGATGTCAGTGACTTTCCCAGCTGTCAACATGCAGCCTGTAGTGCCTCAGTCCTGGAGCGTCCCAGCAGTCTGGGAGCTCTGATCAGCAGAAAATCAACAGTTAATTGCTCAATCAGCAGTTCATTAATGGGATTTTACCAAGTCAATTTATTTCAACAGTGCAGTTAAGCACATCCTAGTACTTTATTGGGTACCAAGTACTGTACAAAAAGACAGTTGAACTGAAATGTGAAGTGCGCACGCACGCACGCACACACACCCACAAACACACAGTTAACAATACGTTACGAAGCAACAAATATATGCATTACAACAGGCTGGAAGTTGGAATATGTGTAAAACTGTCAGAACTTACTGACAGCAGACGAGCTCCGGACGACACCGTTACATTTTGTTCCTTTAATCTGCCTTCTAATCTGCCTGCCGACGTTTCTCAGCACTGTGACTCGATCCTGACAATGGGTTTGTGTGCTGCAGTGGCTGGCAGTGGTTTGGGGCTGCGTTCTCTGCAGGACCTTCAAAGCTTTTTTCAGTTTGTCACACTGCCAACGATGTCCATTTCTGCTCGGACCTCTTTAATTAATGAATTAATGTCCAAACTTGAGATTTTTTTTGAAGTGTCAATAGAAATGTTTGTAGACAATGGAATGAAACCTCCTTGGTTGGCATTCACACAGCATGGCGTTTAGTTCTTGGTTTGAAAGAAGGAAAGTGTATTTATCCCTTCTACTATCTGTCAATCTGCAGGACGAGTGTGTTGTTGTTTTCTTACACACACACACACACACACACACACAGTCTCTTCGGCATTCTTTCCAGCCGAGTCATTTCTCCGTGTTAGTGTGTGTGTGTGTGTGTGTGTGCGCGCGCGTACGTCTGGTATTGCTGTTTTCGGTCAGACAGTGGTCTAGTAGACTTGGTTCCACTCCGCTCCTTAAAGACTCACTGTGGTGCTGAGCTCAGCATGAATTGTACATCCACCACTTTCAGGACTTTAGTAAGTTTGATAACCAAAGTAAAAAAAAAAATAAAAAAAAGTTTTTGTACCCCAAAGTGTCCAAACTAACACCTGGTACCTTCATAACCAGACCGCGGTACCTGGAGCTCAAGTTCTCCTCTGCCAATTTTAAATTGCCGCTCGATGACCACGCGGATATTTTCTTGACATTTGTGTGTTTTTCTGCTCCGGCCCTCGCAGCAGCTGGACGAGATGCGTCGCGACCTTCGCTGGATCACCGACGCCCTGCAGTACGCTCGCTACAAGCAGCCGTGCGGGGGCGTGGCCATCACCTGCCTGGTGGACGCGAGCGTGCCGGAGGAGAAGAACGACTCCACCTCCTCTGCCATGGACTACCTGCCCACGCCATCGCCGTCTCCGGAGAAGCATCGCAGGAAGGCCATCAGCGGTGAGTCGCCGGACGCCGCGCTCATGCGGAGATTGGTCGGCCGACAGGGGGAGGACGCTAGAACCTGGCCCAGGATTCTGTTGACTGGAACGATGGACGCTTCCATGTGATTTCATCCAAGAATCTGTTTGTTTGAGAGGGAATTTCTCAGAAGCTCCAGTTTGCAATATCTAAAGAAATATATACATGCACACACACACACACACACACACACACACACACACACACATATACTGTATATACAGTACATATACATTTATATACATAGATACATAGATAGAGCCTATACACGACTGTTCAAGAGTTTTGGCTCATTGGCTCACTTCTGCATTGAACTCCATTATAACCAGTTTGGTGAAACAAGACGTGCTTCACAAGTACGGGAACATTTTAGCGTTTCATGAAAACCATTTCCAATGTCTAATTAAAAGTGATTCAGAGAACTCCAGGTATGGAGCTGTGTTGGTGCTTTGTTTAGTCTTATGGTTTAACACACACAACTAAGTGTGGTTATAATACAAAGCTTTGTTTTCGAACAGTTTTTAGCAACGTTAACTCCCGCCATGATGGCTGCGTATTGCAAACTTGACATTCATTCTCCAAAACCACAGTCAGTAAGACATTGAAGGCAACACTTGTCAAAGCCATCCCATAATGTGTTCAGCACATCTTTATTATTTCATTAAGTGGTTATAATGGTGCTCAATGCAGAAATGAATGAGTGACCCAAACTGTTTTGTTTAATGTGTAGTGTGTAAAATTTGATTCAGTTTGTTTTAAACTACACAACATCGCCACGACAGTGAACGTCCCACCTCCATCCCTCAGACTCTCTGCTGGGTTCGGACGAGGACGCCTCCTCCGAGGTCTTCCTGCCCACGGACAGCGACTACGACTCCAGCGACACCCTGAGCCCCCGCGTGCTGGACCCGCTCTACTCGCCCCCCCAGGATCTTTCCCAGCAGGCCGTGCGCTCGCTAGGCGGCAGCGCCCCGGACGTGCTGCAGATCCACGAGCTCCGGTGAGTCTTTGGCCCAAACGAGTCCCCAAGTGTCCTGCCACCGTCTCGGCAGAGTGGAGACAACGGTGCTCACGTGTATTAATGTGGACGAGCGTGTAAAATTTGGCCTGATTTATGATTTTTTTTATACTGGTAAAAGCTGAATATACTGCCCGTAAATACATTAATACAAGGGTGTAATCACAGTACAGTAGAAGTAATTTGGTTTTCCTACCCTTCGAACAGCTCTTATTTATATATGAGAAAATACTGTACTGTACTGTACTGTACTGTTGCTCCCAGTTAGTTGCCATCTTGCACCACCGTATTTCTAAGGAAGCCCGGTGTGGACGATCCAGCCCGCCTGACAGCCAGTTTCATATTTTGGGGAGAACGCTCGCGTCCTCAAACAGACCAACGAAGAAGAAGGTGGACGGGGTATCCAAGTTTGGGTGCACAAGCCACTGTAGTTCACTGGCGAGCTTGGGAGGGGGAGGGCGAGCAAAAGAGCGCTGCGATCTAAAATGTAACCACTGGCTGTTTCTTCTTAAAATCTCGAAATATTACACACTCAGTCTTTAACTTTATTGTTTTGTTTTTTTCATTTTTTTATTGTTATTAATATTGTTGCTACATTCACAAATTGATGAAAAATTGATTTCCTCCCATATTGCTGTTGAATCTGTGTTTTTCGAACGGCCGCCAACTGACTGGTGTTGGAAATTAGCACCTATGCTAAAAACTCTGAAGCATCTGATCCGTCCACTGCAACAGTCTTCTTCTGTTTGTGACGTCCATATCAAATCAAATAAAGCTAAACTCCACCGTGTCCTTGTCGCTGTCTCTCAGGTACAGCGTCTGCCCGCCCAAAGACCTCCTCCTGGCCCCCAGACTCAAGGACAGCCCCCCTGCCACCACCGTGTCCTCCACCCTGCTGCCCCGCTCCCCCTCCCTGTCCAAAGACTTCCCCTTCTCTCCCCTCCCACTTCCTCTCCCTCTCTCCCCCTCCCTCCCTAGGACCCCCCCCCTCTCTCCGTCGGTGCCCCTGTCCCCGAGGTTGTCCAGGGAGCTCCCCCTGTCGCTGGCCCTGTCCCCGACGCTGTCCGACACCACCAGGAGCCTGGAGGGTCTCTCCCTGTCCAGGAGCCACCAGGAGGGCTTCGCCCCCCTCAGGGCCCTGGCCAACCCCCCCACCAAGCGCAAGCTGCTGTCCAGGAGCCACCGGGGCCAGTACTTCAGCGGCCCCCAGCGCTGGCTCAGGGGCCAAAGCGGCGAGAGTCACATCGGTTCCTTGTCCGAGGGCGTCTACACCAAGCAGCTGGACCTGGACCTGCACCCCCCTGCGGACAGGGACCAACCCCAACCCATGCAAGGCCCCACTTACGTGAGCCACGCCTCCTGTGTCCTGGAGAGCCGGAAGGGGCGGCACCGGGAGCCCAGGCCTCACGTCCGCAAGATCTTCGTGGAACCTTGCAAGAGGACATCGTCGGGCCACCAGGGGAAGGGCTGGGATGAGGAGGAGGGGGAGGAGGAGGAGGAGGAGGAGGAGGAGGGGAAGATGAAGACGATGACGGGGGAGGTGAAAGCTGCGGGCGTGTCAGTGGTCGTGGATCAAGAGGAGGAGCCGGTGGGAGCCTCCACCCAGGAAGTAGACTCCGACGACCAGACCAACGCCCAGGTGTCAGAGATCCTCAGTAGCACGCTGTAGGGTCAGAGGTCAGAGGTCGGCTCGTCTGGAGCCTTTGAGCCACGTTCTACAAAGCTTTGAAAACACATAAAATCTGCAGGCCGGTCCAACTAAACTCTCTTAAATGATCTGATAAAAGGCCACCAAACTCTGACAAAACCTACTGACCGAACACGACAGATTACATTTTAGTCTGATTGGCCCTTAGAGTACGGTGGCCCTGATGGCTCAAAATACTGCAGCTTAAAAACAAACATTCCAAAAACAGTGACAGCGCTAAATCAGCTAACTACCAATTAGCTTACTTCTGCTGCAGCTACCTGACTGTAACAACTGTTACATTTGTCTGCCACAGCTAGCTAACAGCGACTACTGCTAACTCTGGAGACACAAAATAATGTATACCACTATTAGACGACTGTTAGCCTTTGTTAGTGAAAGAAAGCTAATGCCTACGTTTATCAGCTTACGTCGCAGCTTAGCTTGCCTATACATGTTGTCTGCAAATTAACAATTAACTGCCAAAGCTAACTAATTAGCTTTAGTAGTTACTGTATTTGCATTTTTTGTTACCACCAGGAATATTTGACCAATCAGGTGTTTGTTTTTCAAAAGATGCAGAATTTAGAGCTCTCAGCGATATTATCAAGGACACATTTGTCATCGGTCCAAATGCGATGGGCCGGCAACGGATTACAAAACAACCTGAAGTTGCTGGTTCAACTCTGTCATGCCTCAGATTAAATGGCATCGACTGTTACGAAGGAAAACAAATCAATGCAACAAAGCAAGCACTGTGTCGCCAACCAGAAACTTTGCACACTTGGACTTACTGTCAACCAAAATGGAACTGTGGTTTTCTTGATGATGTTCCTAGGTTTAAGTCCCTCTGAGTGAGAAAGGCCCAGCATGAATCCACATCTGCTTGAGTTGAATGTACAGTTCAGTCTGTTGCTGTGGTGATGTTGAGCGACTCCCATTGTGTCTTTTAGAGATGTGATTCCAAGAGAAATTCTAAAGTATTTTTTTAAGAGAAAGAGTTTAAAGACAGATTATCGCTGCAAATTGTTGGCATGGAGTTTTTTGTGGATGTTGGTTTTGTTTTATTTTATTTCCCCCTCCCTCGAACCTCCCCCTGTTTTGGCATGTCGCGGGTTATCGGGTCCAACCCTTGATGCTGTTTGTCGTCAACTGCTCTGTTTAGCTTCATCTATGGTTGGCCGTGGTGTTTCCTCAAATACTGATTGTGTTTTTTCACGTTTGTGTCTTGTTCGTGGCACGTGAACGCCAAGGAACACGGAACGTGGTTCCATTTTAAAAACAAAAAAAAACAAAACATACACACACACACACACACACACACACACACACACACACACACACACACACACACACACATAAAGAGCACAACTGACAAGATGGCACGTCTCCGCAACTGGATTGCACGACTGGAAGTTTTCGAGGTTACGCACTGCATCTCTAGCAGAATGTTCCGCGGCTACAGACGGTCGTCTAGCCTGTTAGGATGCTAGCCTGCTAGCCTGTAGCCCAGCAAACACATTGCTAGGCTAACACTGCTCAAGGGTCCTAGCCATGTCCTCGTTGCATAAAAGGGCTCCTGCGATAAGAGAGTGGCAGGTTAGTCCAAACCCTGGCTGAACAGGAACTTCACTCGTTTGCACACTATTTATATCGTACAATTTTAATGTTTTCGCATCGCAGTGACGGAGTAAAAGCCAACAGAATCTGAATGCGCTCGGGCATTTTCTTTGGTAGCTTCTTTCAACGAAAGCGCCCACTCCAGTGTGTGTGTGTGTGTCATTCAGGGTTTCTGTGAGAATCTGTTGCTGCAGTACTTGTACTGTACTGCATGTAAACCATTGGCATGGTGGTCGTCCAGCTTGGAGTTTTTGGCGAGCAGCTGGAAGCCTGAGAGGAAATGAATTGTGAAATCGTGAACTATGCCGTTAATTATGTTTGCTAATGAACCAGGCACGGAGTCGCACAAACAAGGAAACCAGTTCATTATTCAAAGCGCTCTGTGGTGTTTGCAGCTACACTAATTTGTTGGTCTCAATTACTCTTGAGATTTTTTTTTTTTCTCAGAAATGTTGTAAGAGTGTTTTTAAATTGTGAGGTTTGACGCTTCAGAGTCGCCGTCACGTCTCTGTGCCTCCACTATTTTCTCACCGTCTGTATATTTTGTATCTGGGTCGATCGAAAATCCGTCTCTGTTCTAGATTTATTTATTTGCAGCTACGAGGCACCTACATTGTTTTTAATATATGTAATTTTTTTTTTTTTTTTTTTTGGACTGCACTCGGTTCTGGTGTTTTCTTCTTGTATTTTAACTCTGAACTCACATGAATGAATATATTTGAACGAAAAATAAAACATGTCTCAATGTGGATGTCGTGCACTCAAACCTGAGTTTGTTTTTAATGCTTCCAAATGAGCAACATTACACCAAATCATACAAGTATCTTTCAGATTTCTTTTCATATTACAAAGCTTTCCGTCAAACAGTCCCTGATGCCACTAAGAGTGGCGGCTCAGTGCTCACACAGCGATGTGGAGACGTGATTCCAGAGCCCTGAGGGATTTGTAAGGTTTAATTGGCTAATGGACAGGAAGGTGACTGGCTTCACTTCCTGTCGGCTGGTCTGGTCTGGAGGTGTCGGAGGAATGCGGCTGGCTGCGGCCGATGCAGCGGCGGCAGGACGCCACGTGGGAGGGTGTGAACCAAGTGGAATCTCACACCATCGCTGGCAGCCAGTGCCCCCCCCCCCACCCCCCGTTGGAGCAGCCGACAGCGCGAGTGAGCGGCGCTCCAAACCGCAGGACGGCTGCTTCCAAGGACCTGGCTCCGTGGAAGCAGCAGCAGTCTGTCGGAGAGCTGCACAAGAAACAAGGACACAAGCAGAAGGGAAACCTCAGTGCAGGGCGACCGTCATAAGAAGCTGGAGATTACCAAAGCCTGATGATTTAACATCATGTGTCATATACCTCAGATTAACTTGTAAAATCCAGAAAAAAACGTAAGGATCACGAGGGGTTAGTACAGGCCTGTACAACCTATGGCCCGGGGGCCATATGCAGCTCGGTAAACTTTTTATCTGGTCCGCCAAGCTTAAAGAAATGATATTATTAGTAAGTAGGCAATAGAATATCAGTATTTCACCCATTTTTTCAGTGTTTTAAGAGTCGTTTGATTAATTAACTAAGACAGATTTTGTTGTAGCGCTTTTGTTCATTTTTAATTGACGTTAAACCACGTTTTCTACATAGGCCATGATGAGGTGGGTCACTAAAACACTCCATCTGCTCCTGCTCCACCCCCCCCCCTGTCAAACCCATTATGGCCCACCAGCCAAGCAGCTTGCGCACCCCTGGGTTAGTATCATTGCAGCCTCAATAATGAATAGGGCTGAAAACTAGATGGGTATTTTTTGCTTCAGGTGCATCATCACACGGCTGTTCAGTCTTTACCAGTGAGAACTGCACACATGGAATTGCCTAATAGTCACAAGGTACCACCCTGATCGTTACATCAGATGGGAGCCTATAGCTTAAAAGTCCAGGGTGTATATTTTTTAAGGAAGCCTGCCTGAGGGTTGCTTTCATATTGAGGGCACTATCAGGCGGCTTCCTTAAATACCGGGTACTGATTAAACGGCAATATGATAGAAAATAGATCAAATTTGTGAATGTAACAGCAATATTAATAACAACAAATAATGACAGAAACAATAAAGTTAAAGGATCATCAGATGTTGAGAGGATACAGCGACATCATAGATTACAGCGTTTTTTTACTCCCGCTCCCCCTCCTGAGCTTGCCAGAGAACTGCGCACACAAACCTGAATAGCACGTCCACCTTCTTCTTCGTGGGTTTGTTTGAGGACACGAGCAGTCACCCTAAATACGCACTGTCAGACAGGCTGTATTGTCCACAACAGGCTTTCTTAGAAATATGGCTAACTGCCATCTTGCACCTGCGAGTTTACACTTTCATTAATGTATTTATGGGCAGTAAGTGAAGCTTTTACCAACATAAAAAAAATCATAAATCAAGCCAAATTGTACAAAACCCTTAGTTTGTGTACTAACAGAGCTGATCGTTTTTTTTTTCCGTCAGTTGGAATTATATCTTAAACAGCTCAACAAGTTTTAGTTTTGATGTGTGCATGTATTTCAAATCCTCCTCAGTGTCCATAAATCTTCTTGGAAGTGAATGTGATAATTCACACATTCATCAGTGTCATCATAAGCAACCGCGCTGATGGAGGTCAGAGCTTTTCCTTTTTTCAACAAAAAGTGACAGCTTGAATGTGACAGACGTACAAAAAGTTATCGCTAAGCCATTGTCTTCCCTAGAAATACATCATCATAAATCAAACTGCACCAGTAGATAACTGTATACTTTGTCCGGAGTGCTTATTCATTGGTGCTTCCCAGCAGGACTTGTTTTTCCGGGCAGAACCGCCCGCTGTAAACTGTGCGACGACGGTTCTCCTGCGAGAGACGCGGAGGAGGAGCTGAACCCAGAGCCAGCGTGTGCTTGACCCGTCTCTGCCACCTTGAAGCCCTCTCACCCAAATGGAGCGTCCAAATTGCTCCGGTTGTCTCACCATCAAAGCTCCGATGGTTGAGCTGAATTACACAAATAGCAAACAGTTTTTTATCTCGGCTGGACACAAAACGACGCGGCCGGCATGTTTGTCCGCCCCTCCTGGGAGGCCCTTTGATTCACTATTAAGATTAAGCCGGCGCTGTTCGTTATCATCAGAGGGAACATTTGCCAACTCTGAACTGGACGAGTCCGGTGGAACGGCAGACACTGAGTTGAAGCACGTCTGCGCCGTGTTGTGGAAAATCAAAGGGAAATGTGATGCGGAACACGTGGATGAGTCTGTAGTGGAGCAGAGTGGACTGCATTCCAAGTCTATGCATGAAAACTGAATGTGATTACAGCTGGCAAATATGATGTCATGCTGTTCTTGAGCAGAGTCGGGAGGTAATGAAGTACAAATACTTTGTTACTGTGCTAATGTAGATTTTTCTTCTTTACCTGTACTCCCTGTATTTGTACACAAATATCTGTACTTTTGACTGCTTTCTTGGAAATACACACTTATTACTTTGTATTTAAAAGTATTTAAAAGATAAATTCTGTTGAGAGTGATTTACCTATTATTATAGTTTCTTGAAGTTGAGTTATTTGAACAATACTAAAGTATAGTAACTATTAGTCAGCATAGCTCAAACAGAGAATTGAACTATCCTATAGTTCAATATAAAAGTGGATCATATTTTAGAGGGAGTTCATTTTGAAAGACCTCAACTTTGGGGTCACCATTCAGTACATTGTCAGTACAGAGAAGAATAAACATGTAGAAAATAGCATTGGTTATTGTATTAAGGCTGTAAACATCAATAATGGCTCACTGGACATAATGACTATATCATTCTATATTAAGAGTAAAGCTGTTCAAAAATATTTTCATTTTGCAAAATTATTAACAAACGTACATTTTTACTTTTTACTTAAGTACATTTCAGAATCTGTTCTTTCTTACTTTTACTTGAGTAAAGGAGTGGAATCAGTACTTTTACTTTTACTAGAGTATTTCTTACACAAGTATCCATACTTTTACTTACAGAATTTAAGGTACAGAATGTGAATATTTTTGCCACCTCTGCTCTTGAGCAATGAACACTGAGGTTCAGTTTATTTTAGAAGCACTAACAGAGTTACAGGATCTTCTCTTTTTGGGCCATATGAATCGCAACGAGTCTCATTTTGTTTCAGTTTGTGCAGTTGTGATTGAGAGGTAGAGAACCAAAGTCCCCAACCACCAGCTGTTGATATCAACGCTTCAGCCTCTCCTAAGCTCCAAGTCCAAATCATGGAAATAAGATGGATTGTCTTTTTAAATATGAAAACATGACTATCTCATCTTTCATCATCCGATGGAAAAGTTGACCAAAAATATTTGTATTCATTGAATTGTTTTGTTTTGGTTTTTTTTTTTGTTGAATCCACTGTCTGGCTGATACCACTGGGATTCACTGCTCGCTTTCCTTGGAACGTCGAAGTCCTCAAGGCCTTTTGGTTCCATCTTGGTTGTGAACTCAGGTCCCATCGGTGCCCCTCTCAGCGGCCCTGACGTGGAAGTGGAGGATGGAGGGTTTACAAAGGGACAGGAAGTCTTATCTGAGATGCCGACTTCCTCACCATAAAGATGCAACAGTTAAGTGGCGCCCGTCACACGCTGTCACGTCAGTGCGGCAGAAAATTACCCACAATACCTCCCTTTCAGTGGCACGCAGGGGTAACGAGGGTGACTGGGGTCGGGGGAAGGGAGTGTTGGGAGACCAACTGTTGATCTTACAGATTGTCATCAAACATATCTGATGATGAAGGGGTACAAAACAAGTCGTTTTAAGGATTGTTTAACTCACTGTTCCCCCACTGCACGTTTCAGAGGGACCTTCCCGTAAATGTGTGGCGCTCCGAATCGCACCATCCTGGACTGAACACGCGTGCAGATTGTGTTCATTCTTAGAAGGGTGTGGAATTGCAGTGTACCGTGCTGGGAATGTTTCTTAATACTTCACACCCTCAACAATTACCGTGTTAGTGATGTAGTACGACGACATTAGCATGCTCGCCGCTTCCTGGCTACATTTTCACAGCTTGATGATGCAGCAGCACCGTTGCAGGCTGCGCCAGATAAAATTACATTTTCACCGGGTGTCAAACTCTGGTTCCCGGGCCAAATTTGGCCCGCAATGTAATCATATTTGTCCCACGTGGCAAATCCCAGAATGTTCTGTTCAATCAGAAAAGGACGTTCATTGAATTGAAAAAAATTGGTTTATTGTTTTTATTTTATTTTTAAATTGATTAATAGCCCGTGAGAAAAAGGCTACCGTTGGAATTTAAAACAGAGGGCTGCAAATAATATTTTTAATATTTTTTTTAATTGGAAATTCGATTTTGCAATAATATTAATTTATTTATTGTACAGTATTAAGCTTTGCTTGTTCCATATTCAGGTTGAAGAAAAAAACTTGTTTGGATCCATATAAAAAGGTTCACTGTGATATCTGGAGGAAGATTTTTTTCAACAAGTAGCAATGTTGCCCGAGACTTTGTCCAAGTTTGAAATTTTTTGCCCACTGTGTATAGGAGTTTGACACCCCTGCCATAAAAGGTTTGGTTAACAGCCAACCATTGCAAGTCACAGGTCAGAAAATTGGCGGTAGACAAAGTTGCCGCTTCTGGTAAGTGCAGAAGAGCAGTGCACAATTGGGAACAACCTGTATCGAGATTAGCGCTCCACATAATCGGAGTAGTGAAGTGCAACTTAGGGGAACATGTGATTTGGAACGCAGCTAATGTAAGAAGCTGGTTAACGGGACTGAAGCCGAAACCTTGAAGGCTCAACAGTCTCTGATGTGGTCGTGACTATAATTGTACTCTTGATAACAAGCAGCTGCCACAATTCAGCTCCTCGTGGACACGTCTTCAACCCAACAGCAGTTCACCCAGACATGCGGCCACGTTGGTCTAAGTGTGGCTTCATCAGCCTCTCCGTCGCCTCTTCAGCCCAACCTAACTTCAGCGTTCCAGAGGTGAGAAGTAAGAAGTACAATTACTTTGTTACTGGACTAAAGTTGATTTTTCAGGTATCAGTACCTCAATCAGTACTTCAATTGAGTATTTTTATTTTGAGTAGTTTTTGACAACTTTTTACTTTTTCTCCCTACATTTGTACACAAATATCTGAACCTTTCTACTCCTTGTAATAGAAAAACACACGTGTTACTTTTGTGTTCAAAAGTGTTTAAAAGATACAAATTCTGTTCAAAGTAATTCACTTATCACTATAGTTTTTGCTTGAAGTGGAGCTATTTTAACTCTGCTATTGTGTAGTTAAATATAAAACTGGATCATGTTCTAGAGGGAGGTTGATTTTAGACTTATGGTTAAATTGTTGTTTCTCTAATTGGAAAAATAAATATTTTATACTTTTCATTGAAGTTCATTTCAGAATCTGTACCTTCTTACTTTTGCTTGGGTAAATGAGTTAAAACTTTTACCAGAGTCTTTTTTTACACAAGTATCTATTTTACTTTGATTTAAGTCCAGAATGTGAATACTTTTCCCACCACAACCGAGGACATCTGCACAATCACCAGTCAGTATCCAATGTGGGCAATGCCCCACACTTGAATTTCATCTAATTTTCCCTTCATCAAAGCATTTCATACACAGTCGTAAATATGGAGTTGTCTCTCTCCTCAGATAATGCACACATCAGTCGTGTGACGTGTTCAAAATCGAAATGATCATTTGTACCGGCTGAAGAGACTGTAGTGCGATTGTATGCCGAGTCATCCATCGCAGAGATTTCCACTCTACAAACACTTTTGCCTCCACAAGCTGGTGACGTGATGGGGCAGCAATCTCATATATATATATATATATATATATATATATATATATATATATATATATATATATATATATATATATATATATATATATATATATATATATATATATATATCCGCCTCAGCCTGCCAGGTGAACCAACTTTGGTGCGCTCATGTTTGAGTTTGCCTCTTTTCCAGTTTGCCATTGTGCGTGCCCGTAGGCGTGCGCGTGAGTAGGGCTGGCCTCTTACATCACCGCCGCCCTGCTGGATATTTGCTGGCGTTTGGGGGCCGCCCTCAGACGGGCTTGCAGGAGGACCAGAGGAGGCAGCAGGAGCAGCAGCGGGAGCCGGTGCGCCAACATGCGGGCTGTGTGCGGTGACCTGTGCGCCCAGCAGGGCCGGATCTCCACTGCCTGCTGAGAGGGGGGCGGGGGGGAGGAGTAGGGGATCCCCGACCTGGGGCTGCCTGTGAAGGCGCTGAAGTTGTGTTGGACCACCTGCACGCAGGAGAAGTGAGGATTACTTTCTACCTGTGCGGGTCTCACCTGGGCGGGGCGGGGCGGCGCAGCGGAGGACATGGATAACTCCTGGTACCTGCTGGCTCTGTTTGTGCTCCTTCTCTCGCTGGGCTTCAGGATCGAGCAGGCCACGTGCCAGCACTACTACCTCCTCCGGCCGGTGCCCAGTGACACTCTGCCCATAGTGGAGCTAGAGGAGCACCCGGACCCGGTGCTGGACCCCCAGGAGAAGGATCTAAACGAGACGGAGCTCAGGTTGGTGCTGGGCGGCCACTTCGACCCCCACTTCATGTCCGCGTCGCCGCCGGGGGACAAGCACGCAGCGAACGAGGACGAGCTGCTGGTGGAGGCGGAGCTGCGGCAGAGACTCTCCGGGACCATGCCCAAGGAGATCCGAGCCATGGAGTTCGAGGTCCAGAGCGGCAAGAAGCTGAAGCCGAGCAAAAAACTGCGCAGGCGGCTGCAGCTGTGGCTGTGGTCGTACGCCTTCTGCCCGGTGGTCTACTCCTGGAACGACCTGGGCGGCAGGTTCTGGCCGCGCTACGTCAAGGTGGGGAGCTGCTTCAACAAGAGGTCCTGCTCGGTGCCCGAAGGGATGCTGTGCAGGCCGGCCAAGTCCTCCCACCTGACGGTGCTGCGCTGGAGGTGCCTGCAGAAGAAGGGCGGCCTCAAGTGCTCCTGGATCCACATCCAATACCCCGTCATCTCGGAGTGCAAGTGTTCCTGCCACACCTGAGAACCTATTGTTATTATTATTATTATTATTATTATTATTATTATTATTATTATTATTCAATCCGCTTTTCAAACCTTTTGTCTGTAAAATATTCCGATACTGCACCATGAGCAGAATGTATATTTGAACAATTGTTTTGTTTTTTGTTTTTTTGTAAAATACAACTCAGTGTTATCATTATTATTATTATTATTATTATTATTATTATTATTATTATTATTATTAAATCTACTGTATTTTTAACGCATCTTGATTAAATCTGTTTATTTATAACTGTTTGAAGCTGCTCTTTCATTAAGAGTGATCTATAAAGCATCTATGAAGTGATAGAAATCTTGCCAGTTGAGTCACAGTGGTCTATAGTTGGCTGACACCCACTTACTCATATGAGTAAGTGGGTAGAAGTGTGAGGTCCACATGTATTATGAGTCATAATACATGTGGACCTCACACTTCTCACACAAAATTAAAAAGAGAGTGATTTACAAAAGTGGTGTGATGCAGGCCTGCACGTCCTCCTCAGTGATACTGGGAGATGACGGTCTTTTCATTAACAAGCGGTAGTGGTTGGTGGTTTCACTTCTGCACACACATCAGTTCACCTGGGTCATGCACCTCTAACTTGTGTTTCCGAATTTGAATTTCCAAAGGTGCCTTCTTCATGTGGTGCTCCAGTCTGTTGCTTCTGAGATTTTTTTTTTTTTTTTTTGACACAGTGCAGTTAACACAACTCGTTCAGTGGTACCTGTAAACAGTGTTTCGTGTCATGCATTAAAAAGTAACACCACTGCAGTAATCTGTTCCCTTTGCAGTAACTTTAAACACTTAGCTTGATATTCAATGAGCATAAACATAACCCTGTAATTATTCCTCTGGCGTACAACTATGCCCCTGTTCTCTGGACTCTCTTCCTTCTGCAAAATTGTACTAAAACGAGAGCAAATTCAGTCCATCAGTCTTGCCTTGCAGGTGTGATTAGAGCCACATAGGCCAACCGTTCTCCCTTTTGCAGCGTCTGATTGCAGGGACTGAGAGACGCTGACAGCTGTTTGTTATCTGTTGCCATGGCGAACAAGAAAATCCGATTTTTATGAACGTCATTGGCCTTTTTTCATGGCTGAGTTGTTGAAGCTGCTCCTGGAACAAGACCCTGGTATCTTACCGCCACCGTGTGGATGATAACGTGAAACTGCAGTAAGGGAACATTTCAGGCAGACAGACAGGTAGGCAGACAGACAGACAGACAGACAGACTAACGCCACAACTCTGTTCAAGTACAGTGTGAGAATCAAACCCCACAACCTTTTCATTGTGAGGTTGCAGCCTCGCGTTGCCCTCATTTGCCAACAATAATAACACATTTCGAATTATTATATTTTAATTCAATTACATTCTACTTAAAACACACATTTAATAAATCAGTTTCAATTTGAATTTAATGTCATTAGGTAATACAAAGTGAACATGAAAGGCCTCAAAGATAAATTGCCTTTACGGTATCTACGTATATTAGCATTACACAAATACTTCACGAGTCCTATACATCACAGAGCATAATTTTCATTTAATCGTGTGCAACAGCCCCTCATTATTCCTCTCGTTCACTCCATAAAGGTATAAGCGATGTAAAGTTTCAATTGACTTGACATTTTCTGTGCAGTTCTCTTGCTTTCCACAAGAGGGCAGTGATTTCTCGTGTTTCTATATAGAACGACCTCGGTTTTCCTTACTGAACAGAACATACCCGCATCATCGTTCTGTCGTGGCGCTGCTGAAACGACTTCTAGTTCACCAAAACAGCATCGAATTAATGCATGCCTCACAGTTCTTAAGTTTCACTTCCTGTTCACTGGTAGCTGAAATTCTATTGCAGTGAAAGTTTTTGTCCCTAGACGCTTACCGTTCTTCCTGATGTGGGTGTGGACCGCTCGGCAGATCATGACCACACAAATAATGGAGAAGAAGCGATACTAGTCTGCCGCTTCTCAGTGGGGAAAATTAATTTCCATTTGACAATATATATTCTTTAGTATACAAAACAAGCCCCGGGTCTAGAGTTCCGCGGTGATGCTGTGTCAAGATGGGAAATTTGTTTGGGAAAAAGAAGCAAACGAGAGTCACGGAACAAGACCGTGCGATTTTGGTGAGTAGCTATTACTAGCTAGCAGAGCACTAGTGTTAGCATTAGCATCTAAACTGCCCTCCACACCGGCAAATATATACATGCGTTCAAAGCCCCGGTGTCGGAAGTAACCTGTACTCTTACTCCTTGCTCGTCAAACAAATAACAACAGTCCCCAGCTCAACGGTGTATTTAATCACCTTCCAAATTGAAACCTGCTAACTGCTATAGTCAACTTCCTCTTAGGTGTTGGAAAGTTGGATAAAGTTTGCCCAATTCGTCCCTGGAGTCCAACTAAAATATGTCGTGTGTCATGACAAAAAATATCACTAATGGTTTGGTTGGTCCTGCGAATGTTCCGTCGTATTACACTGGGGGTTTAGAAACTCTGTTCGAGAACTCGCAGCTTACATCAGTTCAAGCAGGATCTTGTTGACGCGACTAACGAGTTTGTTGCTGACCAATGACCCAGTGCCGACAACCTGACACGACTGTTACCCTCCGACCTGTGGTCACGTCTCGTCTCTTTGCTTTACGGCAGCAACTGAAACAGCAGCGAGATAAACTGCGGCAGTACCAGAAGAGGATCCAGCTGCAGCAGCAGAAGGAGAGACTTCTGGCCAAGCAGCTGCTGAAGGATGGCAAGAAGGAGTGAGTGCCAACCATGCTGACGTCACTTCCTGATCTTTTTATAACGTCACAAAATTGTTTTTGATTGGTTTCATGGTGCGGACAGGTTTAACGGTTTCACTGGGTTTGTGGTGTTGACAGAAAAGCTGTGCTGCTACTGAAGAAGAAACGCTACCAGGACCAACTCCTGGACAAGACTGACAATCAGATCAGCAACCTGGAGCAGCTGGTGAGCCAGTGGAGCATCAATCAATCAATCAATCAATCAGCCAGTCAACACAATGTGTTACAGTGTGACTTGACTGTTGGTGACACCTGTGTGTTTTCCAGGTCCAAGACCTGGAGTTTGCTCAGATTGAGACTAAAGTCATCGCTGGGTTGAAAACCGGAAACGAGTGTCTGAAGAAAATGCACGAGGTGAGAGTTTCTCCTTTCAAAATAACCAGCATGCATCACAGCCGCTGCGCCTGTCGGTATTAATGAGCCAGATGTCCCGCCCCCCCTGTGTCAGGTGATGTCTATTGAAGAGGTAGAGCGCATCATGGATGAAACTCAAGATGCCATCGAATACCAAAGGGTGAGTGCAGGAGACTCTGAAGGAGTTCCAGGGTTGTTTCTGCTGAAGCCTCAGCCTTATGTTTTGCTGTGTGCAGCAAATCGACGAGATGCTGGCCGGCTCGCTGTCGCAGGAGGATGAGGACGCTGTGCTGGCTGAGCTGGAGGCCATCACTCAGGTACGTCTCCACTGCCGGCCTGCTCTGCTGCGCCCGCGGCTCCAGTGCTTCGCAGCTGATTGCTCTCCTTCCCTCAGGGAGACATGGAGCTTCCCAGCGTGCCCACAGACGAGCTGCCCGACGTCCCAGAATCCTCGGAGAAGACAGCAGGTTTGCTGGTTCCTATAATTAGAAATTAATGTTATTTGTTTTGTTTTGTTTTTTGCTTCAAGAAAACATAACTATTGTGAATTACAGTGGGCTGAATCTGAGTTGCTTAAAGGTTCCGGTCTCTAAAATTTGATTTGTTTTATAATTTCTATATTTGTATTGCAGCAGCAATTAACTTTAGTAGGGCTCACAATGCTTTGGTTAAAACTGTTGACCCTTTTACAAACACTGTCCCAACTGTCAACATATAGAAGATGAAACCATCGCAAAACTCACAAAATCGTTGATTGTTGAGCAAAAATAAACACAAAACATGAGTCCACAAAAGGCACAAAACTGCATTGGTAGGAGCACCGTCAGCATGTTAGCGTGCTGGGTTACATTAAATCAGGGTCAAAAGTGAAACTTAAAAGGCAGCGAGCTCTCAACTGCAGGCAGAAAATGGAGTTTGCGTTGACAGCAGTTGAGTAGCAAGGCCACTATGATAGTTCAAGCAGTGATGTCATATTAAAAGGTATTAAAAGGAAGACCGTGGCAGTCTGTCCATTTTCTCCTGAAAATATATCCGCCACTAGGTGGTGCTAGCTATCCACTGTGGTGACAGTAAAAGAGAGTGCTGCAGGAGAGTTTAATGCTACAGTTTACCTCCATGACTCAACAACATTGCTTTACAAATACAACAAAAGTTGCTCGAAGTCGCAGAACACTCGTTCATTTAATTCCTTTTCAAACTTTAACCGTTCCTAACATTTTTACACTTGATTGTTGCTTGCGTGATCACTGAAGGAGTGACGCTGTGACTGTGCTGTGTGTGTGTTTCAGAGCCGGCGGCTCGCTCCAAGAAGAGGGTGGAGCCAGAGCTGATGACCGCATAGAACCGTCTGCAGACTGAGCTCGCAGCTTCTCCCCACACACGCCAACCCATCAGCAGGCCTCCAGACACTGAAGGCCTGTGGCAGAGTGACCTCATCATCCGCACTGCTCAAGGGCTCCACCTGCTGGCGGCTGTGCTTTAACTGCAGCAGCCTCAGCCAGGCGCTGATCACACGCGGGTGCCTGAAGTGAGCGCTCTCTCTCTTCCGCTGAATCATTTTACTCCAGGAACTTCGATGCACGACCGTCTATGTCACCAGTTCACTCTGTTTGTATTGAAGGGTGTGGGGACCCCCCCCCCCCTTGTGGTCTGTAATGAGAAAATCACATCTAATTACAGTGTTTTATCTGACAATACGTGTTTTTGTCCTTGTTTTTAGTCATGATTCTGTTTTTTTCTAATTTAGTTACGTCTCATAAAATGTAACTTTTTACAGTAAACTGAATGAGTTGGAGAGTAAAGAATGTCCTGATTAAGTGGTCTTATTGAAGTAACATATTTACACGAGGGTAACATGTTTTTCATTCTGGCATTTATCTGTTTAAAAAAATAATCACGAGTTTACAGAAACTCTTTATCTGTTAAGGAACACAATTTGATTCTTTGTCATTTTCTTACTGCTGATTTTCAGTGTCTCTGTTGACTGTAAACAGTCTGTGAACATGCCGTTTACCCAATTACATTTTACCAGTGCCAGTCAGTTAGCCTCAGCTTGAAACAGACTGTAACCGAACCTTTGCTTTTTGCTAATGACTAATGGGTGCCACTGAAATGTACAAACCAGAAAAATTTTATAAACATAAAATCAATCCTACTGTAAATCATGATTTTCTATATTCAACCATCATTTAATTATGAAGTCACATGCATTATTTTGTTGGCCCTGGGACTTTCTTCAATTCTTCTTTTCAATATAAAATGTATCAAAACACTACAATTAGAACATTTAAAAAAAAATAAAATAAAAAAGACATTTTTCTCATTAAACTTCAGGATGTAATGGTGATTTTAAAATAAACTATTTAGAGGTGAATTACCCTCTTTGATTAACATCAAAATCGAAATATTTAGTTGTATTTACCTTATCCAAACTGATTCAGGACTCTCCTCCACTCTCCTAGTGGAATTGTATCAGTGTCAGTGGAGAAAAGGCTGCTTGAGGTCTTCAGTTCTGGCATGTTCTCCGGCTGTGGCTGTTGCTACTGAGTCTGGGACCCTAACTGGGTTGTCTTTTGAAGAATAGAATGTGTAGAGTGCCAAAACAGTGCAGTGCCAAACACTCTGTTTCCAGTTCTCTTTCATTCTTGCTTCAGATTTGGAATCAATCTGAAGTCTATGTGTTGATGTGCTCTGAAAATGTCTTCTGTCTCTCGCAACTTGTAGAAGTTTTACATTCCCTCCGGATAAAATCCAAATATGGTCTCTGCTTTTCTGGAAACTGCTTAGTAATGTTTGTTTACCTGTTTACCTGTTTGTAATCACTTTCATAGATCTCCATGACCTTATATTGTTATTAAGAGGTAGACGGTTGGGAAGAAAACATGCTTGAATCTGGAG
>NW_027466092.1:17377500-17462500 GCF_046127955.1 Nelusetta ayraudi | reverse complement strand
CGTCGCGTGGGCAGCATGTGACACGGCGGAGGAGGCGTGGTCCAGCGCGAGCGCTCTGCTGCCTTCACAGCCCCGTTGGTAAAACATCTATCTATCTATCTATCTATCTATCTATCTATCTATCTATCTATCATCTGAAATACTAATGTATGCAGCCATTTCTAGTGCTGGCTTTCATTCAAAATCACAACGTGAACATGAATGTTTCTTTGATGAATTGCGTTATTGTGTTCTTGATTCACGTGTTTGTTCATTTATATTATTATAGTGAGTCTGAGTACTGGTACTCAGTACTGGTACTTATCATTAGGGGTTGACATTAGGGGTTGACATACTGTGAAGTCTGGCACATTGCCTGGGATCTAAACAAACAAGACCGCCTCCTCACAGCCAACCCTCTTTTGACGTCACTTGAACGTGAATGTGATCCACATCATTCTTCATAACATTAGATTACAAGAGTCTTAGTTTTAGGAGTATATATTTTATAGTGCTGAAAGATAATAGATTCTCATTGAAATTAAAGGGTTAATTTTTCAAACACAGATGTCACCTGAAAGTATCTCAGAGTCCAAAAGAAAACAAAGAAACTTTGTAAATAGAAATGGAGAGGAAAAGCCATTAAGGTTTACATTGAAATATTCCCACTCGTAATGAATAGCAGTAAACGGGTAAAAATACAAACTCAAAGAAGACAGTTGTTATTGATTCATGTATTAATTATAAGGACTTTGATTCCATCATCCTGTTTATAAAACCATATTTTATAACGTCGTTGATTCTTGGTCGCTCCTCTCGCTTCTCCCAGTGAAGCTTGAATTCTCCCAGCGGCCTTGAACGCAGCGCAGTCCGCCTCTGCGCTCCATTCGCCGGGCTGAGCGGTTGCGTGGGGAGCCGCGCGGTGTGGGCGCCGCGCCGCGCGCAGGACTCTCCTATAAAAGCGGGGGATCTCGCGGCTGCACGAGCTCGTCTGTCTCGAGTCACCGCACGCACACACGCACGCACGCACGCACGCACGCACCCACCCACCGACCAACCAACCAACCAACCAAGCAAGCAAGCAGCACCTGCAGTTTCGGAAGGAATCGAATAGCAACGAGAAGAAGAAGAAAGGAGAATCCCGTCAGGTTATGACCGACGTCCCCACCAGGATGTCCCGGACCGACGAAGTACACCGCATCACGGAGAATGTCTACAAGGTAAGACGGAGCTTGACGGTGCGGGGCTGCTGGACACCTCCCCTCCCTGCGGAGGGAGACACCTGCTGCTGCTGCTGCTGCTGCTGCTGCTGGGACCGCGGCTCCTCCACTCACCTGTGTGTGTGTCCACCGTGTTGTGTAGCTGTTGTAGCCGGTTGTGTTGTGTTGTGTTGTGGTGGGTTGACGGTGACTTATGTTGGTGCTTCAGTTGACTGTTGTCACCTGTTAGAGACTCAGCAGAGGGGAATTCCCCCGAGGTTACCCGTGTGTGTGTGTGTGTGTGTGTGTGTGTGTGTGTGTGTGTGTGTGTGTGTGTGTGTGTGTGTGTGTGTGTGTGTTGGATTTCTGCTCACTGGAGGTGTTTTGACCCCAGTTTGCAGCCACTGGTTTTACACCTGGAGGTGAGAGAGTGAGTCCAGTGTGTCAGGTGTCCCAGGACTGAATAGAGTGAATAGAGTGGCCCACCCCGATCCTCCTGAAATGTTGGAAAGCATCCAGGTGACACACCCCTCGAAGAATCATATCCTCTATTGTCTCGTCCACAGCAGCCCCCCCCTCTCACACACAGTGTGAATATAGAGGCACCCTGATGAACCTCATGACCCTTCCTCACTTTCCCTGCCAGAATATAAAGGCTCTGAGGAGGGATCAGAGGAGGTGGAGGTGTCGCTGCACCCTGCTGATTCGGTCTGCACGAGGTGCGTTTAAGATCGTCAGGATCCAACATTGTGAAGGAAGAAGAAGGTGAAGGAGGTGAAGACGGCGAGATGGAATGAGCATAAATCGGATAAGGAGCTTGTTGTGTAAAACTTGAAGGCAATCACTGCCATTCCCCCTCCCCCCCATTCCCCCTGGAAACGTATAATTTAAAGGTGGAATTGTTCAACTATGAAATTTAAAATTCTTGCTGACGGTTCACAAATTCTTTGGCGAGTCTGAGTCTGGATGGATCCTGGGTGACTTGGAGCCAGAGACGTCGTCATGGTTCATTTTTAAATACCAAACGATCAGTTATGGGGAGCTGCAGGTGTCAGTCGTTGCTGAAAATGCGAATGGCGAACGCAGGACAAGGGAATTGCAGGAGCGCATCAGTCGCATCAGTCGGTAGCAGGAGGCCACTCCCACCCTGTGCTGGCCACTCCCACTCCTCCTCTGCTCCCCCTGGGGGTGGGTTTGTGCGTTGATTTGATCTGATGAGGTAACTCGACATTTAGAGAAGCTAATGGCTCATCATTAATTCATTAGATTTGGGCCGCAAAGGTACCAGCTCCCATCGCATCAGCGGCACATCTGCTGTCCTCCGACAGGGTGAGCACACGTGTCAGCGCACCAATCAGGAGCCGCCCTTGCTGGGCCGTCCATTCAGATGCTCCCTCCTCCTGGCTCTCCTGCAGCGAGCGGCCGCGGCTCTGCTGGAATCCACAAGATTCACCTGCTTCAGCCCCACTCTGCTGTACAAGCGGCAGGCGCTGATGACTCACACTGTGTGTGTGTGTGTGTGTGTGTGTGTGTGTGTGTGTGTGTGTGTGTGCGAGCGAGGGCGGCTTAGTGCATCACGACTGTGTGCATGCGTTTCGCCCGTTTGTCAGCACTCACACCCGGCTGCAGAGAGACTGGCTCCATACCTTAGCCTGATGGTGTGTGTACATGTGTGTGAGAGTGAGATGGCGTGGGTAAACTGTTTTCCCATGTTGTTGTGGTTGTTGCCCAACCAGCGCCAGCTGCCAGTGTGTTGCCTGAGGTTCACGGAGGAGCTGAGTTCAGTAGCTGTCGTGACCTCGCGTGAGTTTCACGCTGGTTGAACTCAACCTGGGGAGTCAGTCAGCCAGCTGATCAACTGTGTGTTTTCTGGTTGGGGAAGCCTGATCAGAGTGGAGCGCAGGACTAGCTGGATGGAGCGTTGCACATGTCCATCTGGTAAACGGCTCACAGAAAGAAGTTTTTTGAAAGTGTCCATGTGAACTTTAATAATAGTGGTGTCAAGTCCTTCCCTAGTTCAACCCAAAGGACGCGAGGACAACTCAGATTTTCCAACTTAATCAACTTTTATTCCCTTCCAACTTTTGATTTCTGAGTTGTTGGTTTCATCTGTTGATTAGTTGCATAGTTCATCAGGTTGTAAACCTTTAAACACAAAGAAATCAAGTTAACATCTTAACTCAAATGTGATTGATTACCTGAATTGCACAAACATGATTAAATGATTACATGACTTGTATCAAATTAAATTTTAGCAGGGTTTAAATGTTTAACAGAATCTTAGAGGATAACATGTCTATCTCTGCTTAGGCAATAATATAATCAGTCAACATAAATGTATCACACCATTCCACACCTTAAGGGTAAACAAAAATGTTTCACCGACCATTGGCGTCTTTGGAACGAACATTTGAGTGAACTTGTTGGGCTTGAATTTTTCCTCTTGGTTCTCTCCGACGGCTGTTTTTAGACTGAACTGACCCTCCTGCTCCTCAGGTGCTTTCAATCAGTGGGTGATCAGGAAATGCAGTTGGTTTGCTGCTGCTGGTGCACTCTGGGAAGTGTAGTTGTTCTCAGTGCACTCCCATTCCTGTGCTTTAGCTCAACACCTCCCACTTGAGCTCCTGGTCTTCAAATCCAGAGAGGTCATACAGGTCCTTCACGCCTGTTGTTCTTCAATGGGAAGGAGAATGACAAGGCGTCCGACATCCCTATGAAGAATTGTAGCTGGGATTTTTGTCTGGAGTTTCTTAGTTCTTTCATCATTTGCTTCAGCGGTCCCTTCTCTGCCTCTTGGTTTTGTGATGGGAACAGGGTAGCTAGGAAAGGTTTTCACAAGTACATCTCTTACAATGCCTTTGCTGTCAGCATTGACACTGACCACCCTAGCCAACTTGTACTGTCCTCTTATGGCGTTTTGATCAGCCAACCAGACCACATCTCCCACAGCAACATTTCGCTCTTTGGTGTGCCATTTGTTCCTTATGAACAGATTAGGCTAAAGCCAATTGGCTCCACTTCTTCCAGAATTTGCTTACTTCTGCTTGAATAACGTGAAGTCTTTTATATGGGTAGCCATCAAACTGGAAGTCTCCTGGGTCTCCCTTTGGATTGGCACGCCCTAAAAGCAGAGAATTTGGAGTGATGTACTCAACGCAGTCTTCTCTGCTTTGAGTTCTTGCATCAATGGGTCTCTCGTTTGCAAGGTTGGCTGCCATGAAGAGAAAGGTTTGGAATTCTCCCCAAGTGAAAACACCATCACCACCAAGGTTGCTCAAGGCCCGCTTCACTATTTTGACAGCTGCCTCTGCTGCACCATTCCTATGGGGAGAGTGTGCAGGGTGGATCTTCCATGACCACTCTGTTCCACGCCTCACTGCTATGTTGCGAAATTCAGACTTGTCCAGTTGGTCAAGGAATTTGTGAAGCTTCTCCAAAGCAGGTTTCGCTCCCACAAAGTTAGTGCCAGGGTCTGACCAGAGTTTCCTGGGGTGCCCTCTTAATGAGGTGAACTTTTGATAGGCCAGAAGGAATCCTTCAGATGACATGTCACTTACAACTTCAGTGTGTATGGCTCGAGAAGCCATGCAGCAGAATACAATGCCCCATACTTTGAGTCTGAATCGTTTCTTGACCTCATCCTTTACTTCATAAGGGCCGAAAAGGTCGATTGTAGTGAATTCAAAAGGTGCAGCTGGTCTTGTTCGCTCTACTCCTTCATGGTTTGCTTTGTGGGATTCTTCAGCCAGCAATGTAGACACCCAAGCTTCCAATGGTAATACTGGAACTGTAGTCTTATCCTCATTGAACATCAAGCCTGCCTCCACAAACTAGCAGTTCAGAGTTCACATCTTTGTATACTGCCAATCTATTCAGAGTTGTGTCCGGAAAACTGTTACCTTTTTGAGCTGCGAGGAAGAGGTCTTTGAGTGCATCTTCATGCTCTTCGACAGTCAGTACAGCTTGATTAGGTGATGTTTCCTCCCACTTTGACTGCTTTGGGAATTGGCACCTTCTCCTCAACCAACTGCTTGGCGGCTCGACAAACCCAGGCAATGACTCTCACCAGTCTGAATAGGCTACTGAATCTTCTTATTTCCACAAGATGTTCAACCCAGCCAATAGGTTTCTTTCTCAGAAGCAGAGTCGGGTTAAACACAGAGTTTTTCTCTTGAGTTTCACCCTTTGGCCTTTTCTGGGTGGCATGAAAGTCTTCTTTCGGCTGGCTCCTTGTTTGAGCTCTTGTCAATGCACTTGAGAATGCTTTCCTTTGGAGTTTTTGTACACTTTCCCTGGCATGAGCTGCAGCCTCTCCAGCTGATTTAATAGGCCACTCATCCACCGGCCACTTCAGGAACTCCGGTCCATTTTGCCATGTAGAATCGTCGTTCAAATCTTCAGGAGTGCCCCCCCTCGTTATGATGTCAGCTATGTTCAGAGCTCCACAGAGCCACCACCAGTCTTGCACTGGTCCAGCCTTCTGGATCTCACCCACTCAGTTTGCATAGAAGGTTCTGTACCCGTAACTGTCTCTTTGAATGGCCCCCAGGACTGTTTGGCTGTCAAGTAGATGGAACCATCTCTCGATCTCCATTCAAGTATGCTTTTCCACATACTTCCTGATCCTGGCTGCGAAGACAGAACCGCAAATCTCAGCTTTTACAGCCTCTCCCTTTTGATCCAGGGGTGTCAGTTTTGCTTTTGATTCTACAAATCTAACTTCAGGGCCTTGACTTGTTTCCCATCTTAAGTACATCACAGCCCCATAGGTCTTGTCACTTCCATCTGAGAAAGTGATGCCCCAAGGTTTACCTCTCCTGTTGGCTGGCGTGAGGCTCCTGTGGAATTTCACCTGCCCAAGTTGCACATATCCTTCAAAAAGCTGTATTGCTTCTTCTCTGAGGCTTTCTGATAAAGGTTGGTCCCAGGTTTTCTGGGTTAGTCTGCCACCTCCTCCCTCTTGGAATGCTTTTCTCACAAGAATCGCTCCTTTCTGTTTGGCAGGCGTAATTAAGCCAATGGGGTCATACAGCCCAGATACTTGGCTTAAGAGAGCTCTTCTAGGCAGTGGGTTTGGTGTTTCGGCTCTTACCTCCTCCTTGAGGAGATCTTTTCCAACTCTCATCTTCTTCTTTCTTTTGGAAAGGTTAACTGAGGTTAACATGTAGAGCTTGTCTTCCTCCACTTGATAGCCGATTCCCAGGAGTTTGTTGTCCTCATCCCTCATTTGATTTGGAAGAATTATGGTTTTACCTTGCCTCCTTTGGAGGGTCGCTGTCTCCATTCCTTTCCTCCCACTTTGCCCTGATCGGACCCATGGTTTCAGGAAAAAACCTCCAGCTTTCAAGATTTCTTCAACTATTTCTGTGATTTCATTGAGTCTCTTTAAGTCATTATGGGAGATTAAAAGGTCATCCACGTAACTGTCCTCTTCAATGACCCGGCGTTCATCCTCCAAGTGAACAAAGCTGGGAAGGCTCGCTGTTTCTCTCATAGCCAACTGAGCAATGCAGCCAGCAGGCCTGTCCCCAATGTTGACTCTGGTAATTGCATATTCACCCATCTCTTCACCTGGGCTGTCTCTCCAGAGGAATCTGTGAAGATGCATTTCACGCTCCTCCAGCCACACAGAGTTGTACATCTTCTTGATGTCTCCTAGAGCTGCGTGCATTCCCTCTCTGAACCTCAGAAGAACAGCTCTGATAGGGTTGAGAACATCTGGTCCCTTCAGAAGAAGATCATTTAAGCTTAAGCCTTTGTATTTCTGGCTACTGTTCCACACAATACGAACTGGTGTTGTCACTGAATGTGGATTTGGCGCCACCAGGTGGCTGATATACCATGCTGGGCCATTCCACTTCTCCATGATTTCATTGCTGAGTTTTATGGCTGCACCTCGTTCGATCATTTCATGGATCTGGTTAGCATATGCGACTTTCCAGTCTGACTCTTTGCTTAGTTGCTTTTCCATTTTTCAAAAACAAGCCTGGACTGCAGCTTTATTATTGGGGAGAGAAGCTAGATCGACAGTCCAAGGATACTTTGTATCCCAGTGTGGCGATAGTGTGTGAGCATCCCCCTTCTTGTAGGTGAGGCCTCTTTTAATTATCTCAAGCTCTCTCTCCTCTGCTAGAGTCATTTCCTTTCCTCCTGGTGGACAGTTTCTGCATCTGCACCCTCCACATCTTGGTTCACATGCAGCTCCGATGCTGTCCCAGTGCCACCACTCAAGGAACTTATGGTTACTTGCAGCTGTACATTTAGCCTGAGCCACATCCTCCTGCTGGAGCTGGGTTGTGTCAGCTGTTGGACTGATGATTTCTTCATATCCGACAGCTGCCGTTCTCGTGGAACGAGCAAAGTGAGTTCTGGATTCATATGCTGCCATCTCCATTTCTTCAAACAAGTCGGGATGAGCTCCACCCACCGTCTTCCCCAATGGACCCTCCCACAGGACGAGGTCCCCAATAACTTTTACTCTCTGGGGAGCGAGTCTTCACTCCCCGTGGCTAATGAGAAGCTCAATCTTTTCTGGCCTTTCCAATTCTTCAAATTCAACTTCTGGGAAGAATCTTTTCAACTTCTTAGGCTTGATTACTTGATGCACCTTGGCGATTTCATCCAAGCCATAGCAGACCAATTCATGAGCTCTCACTTTTCCTTTAGGGGTCTTGAATCTAACTTTCAGGAGATATCTTTGTGTTTTCACCTTTATGGTCATTCCACCAACCCCATACACAACTAGGGTTATCTTCTCACTTCTTAACCTCAGTCTTTCAGCAGCCTTGTGAGTAATGTAGTTTGTGTCTGAAGCAAGATCAATTAAAGTTCCAATCTTCTGCCCTGCATTTGCAGTGACTTTCATTAACATCATGATGACAGGAATTTCAGAGAGCCCATTCCTCTGCAGCGGATCAGACTGGCTTGAAGCATGAGGTGCCACTGTGCTTTTGTTGGTGAAAGCCTTTCTGCATCGATCTGCCACTTCTGGGGAAAGCTCAGACAATATCGCTTGTTGTTCCTCTGTCAGTTTGTTTTCAATTTTGCCATCTCTCCCACTCTTTCCTTCTTCACCTCTTTTGACTTCTCTTTTTGGGGAGAGGAAGTAATGGTGGTCTGGGACACCGCCTTCCCTCTTACAGTCTTTATTTCTGCATAGGAAAGTGTCTCTGCAGTACCCATCTTCATCATGGCATTCTAGACATTGGCTTCATGCGCCAAGCTTTTTCATCACATTCTTCTTTTCAGGTAACTTTAGTCTTTTAAACTTTTTACAGAAGAAGATTTTCTTCCTGTGTCCACTGTCACCACAGACACCACATACGTCATCAGGCTCACCTTTCTTTGTGGTTCTTGTTGAAGCAATCTTTCTGTCAAACTTCTTGTCTGAACGATCTGGTCTCTCCACTTTCTCAACAGTTTTGAGCTTTTCGAGTCTCTCTAATATTTCTTCTTGACTTTTCAGGAACTTCAGGAGCATGTCAAAGTGATTGTCTGATGTCACATTGTTTCTGGGTTCAATCATGAACATCAACCAGTCTCTCTTAATGAAGTCAGGCAACTTACTTTCAATTGATTTAATTACCAATGGGTTCTTCATGGCTCCAGAGTTTCCTAACTCTGCGAGATCTGCCAGGGCCTTTTCTACTGACTGAATGAGGTCAATGGTTTTTCTTGGCTGGTTCCCCTTCACATGTGGCATCTTCTCTAGATCCTCTAGAATTTCCACAGTTATGGTTGCCTTGTTGCCATATCTGTTCTCCAGGACTCTGAACATGTCATTGGCGGTGGCATAGGTTGAAAGTCTTAGGTCTTTTGAGATTTTGTCATCCACACTCTCCAAGAGTTGGATTTTCTTCACTTCAGCTGATCCGGATGGCTCACCCTGCTTTTGTAGGCTTTCCCAGTCTTTTATCCATTGGTGATATTCTCTCTTGCTTCCACTGAAGATGGGTAGGGTGATCGGCTTGATTCTCACTATTGGTGTAGGTGTCATCGAAAAGGGTACTTGTCTCACTCCTGTGCCTTGCTCAGCAACCACCCGTGCAGTTGTAAATTCAGCTTTCCTTAAGTCCTTCACTCTTCCATCCAATTCATCCTTGAATTCCACTGGCATCCATCTCTCCCACAGTGATACTGCTGAGATGGCCTCTGTTATCCTCTTCTCCAAGACAGCAAGGTGCACTTCATAACCCTCTAAGTTGGCACTTTCCACAGGTACATTAATTGTTTTATCATGGGCCTTTTCTGCTTCCTGGATCACAGCATCAAGTTCGCTTCTCCCATACCTTGACCACAGGTTTGTTTGAACAATGCCTCTTATTTCTGCCAATTTTGTCTCACCTTCTTTTACAGATCTATCAATATCGGCTTCTTGCGTTTCATCAAGACTTGCGTCCATATCCTCCGTCTTAATGTCAGCCTCCAGTCCAATCCTGTAGTCATCATTGGCATCAAGCATCTTTCTGAAACAGTGTGCGAGTTTAGTGAATTCCTCCTTTAACTCCGCTTGCAGCATGCTGCTTGCTCCTCTTGAAATGAAGTTGGCTTGTTTGGTGAAGCTGCTTTTTGCAATGGTCCTTTCCTTCTTGAGCTGCTGGACCGACTTCCCCAGAACATCTTCTGCCATTTTAAATTCCTCTACGTCAGCAGCTTATCTCTGGATCCGCTCAGGTCCGGGCTGCTCCGTATGGTTTACAACTGTCAAGTCCTTCCCTAGTTCAACCCAAAGGACGCAAGGACAACTCAGATTTTCCAACTTAATCAACTTTTATTCCCTTCCAACTTTTGATTTCTGAGTTGTTGGTTTCATCTGTTGATTAGTTGCATAGTTCATCAGGTTGTAAACCTTTAAACACAAAGAAATCAAGTTAACATCTTAACTCAAATGTGATTGATTACCTGAATTGCACATGATTAAATGATTACATGACTTGCATCAAATTAAATTTTAGCAGGGTTTAAATGTTTAACAGAATCTTAGAAGATAACATAACTATCTCTGCTTAGGCAATAATATAATCAGTCAACATAAATGTATCACACCATTCCACACCTTAAGGGTAAACAAAAATGTTTCACCGACCATTGGCGTCTTTGGAACGAACATTTGAGTGAACTTGTTGGGCTTGAATTTTTCCTCTTGGTTCTCTCCGACGGCTGTTTTTAGACTGAACTGACCCTCCTGCTCCTCAGGTGCTTTCAATCAGTGGGTGATCAGGAAATGCAGTTGGTTTGCTGCTGCTGGTGCACTCTGGGAAGTGTAGTTGTTCTCAGTGCACTCCCATTCCTGTGCTTTAGCTCAACAAGTGGATTGGATTTGTATCGTGCTTTTCTTGAACCCATTTATTCATTCACACTACATTCACACCAGTGATGGTATGCTACATGTGTAGCTTTCGGTCATTGGACAACCCGCTCTACCTCCTGAGCTACAGTCACCCCGTATTCAGAGTCACTATGTCATTTTTATAAGGAGCCACACAGCTTTCTTTGCTATTAGTAAACCCATTTTGGAAACAGTGCAAGGCTTCCCATTGGTCTGGTTCTGATGGAACTGACTGGAACCCTGGAGCCGCTATTGTTGACCAGCTAGCAGCGGCTTAGCTTCTTGGTTGGCCAATCATTTTCACTCTATAAAGCCTTTCAGGATGAAACTTTGAGATGGATTTTAGAAAACTAACGTGGTCTTGATTGTTTCCAGGTCTTCTCTAGCAGGAGGTAGAAGCTCACCGGTTGACAATATCTTTCCACTCATATAAATCAATAATATTCAATCAATAATAGCACAGAGCTAGCCTTCTAGCTTCTCTTTATCAAGCATTTGGTGGCCCCCCAAAAATGGGTGTAAACATTTTCTGAGTCCATCTTTCCAAGGCTGTGTTGGTCCTCAGGAGGAGCCAGAAGTATTTGCTGTGCAGAACAATTTATCCCCACTGTCGCACACTTGCAATCTGTTCAGGTTTCTTTGCCCCCCACCACTACCGCCAATAGAGAATTATTCACACCAGTGAACAAGACATTGAGAATTACTTTCAGCACCAGGATTACATTGTCCTCCCACACACATTTAGGGTTCTCAGCCGGTGCTGTATAAGATTTTATCGTTGTCACCTGTTGCTTGCATGATTTTTTTTTCAGTGCTGATTCCTGCAGGTCTGGAGGAAATGAAATATACAGCAGTGCACGATCAAGCAGCAAACACTCTGTCACAGGGTTTTGTTTTTTTTGCTATTTTTTTCCCCCGTCCTCCACACGTCGCTAATATGCATAACCTCGCCGGCTGCCAGGCCTCGTTCATCTCTGAGGTCTAGTCTGCACTCATGTGCGGGGAGGCACAACGAGCCTAAACCTTCTGCCTAATGCAACATTTTCTGCCTGCCGACGGTTCCAAACCGGCATTTCTGTCCTGCGAGGATTAGTCACGCCGATTTACACCTCTTCTGTCTCTGGCGGGAGCAACATCAGCTCCGGCGTTGCGTGTCTGTCCCTGCAGAACGGCCTGCCTCCTCCTGCCTTGGGCGCAGCAGCAGCAGCAGCAGCAGCAGCAGCGGCAGCAGTAGCAGCGTCATAGCGATGCTGTCAGATGGTGTTCTGGGGCGTATGGTTGTGTTGCGTAACAGTGCGGCGTCGTTTACCTTTTTGTCGAGCGCCTCACTGATGTGACTAATCCGCAACTCGGCTGCCGAGCGCAGCTTTGCCGGCCCTCGGGTTTAGCTTTGATTCCGGCGTCAGTGTGGTCGCGCCTCTGGGCTCTCATTAGCATCAGGCAAACCACACCGCCTTGGGATAGTTGGTCAGAGGAGAAGAGCATGAAGAAGAAGAGGAAGAAGCATTGGGAGATCTTCATTCACAACCTCGATGACTCACATGCCAGAACTTCATTAGCTAATCTCATATCTAGGTTATTTTGGCCCCCTAGTGGCTAAAGTCTGCTGCTCACCAAAGACGGTCTGATGTGTGTTTTTATTTTCCTTCCTGCTCCATCGCCATCCTTCTGACAAGCCCAGTCGGCTGTTTTAGGGGTGAAAAGATCAAGACGCAACGCTGGCAAAAGGGGAATTAATTAGATGGAGCTGATTGGCTCGAGGTGAGGTCAAGTTCTAGCTTAGGGGCGGGCAAAGTTTTTGACTGGTGGGCAACAATGGGTTCTAGAATTTGAGGGGCTGGAGCAGGAGCAGATAGATGGAGTGTTTTGGTGACCCACCTCATAGGAGAAAAAAAATGTATCGTGGGATATGTAGAAAAACATGTTGCTTTAATGTCAATTGAAAATGAACAAAAGCGTTACAACAAAATGTGTCTTTGAAGCCCCTCTAGCTCCTTCTGAGGTTGCTTACGATTCGATAAAAGCGATGAGAATTCTTGCAGTGTTGCGGCTGCTCCTCTCGGGTTCTCCCAGAATGCCTTTCAGCAACTGCTTGACGAAGCAATTTTTCTGGAAATCGGTGTGATTGTTGTTGTTTTCTGCAGCTACACTGATACATGGACCAGTTTAGGTTCTTCCCTCAAGTGGCTTCAAAGGTCGTTGAGGTACGTGGATTTCAGCCGTCTGTAAATAAAAACCCACTGGTGCGTGAAGTTTTCACTTTTCTCCTTCCACACAATCTTGAACACTGACTCGACTCGGTTCAGTGCAACAGGCTCCCTGCTCCGACTCCGCGCTCCTCCTCAATGACACAGTGCTCTCGGCTGTCAGACAGCATCGCTGACATGTGCCGCCGCCGGTGTGTGTCATCAGCCCTCAGCGCGTGTGTAAGCTGCCCTAATGTGCGTTGGAGATCTGATGGTGGACGGGGGAGGGAGACGAGCAGAGGGGCTGGCAGGAGATGTGAGGAGAGAGCCTGGCATGACAAAACCCCTTTTTTTTTCCCCTCCGGCGGAGACGGAGACGCAGTGTCGCTGAGGCGACCAGCAACATCTGCTGCGCCTGCTGAGGCCTGCTTTCAGATGACGTCACACCACAGGCGGCAAAAGCATTCATGTTCTGTACTCAAGTAGAAGTACGGATACTTTTGTGAAAACAAAAATACTGTGTGTGGGGAAAATTAAACCTACTTATTCAACTCCATTATTCAAGTCAAAGTAAGAAAATACAGGTTCTGAAATGTACTTCAGTAAAAAGTAAAGATTATGTTGCAAAAAGTAAAAAATTGTGACGCAGTAATCTGGACTGAACTGACCAGAGGTCAGAGGTCTTGATGAGCATCTGGATCATTTTGAAGGGCTTTGTCAAGTACAATACTATAGTTTTTTTTTCCATTTTCAACTGCATCACAACCAAACTGTAATCAGTAATAGTTATGACCAATGAGCCATTATTGGATGTTGACACTTTTAATAACAATAACCAATGTTATAATCTTTGGTTTATTTCTTTTGGGTTTATTTTGACCGTAAAACTGATCTCTTCTTCTAAAACATGATCTACTTTTATATTGAACTACACAACAGCATAGTTCAAATAGCTCCACTTCAACTTCAACAACTAGAATAAATAATACGTAGTGAATATTTTGAAGACTTTTACACAACACAAAAGTAAAGAGCATGTTTTTCCAATGTAAAAGTACAGACATGCCTGTGCAAATGTAGGGAGTATAAATAAAAAGGTCGTCAGAAGAAGAAAAACTCCAAGAAATTACAGATACCTGAAAGATCTACTTAAAGTATTTCCCACCTTTGCCTCACACAGGGCACCACAAGGTTCTCTCCTCACTTCCTGCATCCCAAGGATGCGCCAGTGTGGCCCGAAATGCCTTGCGGCCCCCTTTTGCAGTAGACGGTTAATGATACATTTAATGGCTCTCCGTTGCAGCTCTGTCGCTCCGTGAAGGACGCAGCGCTTTGGCAGAGCGCTCGGAGGCTCGGCGATTGTCTCGTGACGGAACGTCCTGTGTGATCCCTCTGAATAAATACGGGGACATATGTGTTCCTGCGAACATACGGCTCGATCACAGCTGCTGGAGGGGATGCGACGGCCTCGAACAAAGACGGCCTGCGTCAGTGTGATGATGATGATGATGATGATGATGATGATGACGCTGGTGCTGCTGCCGATGATGCTGCTGCTAGCTCTCCTGGGCTGTGAGCCCAACGTGAGGTGAATGGGGATGGATGGCTTGGGAGGGGATTCCAGGCTGTTCATATATGGTGTGCGGAAATGCTTCCTCCTGCACCCCCCACCCCCAACTCCCCCGACCTCTCTTGCTCTCTCTCTTTCTCGCTCTCTCTAAAGCTGCATCTGTGGAAATTGGGGACACTGACTCAGCCTCTGCACAGAGATAATGGCTCATCTGAAAGGGAAATTGGTGATGTCCCCCCCTCTAACAAACACACATACACACACACACAGAAGATAAATAGTGCATTTCCATCTCCCGAGAGCGTTGGAGCGTTACGGCTCTAATGCGCTGATGTGTCGTTGGCGGCGAGCGCCAGCGAAATAACGTGTCCACTTCCTGGGAAACGGAGGCAAAGAAGGCGACGGGGGCAACAACATTGTGTTGCAGTTAATGTGTTTATGCCATTGCACATAGTCCTGGATGGAGAATGTGCTTGTCTGGGTGCGGCTGGGCCCGTCATCTGGCACCAAGAAGGAATTCATGCACGTCTTTAGTTCATTCCATCACAAACCTGAGGTTTGTTTGTTCATTTTGAATCAGTGGAAGTTCTGCAATGTTCTCCATAGAACATGTTGCTTTAACAAAATGACGTCCACTGTGCGTACGCACACGCACACACACACACACACACACACACACACTTGATGACCGCCTCGGTCACCTTGACTTATGAGTCAGAGCCAAACACACCTGAGTGCCACAGCAGCCGGTGCCATTTCCAGGGTGACCACCTGGAGAAAATGACCTTTGTGTGTGTGTGTGTGTGTGTGTGTGTGTGTGTGTGTGTGTGTGTGTGTGTGTGTGTGTGTGTGTGTGTGTGTGTGTGTGTGTGTGTGTGTGTGTTCCTCATCTCCATTCTGTTTGCACAAGTAAGAGCATTAATTGCACAAGTATGCAACTAAGTGTTTCTTATCGGTGCTGAAACTGATTCTGTCGGGTTTGAGTGTGTGAAGGACGGAACTCTGAGGTCAGCGGTGCCTCCAGCTTCTCCTTGTGCGTTGTCGTTCATCTGCACAGCAACAACAACGTTTGCGGCTTTTCCTGTTTTTCCACAGAAGCGTCTCAGAAAAATAAATCTTCCCCCTCCTGTTTTCTTGTCCCTACTTCGCTGCGGTTGCCAGGTCCCTTCTTTGTTGCCAGATCTGGTCCTGCTGCTCGACTTGCTTGGCGACACCTCAGCGGGTTCCAATGGCGCCACATGGTCAGTTTGGCTTTACAGTAATTTACACCCCGGCATAATATGAAGCAGCTAGTGTTTGTGGGGGCTGTGACTCAACATGCATGCAGGAGGACGCACACAGACATGCACACACACACACACACACACACACAAACACACATTCTGCTCCAGCTGCCTTCTCCACATGATGCAGAAGCTGATGAAGGTTGTGCTTGTGGCTGCTGGTGTTGTTTCATTCTCTCCTCTGTTCAGATGGAAGGAAACCGCTGGCTGCTGATTTTTATTCTGCTTCAAGCCTTCTCCCGTCAGCAGCGGTCTGTTAACAGCCCCGGTCAGCTGAAGCTGATTGTCTAGCGGAATGAATAGGATGTGGCAGGTGTTGATGAAGCTCTTGAGGCTGTAAGAGACACCCTTGAGTGTGTTTTGATTTCGGGAGTAGAAGTGGGCAAGCCTGACTGCTCCCAGTGTTTGTAACGCCAGCCGCAAGGTTTGGAAAGGTGATGATGGTCGTGGTTCAGGTTCAGGGCTCAGAAGATGAAGAAATGTTGAGGTTGAGTTGAGGTTCAAACAAAGACAAAGAACATGTTTGCCTGCCGTCACTGATGCTGGATTTACACTGCAGGCTGACCGCTGTCACTTACATTGTTTTTGTTTTTTTTGTTTTTTTCCTTTTGGCTCCATCTACCCCAAACAGTCTCTTATAGCTGATAACAAAACTGGTGTGATGGATGTCATTGGATAATATAAATGAAAATGGAAGATCTCAAAATCCTCATTTTCTTTATGAAGCATTAGAAGATTGGTAGAGGAATTGCTGTGGATTGCTGTGGGTTTAAAGGACAACTAGATGGTTTATTCCTAAAAAGTGAATTACAGTCAGGTTGTAGGAGGCTGTTTGACTGTTTCATTATTCACCCTGCAAAGCTTCGGAGGAAAAGGACAGGAACCATCTGCTTTTTAACCGTCTGCTGTGACGGCTGCTCGTGTCGATCGCTTTTATGATGTTTGCTGCTTCAAACGTGGTCTATTGATGGACGACTCGCACAGCCAGGGAATGTTCAGCCTGCCTGCTTAAACCACAGACATCGTCGCAAATGTTCATGCGTACGAGACAATGGAAAGAATTGGAGCTTGGCCACTTTGGCTGGATTTTGCACTACAGTGTTTCAAGTGACCAAAGGAAATTGGAGTCAACTGGGTGACACTGGCATTAATGACTTCTGGGACCAGCTTGTTTCCTTTTCTGGGTTCCTGGTCAGACACAAATGTTTAATATCTGTTTACAGTACACCCAGATTTAAATGTATTTAACAGATGGAAACATTTAAAAGGAAATGAAAGCACATCATCAAATAAACATTGGATCTTGGCCAAGGGAAACAAGAAAATACTTGTAAGTACATGTAGTGTAAATATCATCACACCTCCTTCAGGGTTATTTTATGCTAAATGCCAAATTTTTGCAGACCCGCTTCAAATTTAATGAATAGTCAGTTGGGTCTTGGCTGCGGAGATGGGACTTGATTTGTTTGTTAGAGCTTACTGTTTGAACAAAGGATAAATCGGAGTCTTTGTCCCCACTCGCTTTGTTGTCCAAGTTTAAAGCGCCGTCAGTGACTGGTTCTGTCAAAACCACAGAGATAAACAATACTCTGAAAAATCTCCTTTTCTCAATTGAAACCCATCCAATGTGGAGGCTGAGCTGAAGAACAAGCTCCAAAATAAAAACCATCCCAGGTCAGAATGCTTTTCACCTGCAGACACTGACGCTACATGGCAGCCAGTGCTGCCTGCCAGCACAGTCCAGTCAGAACAGTAGGACACACACACACACACACACATACACAACACTGTCAGAGTGACACAAACAGAATCCCTCTCCAGAGTTCTGCTGGTGCGCACACACTCAGAGTTTTGTCACACTTGGATGCGTTTAGGACGAACACCGGCCTCTCCGGGAAGAAGGTACACAAGGTTGTGTTCCTTTTCCGGTGGGATTGATAAATATTTCAGACCGACAACAATTCATCACAGCGGACCAATTCAACGCTTGAAAGGCTCGTGAAGTTCACGTGTCCCTCCACGTCACCTGGAATGCTGCCAGAAGGCCGCACTTTAGTCTCTGGTCTTCAGGTGAAAAATCAGCTGTTCTTGGTGTTCGGTGATTGGCTGCACTGTGGCATTTAGTCGGTCTCTGTCATCAGGCCAGGACAAAAAAAAATGCTGCCTCAGCAATACTGTAGTTGAATAACAGCGACTGTACCATCTTCCGTTGGTGGAATCTTCCCATGATCATTAATCAACAGATAATCTGTTTGCATCTGAAACACAGTGGGAGATGACGCATCGTTTGTTACTTTGATGACATTCACTTGTCCCCACTGCGGCGAGTGAGATAAGACAATCCTCCCGCTGTCGTTGAGTTCGGCCATTTAATTGGGAAGTTGATCAGCAAGTCAATTAAAACACATGACAGCCGCAAATGGGCACAGTGAGACAAAGGAAGCCAGTGTTTGTGCCGTAATCCCCTGTAAATCCGCACAAACTCGTATACGGGAGTCTTTTTTTCCTCGGGGGGGAACGCTAATCAGCTTCAGCCTCGGCAGCAGAAAGGACAAACTCAGCTGATTCAGAGTGGATTACACCAGGACGGCCGAGTTAATGATCCTATTAAATCGTTGCCTCAACCATATGAGCATGTGCTCAGGAGGAGGCGGGGACAACTTTGAGTTGGCTCACCGTTGATGGTGACTGACAGGTGCATAAAATTGGGTGGGGAAAAAATGGTTAAGGACGAGACTTCGTTACTGAGCTGCAGTTCCAGTAACAATGACTGCATTAATGACATTGTTTGTTTTATTTTTTGTTTTTCATTAAAACAAAAAAAAACAACAACATAATGCCAATCAATAAGTTGCTCAAATCAAATGCCAAGAGAAATTTATCTCCTTAGAAACAGAATTCATTTTTAAAAATACTTTGTGTTATAGAAACCTCTTGTGCTTGTACCACCCAATATGATATCCAATATGCCATCTAGGAAAAAGTATTTTTTTTCACAAAAACCCAATAGATGCAATTTTCTTTAGGTCACATGATGATAACTTGACGAGCCAATCAGGAGTGCTATGTCATGTTTACTAACAAGATAAAGAAGAATGACGAGCTAAGCTGCTATGCTAAGATGTGATGTCAACACCTCGTAATCTTATGAATCACGAGTAGCGAAGGCTAGTGTGGAAAAAAGCTCAGTCAGTCTTCACAGCCTTTATGTAGAGAGGCCATTATTTTTCAAACATGATTTTAAAAATGCGAAGACTGCTGGCCTGATTTTCCTGCAGAGATCCTGGGAATGATCCTTGAAAAAGATAAAAAATAAAAACCTTCCCACCACAGGGTTTTGGTTCCCACCAGGACCTTGTCAGTGGCATCCACTCGTCTCCTATAACGTGTCAGAAATCTCAAGCATTCCCACCATTTCCAACTCGTGCTCTCCGGCTTGCTTGAAATTATTCGACGCATGAGGCCAAACCCGTCCAGCAGCCGTTACATAAGGCATCTCATCACTCAGTCAGCAACTCATTAACACAAGTGCACACACATGCAGCCAATCCCTCTGCCAATCCCTCTGTTTCTTCTCCTCCTCTCAGAGTTTGTTGATTCAGACATGACAGTCGGGCGTCTCTCCATCCTCTCTATATTTATTCCTTTGTTGATGCTTCCTTTCTGCCCTGCCAGGCGGCGGGACACGCTGCTCTGCTGCTGATTGCTCCTGCTGGAGATGGTCCACCGCCTGGCACCTGCGGGCGTTGCAGAAGGCATATTGCACTTGCAGGGGAAGGGAAAACTGGGTTAGAAATAAGTTTTGGGTTTTTTTTTCTGTGAAAATCTTCTCCTGTTAATAATAATAATGACATATTGCTGTCTTATCTAATACATCCGCAGCCTTCCTCTTTTGGTTGGAAAAGCAGTGGATTTCCTGTTCGGAAGCGACCTCAGACCAACATTGTCCTCCGTGTCATCCTGACTTATTCATGTCAAGTTGACGTTTTGTGCACCACGGTGACTGTCGGCTGTCAGTCAACAACCGCGTTCAGACATTCTGCAAAGCTAACAGCCACAAAAAACACATCCGTCAACTGCGAGAGTGCGAGAGCTGCAACCTGTTTCCTGCCTCAGCTTGTATTTATTCATCCAGCGTGTCTGCACTTCTCACTTCTCTGGTGATGATTTATTAAAGTTTTTGGGAGCTGTTTACTTCGCTCAATTTACTTCGCCGGGCTGGATGGTAATGTGGACACAAGCCCTGTAATTAAAGAACAGTGACATTTGTCAATGCAATGTTGCAAAACGTGTAGTTCTACATCTAATAAGCTCCTAATAAAGGCCAGAAACATGTTGGCACTACTCAGTCATAGTAAGTTGTTGGTTTCCCTCAGAAAAAGCAAAGTGTAGATGCACAAAACAGGTTGATGAGCAGTCCAGGACCATGGCCAGACTGACTTCTTTATGCCCACTGAAAGGCAGAGAAGGATGTGTTCCTTTACAAATATTTCCATACTTGATTTCTCGGAGTGGCCAGTTTTGCATTAATTAATTGAACCTGGGTGGTTAGCAATTTATTGTAATGCCAAAATTGTTATTGGAGGACGAGGTTAAACTGGGCTTCTAGTGTCTGTTAGTCAACTGTGTTAGAAAAATGACCTCACTTCAGATATTCAGAATAAAGTATGATTGGAATGTGCTTTAGAGGAATAAGAATGTACGTCGATCCGGTGTTCAGAAAAAAATGTGAAAGTAAAACTGCCTCTGGCTTCCCCGAGGACATATTCCAGATGTCATGTTGCATTCAGAGAAAAAAAGTGACTTTGTCCCCCGGGAGTGTGACATCTTGCTGTCCTGAGATGACTTTGTTTTGGCATTTTTGCTCACCGGTTCCCTTCACCCCAAACCTGCAGTTTTAAAGTTGAAGAAGAACGTCAACAAATGCGAGTTGTTGGCGCTGGAACTGCTGCATCTGGCAGAAGTGAAAGGGTAGCAGGACTGAGGGGGAGGCTGAGTCACCACGGAGACGGATAGACTTTCTTCCTCCACTTCAGGTTCAGGCTGTTGCTTGTCTTGTGTCCCTTAGAAGAGGCGGCACTGGCCCTTAACTCACAGACTCTCAGTGAGAGGTGGAGAGTCAGTTCAAACACTGCATTTATCATAAATACTGATGTTTTTTGTAACGATTATTCCCTCAGTAAACTGTGATGTTGGTCATCATCCGACTGTTACATAACAACAGTTTTCTGATATTTGTTTCCAACACTGTGCAGTAAAACTTCAAATGTTTGCTATTATAAGATGTGAGGAAATTATTATTGTGATATTGCTTTGATTTGATCTGAAATCTTTCATTCAAGCATGTAAACAGTATTATTATAAAAAAAAAAGACATCAGAGCATGCGTTTAAACTGATTAAGTCTTGATATTTGATATTAAATAACCTTCCAAGAGAGCGTTGGCCCACAAAATTTCAAGTCTGATTTCTTCCAGATCTTAAAACTTTCTAATCTGATGCATTTTCAACTGGTGAGATGATGCGTGATGCATGATCAAAGTATTTCGAGGTCACATCAGACTTTAGCTGAGGAAAAGTTACTCTGCAATCTTGTAAAATAGCTGGTTTACATTGTGTTAAATCTCTTTACAGTCTTCCCTGGAATTTTCTGTTTCCCCTGAAGGAGCTGTCCAGTTGTTGTTAACACCGAGTATCGTTATGGCTGTGTAGTAGCTTCGAGTTAAGTTTCTATTCTCTCCTCCGCCTCCTCCAACTTCACCTCCGTGCCCTCATCCTCCGCCTTGTGACTCCTACTCCTTCTACTACTACTACTACTACTACCTCTACAGCTCTTCTGTCAAGGAATGGGTTCATCAACTTTTTTTGGGGGGTGTTTTTTTTTTAGTGTAATTGTACTTGCTACTAGCTTGTGCTCTGTGGACGTACCAACCAGCACTTGGTTTGGCCATGATGATCTGTACTGGTGTTCCTCCGTTATCAAGTGGTACATTCCTAAAGGTTTACTATGGCAACACAGTAGTCAGTAGTCTTACAGTTTGAACCTTCATTTTTTGCCTGTCCATTGGATTAGTGGGTAGTGGGGGATGAGATGATGTGTCGAATTGCCCACTCGTTTGCAAGTTCTTGAACTTCATCTGAGCTGAACTGTGAAATGTTGTCTGAGATCGTCATCAGGAACACCATGTGTCACAGCTGCATGTTGAACAAGAGCTCAGCGTCCTTGACGTTCCATCCCAGAAGAACACACCTCTTGCTCTAATCACGTAGTTTTCAAACCCAATTTTTATTGTGATGAACATGATTAAGTGTGTACTTTGTCATAGCAGGTGGGGTAATGTTTCAGAGTGTTCCAACATATTCCTGAATGGTTTGGGGATTTTGGCTGTACCAGTTGACTTTGTGTCTGAAGTATTTTTATTCCCAACTATCCCATTCCAGTGTCAGATGACAGTTTTGTGAAGGGAAATGGGCAAACCAGCAACAGTGTCTCTGTGCCATGTTTATTGGCTGCACTGGGCTCTTGATAAGACTCCCGATACATTTGGTTTGCACAGACTAATCTGTCCATCTCACACAGTTCTCCTCACAACTACATCAGACATGACTTACACTTCAGTGTGACACTGCGTGGGTTGCTATAAGATTTGGCTTCCATTTCTTTGCCACAGACAGACTGAAATCTTTCAAGTACAAAGAGCGGTGCCAATGCCTCAAGTGGGGTTGCGCGGGCAACAGATTTTTCCACTTCTGGGCAGGACTGTTCCTCAACCACTTCTTGGGTAGTTTGAGTGTCACGCACATCTTCCTAATACCACTTCTTCTAGTGTCACTGTCATCTTAGAGGCCCTGGATGGTCAGACAGGATTTATCTTGGATTTGTGGTTTCCTTTTTTCCAACCATGGATTTCTATTGCTTCGAGCCAAGGAGCCATGACTCTGGCTCCTTGCCTCAGTCGCATGCTGTTGTGTCTTTGGTATCACCACACAATACGATGTCATCCATGGCAATCCAGTACTTCTGGTTGTGAGGATAAACTCCAACTTCATCGTACATTCTGTACATCTCCTCATTCAATTTCCAGTTTTTCAGGATGGATTTATTGTTTCTACACATTGCTTTGCAAATGTATGGTGTCTTCTCTTTGCTACTCATACCCTGAAAGGAATGCTCAAGACCTGAAAAACATGTATTGTTCATGTGTCTGTTTCCTCTGAAACATACACTGCCGTGTGTGTCAGATTTCTGTATCATGTTCCCTAGACTTCCTTTCTCATCCTTATTTGCAGAATGGAATGTGTTATTCACACTGCCACTGTGTATTCTCAAGCCACTTGCAGAAACAGCAGTGACTGTACCTTTGGATCCTTCCCATATGGCTCAAGACGTCCATGTACATTCTAAACCTTCGTCTGAACTTCTTCCAGAAGTCCCAAAAGAGGTTGACCATGATCGGACCATGTTTTAGTCTTCATTTAACCAGAAATATTATTTTATTCAACTTCCATTGTGATATCTATTTTTTGGGGGAAAAGATTTCCTCAAACAAAAGCATTGGTTGCAGATGAGCGTCAGAGTTCAACGAGTGTAAAAGAGTTGAAGGTGAAGCACTGCTGAGCAGAGGAGGTCAGCAGCCAAAACCAGGTTTCAGTATAATGGAGACAGCAGGGAAGGTGGGAAGACACACAAGACTCTCTCTTTCACACTCACACAGAGACTCACACACAGACTCACACACACACACACACACACACACACACACGCTGGAAACAAATCCCTGCTGTACTCCTCTTGATCCTGGTTGGCTCCGCTGACTCTCTCCCTTCCTTCCTGCCTTCCCTGTGTGCGTGCGTGCGTGTGCGTGCGTTCGTGTCCCAGTAACGAGCGGCGCTTCATCACTGGAGCTCACCACCGGTGTTTATATCCGTCCCGTCACTCGACTAACCCAAGGTGCCGTCTGTGTCTCCTTCTCCTCCGGCAGTCCATCATGGAGCAGTTCAACCCCTGCCTGCGGAACTTCATCGCCATGGGGAAGAGCTACGAGAAGGCCCTCACCAGTGAGTACACCCAGCCATCATTTGCTCTCTCTCACCTTGCGCTCTCTCTCTCTCTGTCTTCATCCTCCTCCTCGTCACTCATCCTTTCTGTCCTGTAGTCCAAGTGGAGGGCAGCTGCTTTTATATCTGTGTACTTCCTCTGGGAAAAACATCGCAGCGCTCTTGCCGCATTTTTTTTTTTATTTGTTTACGTTCACTTGTTTGTTCTTGGGGTCTTTTTTTAAGCTAGAGGAGACCCTCGGAGGGTTGATCTCCTCCTCTGAGTGTTTCTAACATCGCCTCCGCCTCGCGTCCTCGTCCTTGCTTCTTCTGCCTTGCACAGGTCTCTTTCGCATGGCCGCGAACATGTGCGTGTGGATGTGTGTGTGCGTGCATGTTCATGCGTGACAAAGACAACGATCAAGACGCCGATGGAGATAAACAAGATAAAAGGTAAACGACAGAAGGAAGTGGTTCAGATCTTGGGCGATTTAAGTAGAACAGGAGCAGTTGTGAGAATGAGCCGGGGCTCCCCGTGGGACGGAGGAAACGAGAACACAGCGAGTCGGTATCCAGGACACGTTGGAGTGGAGAAACTCAAAAAAAGAGGGAGCGCGCACTAATGAAGAGCGGCACGTAGCGAGTGGAGTCGTCATCGGCAGCCGAACAGGACACCTGGACGCTGATCGGAAAGCGTGCCGTCTGCAGGGGATCAAGGTGCCTCGCGCTTCCAGATTGGGATGAAATGGCTCGGAGCAAGGCTGCGGACGTTCCCCTCCCCTCCCTCAAGCGCGTTGAGCTCATTTATTGATAAGAAAAGTGCTTTTTTTTTTCCTCTCCGCTCCTCTGTGATGGAGGTTATCTTGGGGGGGAACGGGGGAAGGAGGGTGGGCTCTTACTCACCGGCTGTGTGAGGGAAGACTGTGGAGCCCGCAAGGCCATTAAGGGAGGCCTCACTCCCGTCTGATAAGGCTAAAAATAGCCCGGCGGGGGTAGAGGATGGGGGGGGATTACACTTCATCAATGCCGGGGCAGTTGGCAGCAGGGGGGCTCAGAGCAGAGCCGAGCAGAGCATCCAGACAGTCTCGGCTCTCTGCGGCTTCACTGCCAGGCCCCCGATGGTGGAGGCAGACCATCATCTTGCTATTGTCTGGCCCTTCAAACCCAGCATGTGCGAGAGTGAGAGACGGAGAGGAGGCTGTTCTCAGCTTGAGTGTATGAACCTCCTCCGTCTAATTATAGATTCCTCCAACAGAAGCTTAATCTGCCGTCAGAGCTCTTTCTAGCTGAGATCCAGTTGGGTGCGTAGAATGTTTCAACGTGGGAAAAAAAAAAGCCTAAAGTGAGTCCTAATGTAAATGGCTGCAGGTTTGAATGAATGTGGAGAAACTGAATGTGCGTTCGTAGCTGGCTTCTGCTCATTTTCCGTGGTTGGTTCACCCGCGCTGTCTGTCGTCTGCCCGGCTGTTTATCTCTGTTCCAATGAGCAGCCAGTCCCTCCGCCCTCCCTTTCCTCCATGTTGCTGCCAGAAAACTTTCCCTCCAGCTAAAACTCTCCTCGCTCTGCTCTGTCGTTAGCCAGGCTTCACAGGTAAGAGGGTTGTGGAGCCCAGCGTGGGTCTCCTCTTGGTTTCTTTTGGTCAAATTGTCTCTGTTCCCACTGTACAGCTCGTCTCATGCTGACCAATGAAAATTTTGATGGATTGACCATCTTGGCTCCACTTGAACAAGAGTGGAACCCAATGTAAGTCACGTGGAGAATGTTCTCCACGTGGAAACATGTGCTTTTCATGGTTCTTCTCGGCTGAGGCGTCTCCACCGTTGTTCTGTGCAAACACTCATCAGTCTGACGCCTCTCATCATGATAATGATAATCTGAGTCGTCTGGACTGGGCCGTGTGTCCAGTGGACTCATGGTCATCAGTCACTGTGGGATTAGGTCTTTGAGCTCTGAGAGTTGTTAATGCCCAAGTCACTGGGGAGGCTGTGTGAGTGACGGCTGGGCAGTTTTACAAGGTTTCTGTCTCAGGCTGCTGTCAAAATAATGTCCTTCAAAGTTTTCTCCAAATAGCTTAATGTACCGTTGTGATGAAGTGATAAAGGTTGAACTCCTCATTCTGAGTTCATTTTGTCACCCAGTACCGGTCCCTTCACTGTGGAATTCAGAGATGTGAATGATGTCACATTTGCTCACAGCATTTTCTCTTTTGAGTCAGAAAAGCTTTGAAACTTTTATTAATAAGGTGACTGGAGCTTGTTCAGAAAGTGTTTACCTTGGACTTGCAACTGAGAGCCTTCAGACACAGATACCCATAGTTTTGTTGTTAGCCTTGTTAGAATTAGCGGTCTAACAACACACACTGTAGAGGCTGCAGGATACCGTCAAGATGGCTTTAGTTGTTGCATCCGTCTCGGCCGTTGCTCAAGTTCCTCAAAGCTCATGAGTGGATATTTTGGCTTTGGGCTGTGTTTCTGATGATGTAACCGAGGAGGAAATCAGAGTTCATCGTACCTCAAGTTATTTGCCCATTTCTGTGCCCTCGAGTATTTCCAGGCAGGTGTTGCTCCGCAGGAAGCTTTGGAACAGAACGTCTTTGAAATGACTATTATTAATAGTAATAGAAGTATAAGCATTGGCCACATTTTAGAGTTGTGATTGCTGAAGTCTTGCAGTTTTACCCTTTTGTATACAACATTGAGATTTTCGAGACAAACGGACAGGAGCTGCTTTGTTCCTACAGCGGCCGAGTGCATTTGCTGCCACTCAGACAGGTGCGAGCTGTTTGCAAAGACTTCCCTTCCTCCTGCTCCTCCTCCTCACTGTGCTTGAGGTTAGTCTCTTTAGCCATATCTCTGTTTCCTGTAGTTGCCTCCATCGAGCTTCCCTCTCCTGCTGCCTGGTCTCCACCGCCGCCTGTCGCTCTTTTTTATTTCCCATGCCCAACCTTGCCTCTCTGGGGTGGGCGGGGCCTGTCGGGGGAAGGGCCTGCACAGCTTCAGGAAGTGCAAGTTCGATTTCCAGCTGCGCACCGCTGATCTGACGCCCAATGCTTCCATGTTTCCAGGTGTCACATACGCTGCAAAGGGCTACTTCGACGCGCTGGTGCGGATGGGCGAGATGGCCAGCGAAAGTCAAGGCTCTAAGGATCTTGGTGAGTCCTTGCAGTAGCTGCAGTGCCCCCTGGTGGGGCGGAGGGAGTTTGCTCCAGTAGATGGTGTGACAAGGGGATGGCTTGCGCTAACCTAAAACACATGCTGTACATCGAGCAATTCTTTCTGGCAATGGGGACTTTTCTAGAACCCTAGAACGCCGCAGCGGGTCGAGTGTTTTCTTTTCTGTCAGGAATTTGTCATTTGTCAAACGCACCTGGCTGGTTCATCTGCAGTTTCCGCGACGATTGCTGTTGAAAACGTTGGCTTTAGATGTGCACAAAACAACGCTTGAAAAAAGTGGATTTCATCTTTCCTAAAATTGCTGCGATTTTAACGCTCTGGTTCTGCTCGACGAGGCTCGGAAGCCCGAGTCTGCTGGCGCATTCACTCTGCAGCCCGCAGAGGAGCGCTGTATAGAGTCTGTGCATCGCGCAGCCACGCAGTCACATGGCGGGGAGCGTGACAAGACGGCGATAGCGCTGCATCGCTGCGTCCTGACGGTTCCCTTCCAGCTGGATGCGGGCGGAGATAGCATGCGGCGGATCAGTGCAGGGAGGGAGGGAGGGAGTCCGGGGCGAGTGAGGAGGATATAAAAGCAGCATTCATTATTCACGTCGGGGCGGGGGGAGGATCCCCCACCCCAGCCCTTCCACACCCCCCTCCAACTTCCTTGCACTGTTTCACCTGAAGCATCATTTCTTCATCTCATGCCCTCGTCTCCGCGCTCTGCCTGTGTCCCTCTGTGCAGCGGCACAGCTGGAGTCGCCTCTTTTGTTTTGTTTTTTTGCACGTTGCGTAATCAAAGTGTATCAGAGCTGCGGCATGCGACAACCTGGAGGCTGTGTGAACGTGTGGTTAAAAAAAAACAAAAGCCAATGGACTTGATGTGCAAAACACTTGTAAGACCCCCATCATCCATCATCCACACCCCATCGGCTGCTTTGCCGCTTCGCACGTCTTTTCTTTCTACGTCTTTTCTTTCTGTCCGTCGACTGTGTGTGTTGATGCTGTCCCCGTGCACGCTGCCTGTTTTCCTCCTTCTTTTCTGGCCGACTGGCTGTGACTCAGCAGACAGCCCACCCCACCCTCCAGCCTCCGCCACCCACCCTGCTCCACCTTGCCTCCAGTCCAGTGACAGATGAGGCTGAGCGGGATGGATTGATGATTCCTCCGCGCGTGAGCTGCTGCTCGGGCCGGCTGAGGTCTCCGCGAGCCGGCCCGAGCTGGTGCTTGTTGCTCCGCTCCGCGCTTCTCTCCGCTGTGCCGCGTTTGCCTCGGCGCCTCAGGGGATAATTGGAGGAAACAGTCATTGCTGTACATTAGGGCGGAGCATTAAAACATGAACAGCAGGAGAAATCCACACACCAATAAGCAGAGTGTGCATGTCAGGGTTGCCATTAAAGGCGTCATGTTAGCGTGTGCTATCACTGTGCACACTGTCAGCAGACATGTAGCTGCTGGGATTCAACCCAGTGCAAGTCTCCATGCAAAGAGTTGCCGAGTTGTTTTCTTATTGTTCTATTTTATAAACACCAAGTTTGAGGAAACAGACTGCTGTTGTTTTCTGGTTGTAAAAACCCTCTTAAACTGTGCTAGATTATTAATTAGTAGATAAGAAGGATTATTGTGTGTGTGTGTGTGTGTGTGTGTGTGTGTGTGTGTGTGTGTGTGTGTGTGTGTGTGTGTGTGTGTGTGTGTGTGTGTGTGGGGACAATCCCTTACTTATTCTAGACTTTACCTGGCACTTTCATTAACTAGAATTGAAGGGTATTTGCAAAGGAAAACGCTTGAGCCTGATTTCTTTCTTTCTTTTAAGAAAAATATTTTCCAAAGAACTGATGCAGGTGAATTAACAGGGTATTACAGTGGACATCAGCCAGTCACATTTGCACAATAACATCATGGTGTTGCACATGCTGCGGAGACTGAAGAGGGCTTATGGTGAAACGTTCTAGGATGTCCGGACTGAGAATTGGATAATCGAGCTTGTGCCTGGAGTCAACAAAAATGTCTAAAATAAGGAAACAAGACACATTTTTCATTAGTTCAGACTAATAATAGTTGTATTTCCATCACACTTATTATCAAATCTGGAAAGCACAATGGAATCTCTTGGCCTTTTGTTGATTTTGTGTTGATTGAATGTAGAATTAAGGTGAAACCCCATCAGAAAACACGCGGATCGGTAGCACGACACTGGAAAATAAGGCGATGCAACAAACCCCATCGCAAAAAGTCTCCAAAGATTTTCGCGGATACCACCTGTAATTAATGAGTTCACAGTCTTGCACATTAATTCACGGTAATTGTTGAAACTCCTTTGTCACACAAACTGCAAGTGTGTAGAAACCTGGGAATCATCAGCAGATGCGAGCAAGTGGTAAAATAAAAAGATTTCACCTGGCCACACAAACACACACATGCACACACACACCACAGATGGTGATGCCCAATTTAAGTAATCTGAATGATGTGGACCAATGAATAAACAAACAAATACATAAATCAAAGGCGCCTGGCCCTCTCTGTCCTGCTGGGGGCAGTGTGGTCACGGCGAGGGCCGTGCTCTCATCAGCGGCTGATGGCTCAGCAGCCGGCGCAGGAGGAGAAGACAATGCCCTCGCTGACTTTCATTCACGGCTGCCCTGCCAGAAGTGGAGCAACTGCTCGGCTCAGCAGGAGCGGCTTCCCACTCAGTCTCCGCCCCCCCCCGGCCCCCCCTTGCGGCGCTCTGTCTGCGAACACCTCCGCACTCGCGTGGGAGCCCTGGGAGAGCACGGCCACTCTGCACTCCCCCTCTAAAAATAGATGAAACACCTCTGCTGGAGGAGGAGGAGGAGGAGCAGGAGGAGGAGGAGGAGGGACGGGAGTACGACGCTCGATGCGCAGCCCAAACAAGGCTCGGCGGTGACGTCGGCGCCGCGGAAACACACTCGTCTGCTTCCGTCGGACTAAATATGGACGCGGCAGCAAGGAGCCTCCTGCAGTTCCGCTTCTCGACTCTGACCATAAAAGAATTCCACTCTTCTGATGCAAATGCAGGCTGAGAGGGTCGGCGGCGGGGTGGGAGGTGGGTGGAGGGGGCTCGTTCTCTCCAGACCTTCGGGAAGTACCGACAAAGGGAGAGAGAAAAAATACAAAAAAGCAAAAAGGTGCTTTACTTTGTAACCTGTGGATGTAGACATGCACTGAGAATTTGTCTGTGGCAGCTTCAGTGATTTGAGTTAGAAATTTAGATTGTAGAGGAGAGGAGAGAAACACTTTTTTTTCTTTTTTTTTTTTAAATATTGCTCTCTTTTGTTTTGTTGCTTAGCAGCACGTCAGGTTGAAATGTTAAAATCGGATCGTCCTCAACCACTTCAGCCTCTACGTGCCGACTTCTCCGCCTTGAAGGAAAAAAACATAAAAAAGTTTCAATCTGAAAAAATCAAGAGTGATCATTTGAACAAAAGTCAAGTGGTTTCAATTTAACACCCCAGCGTGATGAGACCTTCTTCATCTTCCCTTCATTCTCCAGTCTGGGCTGTAACTAGATAATCCCTGACCCCCCTCATCCACTGCTCATCACTCTTCCTGCTTCCAACTCATTTAAACCATCCAGGGCCCATTCACACGGTCCAAAATGAGCTTCAGGAATCAATTAGCTTCTGGTCAATGCACGGGGGGTGGCTTATTGGAGCACTGAACTCCGAGTCTCACTCCCTCACCACCACCACATCATCAGCCGCAGCTTTTTCAGCCGCAGCTCGGATGCTAGTGCTGGGATTTCTGTTTTGTTTTCGGCAGCAGCAGCAGCAGCAGCAGCAGCAGCAGGGAAAGAGGGAATTGTTCTGATGAGTCGGAAATATAACATTTCCTCCCTGTGGTTTCGTACCCATTAGCAAAATTTCCAGCTTGTTTGTCACTGCAATAATTCCGCTTTGTGCTTCACGCGACTGAACGTCGGTGGCAGAAATTAGAAATAATGAGCAGTTTGCTCCCAGAAGCCGAGGAAAGCATAAACCGACTCCTGCACAACATCTCCAGTGGTGCCACAAACAGTTTTTTTTTTGTTGTTTTGTTGTTGTTGTTTTTCTGAGTCACAGAGCTTTCCTGAAGAAAGGTCCAACTCTGTTTCTCTCTGCTCCCGCAAACACACGAAAACACGGATTCTCGCCCAGCTGATGATGAAGCACGACTAGAAAGAAACCTTGATGTGAGCTTTGGAGCGTTTCAGCTGTCAGAACGCTTTCAGCTGTCAGAACGCTGCAGCTGAGGAACTTCACCGAGAACATGCCCACCCCCCTCACCTCAGGCCCCCAACAGGTTCAAAATGAAAGAGTAAAATATTTGGTTCAGACCTCTAACAGTGGAAACTAAAAGTCCGAACCGAGGTTTCAAAACAAAACAAAATCTAAAACGAAAAAGGTCCCACAACCTGGGACCTGATTGGATAAACATTCAATGTGTCACAGGAAATTTGGCCAATCAGAATTCTGTGTCAGAGCAGCTAGTTGGCAGCAGCATGATGCGTCTCAGTGGTGCAAGGTGTGATCATTGGAGTTTCGCTTCCTCTGTTTTTTTTTTTGACGACACGATGTCCACAGCCAGTGAGGCTTAGAGCGCTACTCCTTTTTTAATGGTAAAATGTCGTCCACTTCTGCTTAAGTTGCAACTAAATCCTGGCTGTGGCTCCGCCCCTTTTCTTCTCAAAGGACGATGATTGGTTGGGTCACATCCTGACCAGTTGAAGCAACGCAGGCTGGAGTTTTTCAAGCAGTGTCTGAGAGAATTGGGGCAAATCTTGATGTCATTAGACTCCAGCACATTGGAGAGAATTGGCCTCCTAGTTTTTGGGTGGGTGCGTTTTCTTTTTTTGCCTTCAGTAGAGAAACACTGACTGCAGGATGCCAGTGATGATGGATGGCTGAAAAAAGAAAAACTAGTTTTAAAACCTGACTTTTCCCCTCACACTGGGAGCCAATTAGAATCCAGTTTAGGAGTGAACAACAGCAGCCATCAACCCCTCCCCCCTCCTCCCCACATCCACCCAGCACGCACCAACTGCCTCAGATCATCCATCTCATCAGCCGCCCTGTAATGATTGTGTGCTGGCCGTCATTGCGATCGATGCTCCTCAGCCTGATGCCTCTTTAAATAGGACTCATTTATTGTTTTTATTGCAGCATGGCAGTGAAGATGTCGCACTGAGCGTGGTGGGCGTCATCGCTTTTGAGATGTTTGTTCAATATTGAGCGATGGACTAAGTTGGGTTCATTTATTTATGTTTACTTCACTTCCACCTGCGTTCTGGGTGGAGCCAGTTCCTTCCAGCCTGTGCATGGACACAGTGATCTATAGACTAGCAGGAAAAAACACTTTCTTCAAACACCTTTTGCTTGCATATCGTATAAAACCCACATCGATGGGACTTTATTTGAAGCGACTGCTCCCATCATAGAGTCTCTTTTCACTTTCAGCTTGTGCTGTTCTACAGCTGACGGAAAACATTTCTTTGGTCGACGGCTTGTTTATTAGTTCTATTGCAAATGAGACTTTATTCATTTTTGCTCAGTGTTGTTCAGCAGGTTGCGGTAATCTTGCTGAGCGACCCAAATCTGAGACTTAGCGGCGGAACTTTGGAATATGACGTCAAGAAAGTTGGTCATTTTTTTCAGCTACTTTGTTCTGGGCGATTTAAAAGCTTTCCAGGTCAATGGCGACATGCAGAAAAACAAAACATTAAAACGACAACCTGTCTTTAGTTTGTGTTTCAATGAGCACCAAAATGCAAAAAAGGCGAGATCACGAGGGAATAAACGGCTTTGGCTTGGTTTGGAGCTGGAGAAGGGACAGCACATTAAGCGACGTGCTTACAGCTCTGTGAGCCTCAGATGTTGTGATCTGCCTGTGATTATCAGTAATCAGCTTAGTTAAGACATTAGCATTTCACAACACAGTGCAACAAAACACTTTTACTTACTTTGGATTGAAAGGAATGAATGCATTCAGGGATTGGTTCCTCAAATGGCAACAAGTCTTTTTTTTTTTTTTAAAGCAATTTCAACTGCAGTCACTGTTGAAGACAATTTTAAAACAGTATTCAATATTTATTATATGTATGATATATTATTACACATTTATATGTATTATATATGTATGTATGTATATATATATATGTATATATGTGTATATATATGTATATATATGTGTATATATATATATATATATATATATATATATATATATATATATATATATATATATATATACATACACACACACACACCTATATATAAATCTTGTATGTCCCAATCAAATACAAAGCAAAGATGAGTTGGAATAAATACCTTTCAATCAATACAAAATCATTGGGAAAACTAATATTATAAAGTGAACTAACGTCTACCACCACTAGATGTGAGCTTTCATTCGGTGGGTCTCTGATGGCTGAGATCATCTCACTAAATGCGTGTCTGGCTGCTGGCTGTGTACTGGGAGCTGGTGGGCTGGAGAGAGTCGCTGGGTGCTTTCCAGCGATCGAAGGAGACTTTGGAAGTGCGCGGCGATGTATTTGCATGGCTCGCCGCTGCCAGTCCCTGCGTCGTGCGGCTCAAATTGCTGCTGCCGCTGTTCTTCTCGCCGCTCGTCCTCTTTATCCCCTCATTACAAGTGTGCTGTTGTCTTGACCTGACGCAGTTGCCCTGAAAGTGCAGGCAGCAGAGGGTTCACACTGACTGCCGCCCGCTCCAACCTTTTCTAAATCCCCTTTCCTCCCGCTGAGACCCTCCTGCATGAGCGCAGCACTTCCATTAAGCCCATTAATCTTGTGCACGCACTGCTGCTGCTGCTGCTGTGGCGCCCGCTAGCATCACTCTCCGCTACCACTCATGGCACTCAATGTCCTACAGGGGGCAGACAGGAGCGCAGTAAATATATGTATTTTATACATACATCCATTTTCAATACCCGGGGGTCACGGGGGTCTGCTGGAGCCTATCCCAGACGTCATAGGGCGACAAGTGGCCAGTTCATCGCCGGGCCACATACAGAAAACCACTTGTACACAATGCAAAGTTCCCAATTCACCTCACATGCACGTTTCTGGAGTGTGGGAGGAAGCCGGAGAACCCGGAGAGAACCCACGCAGACACAGGGAGAACATGCAAACTCCGTACAGAAAGACCCCAGGCCCGGAATCGAACCCACAACCGTCTTGCTGTGGGGCGGCAGCACTCACCACTGTGTATTTTATATTTTGGTGTTTTTTCTTTAAGATAATGGACTAAGTGTATTCATTTAAAATGATGCTTCTGATTCCTGACGTCATTGTGAGGTCACAGCAGGCAACACAAACATCTGTGGTGGGACTCGTTCATAAGACGTGCGAGAGGTTTCATTTGTGCTTTAAATTTATTTATTTTATTTATTTAAAAAAAAAAATCTCATAAAACTTAACGAAGGGTTTTTCCAGCAGCTGTTTTTTCATAAGATGTTCTGATCTCCGCATGTCATGTGACTTCCTGATTAATGCTCGGAAAGCTTGGAAAACATTCATGCTCAGCTATGAACCTCTTGCTCAGGCTCCTCCACCAGCCTGACATGCAGAACGACATGTATTTAATTCCCCCGATGTGCATTTCAGAGACGGGTTCCTCGCTCGAGACGCATTTCGGAGCGTGTGATGAGTGTTTTTTTTCTGTCCCGTGTCTCATTTATCTGGCGGTACTTTGACCTGTCTCTGTCTCTCTCCCTCCGTTCTTTGCTCAAACTAGATCTTTTTGTTCCTTTTTGTTTTCACAATGCATTGCATATTCAGAAGAGGCAGCATGTAGGTATCTTAAAACAGCACGTACCTCCCTGGCTGCATGAATCATCCCTTTTCTTTTCTTTTCTCTGACTTTGTTTCTTTTCAGTTATCTCCAGGTTTCCTTTTCTGTGCTTTTGATTTTGCAGTTCTGTCACTCTTGTTGTTTTTTTTTTTCCTTCATTTTTTTCCCACCCTGCTCTGTTCAGTAGCACAGCTCAGATAAAGGTCTTGGTTTAATGGCTGTCTTCATTAGCACTAGTGCAACAAAGAGAATACCTTTCTGTTTTAAGCATCTCAAACTAGAATTCTTGGAAGAACTCTGAGAAGACTTTTTTTTCATTCACTCTGTCTGCACTTCATTTTCCTGTCAGTCGTTGGTTTGATCATTGATCCACGTTTGGTCTCCTCCATCATCTGGTCCAGTGACTCCTCCACCTCGTCGTCCTCCTCCATCGCCACGCACACACAAGACACACTCACCTGTCCCCCATCTGTTCTGTGTGTGGCTGCATGGCCTCATATTTCATTTTTGCACGATGTTTGTAGTTTCCTCCAACACTGGAGATATTGCATTTGTCCCTCCCTTTTCTCTTTCCCTCTTTTTGTTTATGGCGTCTCTCTGTTCTGTCCTCTCTCTCTGCAGGGGAGGTCCTCTTTCAGATGGCCGAGGTGCACAGACAGATCCAGATCCAGCTGGAGGAGATGGTGAGTGTGCGTGCGGCTGTGCTGCTGTAGTTGCTACAATCTTTGAGAGAAGCGAGATTGCGGGCCAGACAGTTTGGAGTCTCTGTGGATGTTTTTTGATATCTAATGAAGCGTCACTACTCAATCCTTATTGTTAAGAGGGGTTTTCACACAAAAGTGCCTCCTATGTTTAAAGGTACAGTATGTTAAAGTCAGTGCAGCGTCCATTGAGGCCGAGACGTCAAAAAATAAAAAGGAGAAGGAAAAAGGGTTTTCAACAAATCAACAATCCATTCCAACCATCTATTTTCCTAAAGGTGTCAACATTGCATCTATGCCACAACATTTCTTTGTTAGTGTTGCTGCAATCAAAATCTTATTTTTGTACATTTATTTAATACATACTGTCATATTTTATCAGCAGTAGGGGGAGATGAGTCTCAATTCTTGCCCATTCATTTTTCAACTGAATGAAAAAAAAATCTAATATTAAAATCTCACTAATGACAAATGCCAATGACGTGCTTCTACTGTTTGTGTTCCTATTCATAGTGCATTTCAGTGTTTAATAATGAGCTTTTAATGTACTTTTTAACATCTATTTGTATTTTAGTGTATCTTTTTCCTACTTCCTCTACGTGCTGACTGCTATAAAGTGGTTGTAACGAGATGAAGGCTTTCTTCCTGTGTGTAGCCACTGGAGTGGAACTAACGGACTGTGGGTTTGTTGCATGTTGCAGCTGAAGTCCTTCCACAACGAGCTGCTGACCGAGCTGGAGAAGAAGGTGGAGCTGGACGCGCGCTACCTGAATGTGGGTGTCGCCTTTGTATTACACAACTAATCTGTGTCAGTGACTCGTTGGAGTTGGTTTGTTACTTGAAAGTGGCCGCGGATGGATTTTGGGGTTTAATCTTGTTTTGAAATGTGCTGTTCATTTTGGTTGAGAGAGCAAAAACCTTAACGGAAATAAATCAAAGCAATAACGCAGCCTGGACTCGGGAGAGCTGGCCGTCAGGTTCATAATGTAAAACTGTCGCCTGCGCTGTGAGTTCACCGTCAAACTCTTGTTCTCATAAAGTCGATGGCCAGACACGCGCACACACACACACAAAAAAAAAAAAAATGCACGCCCTCGTTTTAATTTCCCACCAGCCCCCGTCCAAACTGCTGCTGTTACAGCTGCATTACATAAATAACCTCCCACTCCGCTATGAATCATGAATCATTCTGTGAAAATGCCTCGTTCCTCCAAAAAATAACAATAATCAACTGACAAGTTTGTTTGCGGTGACGGCTAGTCGGGATTACAGCATCTGACAGTGTTGGAGGGTGTTGTAATGAATGTGGTCGACGATCGGCAGTAGAATCACTGCGTGACTTCTCTCAACTATCTCATATTTCAAACCAACACATTTGTTGTTTGATAGCTGCATATTTTAGGAGAGTGTGATGCTTTTTTATTTTTTTTTTATTTTTTTTATACAAAGAATAGCAGAAAACACAACAACATTTCAATTAACATGAGGTGAAATATGAGGAAAATGCTTCAAATCCTCCTTTGCCCTGTGAGACCTTTGCTCTGGCTGACTCTGAGCTGCCCCCTGCAGGCTGCCTTAAAGAAGTACCAAATGGAGCACAAGAGCAAAGGGGAGAGTTTGGAGAAGTGCCAGGCCGAGCTGAAGAAGTTGCGGCGGAAGAGCCAGGGCAGCAAGCACCCGTCCAAGTACGGAGACAAGGAGATGAGGGTGAGTTCCCTCACGCCACCCGTCCTGCTCCCGTGGTTCTCAGGCCCTGTGATCTTCTCGCCAGTCTGCAAAGAGAATATTGCACTTGACGCTTTGATGCAGATCTTCGTCGTTGCTCACTTTTTGCTCAGTGCGAACCAGAATCGGCAGCTCTCACTGTCCTTGAACTCACGCCGACTCGCAATCTGCTCCTTCTGTCCGTCGTCCTGGTGGAGTTTGGGGACGACGCCTGAGGTTCTCTGAAGGGAGGGGACATGCTGACCTGAGCAGCGACACCAGTCTGGACAGCTTGACACAGAGAGTCCTGGGAATTTCTTCAGTGAAAATGTCAGGGATTATACAAAGCAGCGTTTCTCAACTGGTGGGTCGTGACACAATTTTGGGTGTTTTGATTTAGTCGCGGCTTTGTGGGTTGTTTCCTTTCTTTCTTTCTTTCTTTTTTAAAAAAGGGGGATTTTTAAAATATACATGCAGTATATTTATAGAGAAAACATTGGCCATTCGTTATGCAAGACACACAGTTCAATTCAATCATTACAATAATGTATTTTCTAGACATAATAGAAAGAGGACCAGTGCTTTTATTTTTGTAGAATAAATTTGCAGGGCGACTTCATTATAAGGAAAAAAAATGCGAAATGGATTCTCTGCTGTATAACAAATAACCAAAATGCCCATTTCGGCAGTAAACACGACAGAGCTCCCACTCGCACTGTTACGTAATAATTGTGTAAGTGGGACAGGTGAGGGGTCGCTTGCTGTTCAGGTAAACACTGTGTGGAGGCGGAACGAGACGCCTGGGAGCCCGTGGGTGTTGCCGAGTCAAACGGTGGGCGTGGCCTCTTGCATAAGCTGCAGGAGGAGACGCTGCCGCTTTTGCGGTTGGTCTCACTCCTGTGCACGTGGCCTTAAAAGAGCTTCAGTGTTGTTGTCGTTGCTGTGAACTGATGAAGAAGAGCTTGTCTCAAACAGTTGCAATGCCACTGCTGCAGGGGGCAGCGGAGAGCAGGGAGGGCGGGAAAGTGGAGGTTGAAGGCTAATTGCTTAACACTTCCGGGAGGTGAGGCAGCAGTCGGCCGGAGCAGTGGGGGGGTGTAATCATTGTGTAATTGTTAGTGTTGCTTTGCCGGAGCGTGAGAGGTGTTGGCTGTGTCGATCGTTACAGAAATCAATAGGAGCACCGCCGAGATGCAACAGGAGGAACCACCAGCTGAACAGAAAACAGATTAGAAAATAAAATAACAGGGTCCTCTTGAAAACTCTCATGTCCCTCTAAAAACAGAAAATAATGACACGTTAGAGAGAAAATCGGCTGCAGTTAAAGCTGGATGCACTTGAATAAAGAGAGTTGTGCACGTCCAGATGACGTCTTCACACATTGTTCACTTACTGTTTACTCAGAGTAGCTTCAGAAGAAAAACTCTGATGTTGGAATTTGACACTGGGATTGCTGCTGGCTGGAAACTGCTGTCACTCATGAAGAGATGACCACTGAATAAAAACGTTGGCTGGGCTGTAAATATTCAAATGTCCTTGATGATTTATGTTGCAAATGAACTGGCAGCTCTCAATAAAAAAAAGAGAAAAACTGTTTGGAAAAAAAATGTGAATTAGCTCGAGGATGACGGAGACGCCTCCTGGCAGAGAAGATGCACACGTGAACTTAATCTTCCTAACTGGGTTTCTATGATGACGGGGGAATGTTAAAGCCCACATTTAGAATCCTGTTGTTTTGTTTTTGTTTCCCCCCCACCACTGATTCCGGCTGAATGGCGGTGGTGCTTGTGTGCGATGTTGCGTCGGCTGCAGATGACCGAGCCGCCCTCGTTAACGCCCCTCACTGCAGCCCAGCCGCCGTCTGGCGCCCGCCGCTGCTTATCTTACAGCGTGGGAAACTTCACATTCTTTCAGTGAGCCGAGGGTCCCTGAGGTGAAGGTTCTTGAGGAGGATGGGACTGAGATAAATGTGGAGAAGAGATCCACTCGGTCCACTCAGCCTCAGTGCCGCAGCTCTCAGTGACGGGGAGTTGTGTAAGTTTAATTTCTGGTAAAAAAAATAAATAAATATTTGATTGGTCAAAATGGCTGACTGGTCCATCTGGTGGTCTGCTTCATACTTTTCCAGCCTGATGTTTTTGATGTCACCTCCTTGATGTCGGACAGTGAAGAAGAAGAAAGCCTTTATCAATCCCACATCGGGGGATTGCACAATTGCAGCAATAATACAGTGCAAAAGAAGGAAAATTATACAAATTCAAATAAGACAATAAAGAAATAATGATAAAAAAAATATTTATAGAACAATGGCTTGGACAAACTGGGAAAAAGTGGCTTTGTTATTTTTTTTGGCAATCGCAGGTCTTGACCTTTCCAGCAGAGGGGTTACGGACATCAACCTCAAAGGAAGAACGTTGATTCAATTACTTTTCTTCTCGCTCCCCCTCTCGCAGTTTGTGGAAGCCATCAGCAACAAGCAGGGCGAGCTGGACAACTACATCGCTGAGGGCTACAAGAACGCGCTGTCGGAGGAGAGGCGGAGGTACTGCTTCCTGGTGGACCGCCAGTGTGCCGTCGCCAAAAACAGCAGCGCCTACCACGGCAAGGTGAGAGGGGGAAAACGCCATCGCTGCAACATCTCACTCACAGTTCCTTATTATTGAGATGTGCTTTTCCAATTGTTATTATAACATGCTCACCGGCGCTAGCACTTAGCCCCATCAAGTGGACTGGAAAGACACTTCAGTTTGTAATTGGTAAACAAAAAGAATCATCACCATCAATTGCAATATTGAGAAACCTGAGGCCTCAGTATCATGGTCCCATTTAGCAGCTGCTTATCCCCCAAAAAATAGCATCCACACAGAAAAATCACGTGTTTAGTTACATATATGGTGATTTAAATTTCTACCTCTGCGTTTTACCAGTTATTAATACCTCAAACCGAGATGTTGAAGAACCATGAGATAGGCCTGGTTACTTTTCCTTATATCTTCCTTAATATCTGCATCATTTGGCACTCATCCGCAGGCCCAGATAAAAACTAGAGGAATGATTAAGGACTATGGAGTGTCTCGTAAAGACTTAATAGCTGGAAAATGAAGTGGTTCTTGAGGAAGTGTGATAAAGGGAAGCAGGAGAATGAGAGCAGCCGCCGCCGCTGCTGAACACGGCCATTCACACGCGTCCACTTGGGTTTTGTTGCACTAGTTGTTGGATCAGTGAGGCTGAGGGAGCAGGCGGAGTGGGGAGAGGAGAGGATGGCCTAGTTGTCGGAGAACACTCGGTTCAGAGTTGTCCGTGTGTGGGTGAGGACGTGTGTGAATGACTGATTGATAGACAGCGGGAGGAGGTGCGGAAGGCACCCAAACTACTGATGTGACGAAGCGGCGGAGGGAGATGTAACGGCCTCGCATAAGAGTTGCTTAGGAAACACGAGTGAGCGAGTCCTGAATACATTAGTGGGAAAGTGGACCGGTGGAAGTTTTCTCCATCGTTCTTAGTTACTTATTCCTGGTTAACTTCTCAGGTGGTTTCATACAAAATGTTGTAGATTGCTTCACATGATGCTTTTTTTTTTTTTTTTTTAAAGGTTCTTCAAAGGCTTTAAAGGTAACTGAATGAACTGATTGAAGTTGTTTGCAGTGTAGCGTAGCGTCTTGATTCTATCACCACTGCATGGCTTTCTTCAGCTCATAAGAAGCTGGTTGGTCTGATCTGGACTTTACATATTGCAGAAAGAGACACCTTGTGAGGTGATGAAGACAAAACTAAAGTATTTCAACAAACATCCCGACTTCTCAGATGTTTCTATTTAGCAGGCTTTGGGCAGTGAGATATTTCCACCAAAGGGGGCGCTCTCTGTCAGCTTGACCCAACCTCAAATACAGCCGCCTTTTTTTTAAGTACGTAATCACAACTGACTGTTTCATTCTCAACCACTTCTTGATCTGCTGTTATGCGTCTGAGTTGCCAGTCCCCTGAACATGAAACTGTCTCCTCCGGGCAGCCGTAGGTGAGTGGGAAAGACAGCCACAGGCTGTTTCTGTCACACTGCTGAATGTTCTGATCCACCCACGATCTACCTCCGCCGTTTGAAAAGTCCGACTGAGTTGGTCGTGACTCATCGCTTCAACCAGAAGCAAGGAAAAAAAAAAAAAACCAACAGAGGCGCAACAAGGCAGCAACCAGTCTCCCATTCATCCCATTAGCGTAGCAGCTGGTGGAAGAAGAGTTCCACCCGAGGCGGAGGAACCCTTTGCCAGAAAAGATGTCTCAGCCAAAGCATTCCCCGGTCAATCCCCACTTGCCAGGGAGGATTTTGTTTCTGCCGGACTTTTGTGGTTGTGCGATGGTGAAGTCACACGCCCACAAACGCTCAGCGGGGGCCAACAACCTTGGAATGGGCGCGATGTTTATCCTCCGCACCGGCCAGCCGGCCGCAGCTCAAACTGCACTTCGAGCTGCACATTCTCTGTTTTCTAATATTCATAGATTCAGGACTCCCTCATTTAGCCCCCGACGATGAATGCAAATGAGATGCGTCTTTATGTAACCGTCCTACTCTGGACTGCAGGGAATGAGAGCTTCTTCTCCCGTGGCTCACATCTCCTGTGTTATGTTTGCTTGTCTTCCCGGTCTTGTTCCTTACATAATGTGGCGGAAGTAAACAGCGGAAGGCTGTGTTTATGTCCGGGGAGGCGTTTCACCCAGAATAAGCAGGAGAACTGCCACCATAGGGTTTTATAAGGGTTGCCTCCGTCAAACTGAAAAAAAAAAAAAGAATTATATGTGTGTGTGTGAAATATAAAATGCATGTAGATTCTTACAAATTGTAAAGGGTCATTGAACATCTAAAAGAAAAATCACATAAATACTGCATCAGTGCTCTGAATGTGAGCAGTAACTGTGTTCTCCTTATATCTCCAGAGCTGGAAATAATAATGAGTGTTCAGTCACAGTTGAAATGAGTGCGTCTTAGTCACAGGATGAGAAAACATGACGGCTGTTTGCTAAGATGTCCTTAAAAAAAACACACTACACAGGAGTTTGGTCTTGAAAGCCACATAGCAGCGTGCCTAAAGGAGAAAGCTGCACTATGCGACTGTGGTGAGAGCACTTTCATCAGAGCTCTTACTGAGTGGGCTGTCAGTCAAACCCTTCCATGCATACATTGTGAGAACTTGAGCCCAGTTTTTATTTAGGTATTCAAAAACAACAAAAAAAAACTTTTTTCACTATGAAATAACACTATTAGTAGTACATTATACTATTTTGTTTTATACCATTACTCTATTTCTTCTCAGATGCTACTTGATGTAAAAAACAAACAAACCTTCAAGATGGCCTGAAGCTTTATTTTGTTTTGTTGTGCTTTCCTTTGTTATCCAACTCGGTGGTTGACAAACTGAAGTTGCTTGTGAAAGTTTGCTGGCCGCTGGTTGGCAGGAGGTGGGCTGATCCTCTGGAGTCCTCCGTGATGGATTGTGTGCAACATTAGCCACGTTAGCCTTGATTTTGGTTCCAACTGCCCCTCTCTTCCAGGGGAAGGAGCTCCTGGCCCAGAAGATTCCCATGTGGCAGCAGGCCTGCGCCGAGCCCAACAAGCTGCCTGACCGCGCAGTCTTCCTCGCCCAGCAGATGAGCGGTGCAGCGGGCGTCATGGCCCCTGGGGTCCACCACCCAGGCATGGCCCTCTCCGAGCCCGTCCCCGGGGCCAAAGCTCTGCCGGTGCCGCCGGAGCTGGCAGCCCTGAGGGCCAGCGGGGCCACCATGGGGCAGCAGGTGAGAGCCTCTCAGAGGGAATCTGCTCTCTGCTGAAATTAATGAGGACCTGAACACTCACAGTGAAGCTTCAGTGTGTAAAATTTGGCCTGGTTTATGATTTTTATATTGGTAAAAGGTTAATATACTGCCCGTAAAAACAGTAACACCCATAGAACGGTTCTTAGTTATGTACAAGAATACACAGAGATCAAAGGTCTTGCTCCTAGTTAATTGCAATCTTGCACAGCCATATTTCTAAGGAAGCCTGTGTGGACAATCCAGCCCGCCTGACAGCGAGTATTTAGTATATTTCGTATTTATCAAATGAATTAATAAAGAAGAAAGCGAAGAAAGTACCAAAGTTTGCGTGCATATCCACCGTAGTTCACTGGCATGCTTGGGAGAGGGAGTGGGTGCGAAAGACCGCCGCAATCTAAAATACAACCACTTGATGTCGCTGTTTCTTCTTAAAAAATCCCAATATCACACACTTAACCTTTGAAGACATCACTTTTTCTTCTAACTAGTCACATCAGGCGACACTCTCTCTTTTCTCAATGCACTTTTTTAAACCACTTTCATTATTTTTCTTCTCCTTATCTTTACCTTTGACCCTCTTCTCATTTGTCTGCGTTTTGTACAGCTCTGGTGTTGATTTTTTTTTTTCCTCTGCTGCGCAGCGGCTGATGGGCGGAGCTGAGGGAGGGATGCCAGTGATGAACGGCACGGCCGGCGCTCACGCAGCCGAGGACTACCAGCAGTGGATGGAGAGCAAGGTGGCGCAGGGCAAGGCCTCGCCGCAGTTCCCGCGCCACGGCGGAGACGTCTACTCCAACACGCTGCCCGTACGCAAAGTGGCCCCCGCCAAGAGCAAGGCCACGCTGAGTAAGGACGCACTCAGTATGCTTCCACACGCACTTTAACTGGAGCGCTGCCCTCAGCCCATTACACAGGCGCTTGGAGGGGAATCCATTTATCGACTAAAGTATCCCACTCGGCAACAGGTGGCCCTGTAGCCCCTTTCCGCGTGTTTTTGGTTATGTCAGAAATGACAAGTGGACTAACAAGTCACAACCGGTAACTTGTCAAGTTGCAAGACTGTGAACAATTTTTTTAGACATTTCTTTTTTACTTCTATGCCAAAGTTCCAACCTGGAGAAATCCCGTTTTTGTAGAATTTCAATTTTTCTCATATATTTCAAAAGACCTCTTGAAGCTGGAATTATTTAGTTGCAAGTGTTGTGCCACTAGAAAGATGAATGTCTATTGAAATGGAGTTGTGTCGAAAAAAGATGTGAAGTTATTTCTGTATTATCCAGCTGCAGAAAAGGCCTAATTTATGCAAGCAGAAGAAACACTGCAACTACCAGCTTGCCCTTGCAGACATCGAAGTTCCAACTCGCTGCTTTCCTGAGGATTTGTATTCTGAATATAAACAAACCACAATCAACATGATTTAAGAGTTTCAGTGCAAGCATTAAATCTCAGTCAGTCTCAGAGCCAAACACTGTTTGCGCTGATGACACCAGTTCAGTCCAGCTCGGCCTGCTGATGCGTGCCAACAGGTTGGATTGGTCTCTTGGCTGCAGCAGCTGCAAACTCCTCCTCCTCCTCCTCTCTGTGCTTTAGGTCCTCCTTGCCATCTCCTGGCTTGCACAGATGCCATGTGTATCTTTTTCTATAGCTGCAGCCTTTTTACACATCTATGCTTATCAGCCTATGCTTATCAACAGAGTTCCTCAAGTTCTGAGTTCTGATCCAATTCCAGGCTTTTTCTCCTCCGGTGATGTAAATATCATCATTTTATGTTATCAGAGTGGATTTTCTCAATAAGAAGAAACTCATGTCACGGACAACAGAGGGGAAAAAACACTTAATAATTGGTGGTCGCTAGTAAATCAGTGAAGAATCCCTTGATTCAATCATGCTAATATAGTGATTGTGCTCTGAGCGTAACTTGTTGTGTAGCACAATGCAAAATGCAAAGCGTGGGTTATTACAGCAGTGAATCATTGTTGATTTTTTTTCTCCCTCCACAAAACATGAACTCACTATCCGTGGGATAAAATATTTGTATGCAGAATTTTAACAAGGGCCGGCTGCCAACTCTCAGGGCCGAGGCTTTGCCAGCTTGTTTTGAAAGTTATTGAGAGCCATCATTGCCCCAAAATATGCCAAAAGAAATCATCTGCTTGGATGAGACTGCAGCCTGTGAAGCTTTAATTAGCCAACGAGACAGACAAAAGAAGATGGGATATTCACAAGGAGAGTTTCTATATACAAACCATTAACTGTACATAAAGGTGGACGGCGTCATCGTGACATCACACATTGGTTTTGCGAATACCGATTCAGAAGTGTAGAGGTCACTTTCATGGTCAGCTCCATTTTGACCTTCTGGGTCAAAAATTCCATGTTCGGATGTGTGGGTGGTGCCGAAGGTGAGCAGTGATTGCTCACAAGCCAGTAAGTTGACTATAGTTGAGTTATAGTTGGCTACTAAACTTTAGCCGCACCCACAATATTATGGAAGTTTTAACTCAAAATGAGTCCACATCAGACAAAATGGACATTAGAAACTATTTGCTGAAATGTCTCTGAAATTACTTTGGCTTTAACCTGATAAATACAGTTAACCAGTTTGTAACGGTATGAATTTAGGGCTCCTTCAGTATTGAGTCAGTCACTAACCCTAACCCTAACCCTAACCCAACCAACTTTGGTGGTTCCTGCTGGCCAAACAGCATAACGCAGGTTTTTGGTGCTAGTGCGTTTTTGAAACTAGAAACTCTATCCAGCCTTTTACACTGTCAATGGTATAAATACACGTGTGGACATATCATTAACTGGACGGTGACCCATCCCTCTCAGCGGAGACCCGCACACTGCCCAGGTCCAGCTCCATGGCAGCAGGCCTGGAAAGGAACGGTCGGACTCGAGTCCAGGCCATCTTCTCCCATGCGGCCGGCGACAACAGCACCCTGCTCAGCTTCTCTGAGAACGACGTCATCACCCTGCTGGTGCCAGAGGCCCGGGACGGCTGGCACTACGGGGAGAACGAGAAGACCAGGATGTAAGAGCACCTCATGATTCCTGTCAGATTCAGTCTTTTATGTGGGGAGTTTTGTGAGGAAAAACTTTTACTTTGTTTTTTTCTGTCCATCCTGAAGGCGGGGCTGGTTCCCATTCTCCTACACCCGAGTGATCACAGATGGAGAAGCTGGCTCGATGAAGCAGCTCCGAGTACAAAAGTATGTTTACTTTTGGTTCTGTTTTGAGATTGATTTGGATTTGTTATGCGAGGGTTCACGGGTCTTGAGCCATGTGAGGACAGAATGTTCTCTTATACTTTGAATTTAGTAGATTTTTTTGGTCTTGGAAATTTTTATCCTGAAATTATGGCTGTGAGGTCAGAGATATACACTCAAAATGAGGTGTTATTTATTGTGCGCAGCCTCCATGGGAAAAGCAGCAGCACAGGAAACCTCCTGGAGAGAGAAGACATGCCCGTCTCCGCGCCCGATTACGGCATCCACTCCCGTATGGCCGCACACAGCACTGCCACGCTGCACAGACATCAGCGCCCCTACAGCATGGCCGGGCCAGGATTCCCACAGGTATCAAGTCCACAGCGTCAATATCTGACCAAGATCCGCCAAAGTGTGGCGAGTATGCGCTGCGTGTGTCTCTGTCAAGGGGGGGGAAGAGCCTCGTTTTGACGGGGATGTCTCTTGCTTAGCGTTGCTAGGATCACATCAGCCACATTAAGCTTATGTAAGCGTGCAAATCAGTTCCCCTCTGCTTCACACAGTCCTGCTCAAGGATGTGTAAAAAAAAAAAAAAAAATAGCTGAACTGAATAGCTGAGCTGAACTAAACTGCTCCTGACAGGTTGATATGGAAAGAAGGAGGAGGCGGCGGTGGAGATGATGATGATCATGATGATGATGATGATGATGATGATGGTGGTGGTGGTGGTGGTGGTGTTGGTGGGGGCTCAAATGGTTTCAAACGGCAGAGTTAGAACGGACTTATGCAACATGAAGGCTGTCTCTGTCGGCCAGGCCTCCCTCTCACGTCTCACCTGGACCAATACACTTGGTTGGCCTGCAGTCATGTAACAATTTTAACTTAACTCTGCCCACCTTGACACACTGGAGCAGAAACACTTGTGGCGACGCTGTAAGACAGCTGTCTGACGCACCAGTCACTCAGAAGGTGACATTAAAAGGTCTGGAGGTCCCTGTCAGCATTGTAATCTGTATTCAGTGTCACTGTGTTCAATAACTCCAGTTTCAATTTTGATAATTGGGTACACAGAATTTCCAGAGATAGACTGGGTAGTGTGAAGAGTGATGAACGTTACAATTTCTTTATTCTTTAACTCTCATGGATCTTTGTGTCCCCCTACTGGCTTTGCAGGTCATTGCAGCTGTTCATGTTTCTCTGTTGGCTCGAATTGAATTTCATAAGACTCATTATTGTGTCTTTGCAGCATGGGGCTGAAGAATATGAACCTCGTTTCCCTACAAGGTAAGAACATTTTTAATGTATTCTAGTTCATAAGCTCTTGTCCATCTTTATTCCACAAAGAGGTGGATCATCTGATTGCTCTGTGTGGATTGGATCGGTGCGTAAAAGATGGAGATATGAGAGACTTGGTTTATTTTTATGAAAGCAAACAACCAGCAACACTTGGCTCACTTTGGTTTGGTTTTCTTTTCTATTTTTTTCTTTTTCAAGTATTCACCAAGTTCACCCAAACCTACTCAGTCTGAATCATTATTTACCTATGTATTAAATGTATATCATGCAAGGTGTAACGGGGCAGATAAAGAGACCTTCAGTGACATAAACAAAATAATTGTCTCATTTGGTTGTCTCGTTGGTTGATTTCAACCTCGTTTTTTCATTTAACAAAAAATAGGAAAATATGGCAAGGTAACATTGTTGGACATAAAAGTAACTCCAGTGAGAGGAATATATGTTTAAAACATCAAACTAATTTAAGATAAAGACAACGCGATCACTTCATCATTTGGATTAAGTTGTCATTTCTTTTGGTCAAAGCGTCCAAGAACTTGCCTGTGCATGTTTTCTGTAGTGATACATTTGCACCAGAGAGGGCGCCAAACTACACCAAAATGCCCACAATCGCTGTAATATATCGTATGTATCGTCTATTTGTGTGTTTTGTTTGTTTGTTTGTTCACTCTTGCATTGACCCACCAGCTTCTCTCCACTCACTCTCCCACTCAACCACCCAAATCCCTCGGTGCCACACTCTCTCTCTCTCACACACACACACACACACACACACACACACACACACACACACACTCCTTACTGCTAGCATCAGTAATAGGAAGCTAACAGTTAGCCCGCCCGCGCTGTATTTGCTAGTTCCTGCTTGCATGTGTCCTGGTTGTGTTTGGACACCTTTCCCCTCTCTGTGTCCACAGTTCCACAGAGGGCAAATTGATTTCGACTGTGTGAGGACACGCACACAGACACAATCGGCAACCCGGTGCCGTAACACTGGCACCGCCTCCTTTCTTTCCTGACCCTCTCCCCCCTCCTCATCCCACCTTCCTCCTGTTCCACGGCAATAAACTCCGCCCCCAAGCACACCGAAGTGAAGACAGTGCTGGGGCTCTGCATCTTCCTCCTTACCCTCCACTAACCCCCACCCCGCTGTGCAGTTTAATGGGGGCCAATGGCGACACCTTGAGGCCACACCAGAACAAAACACAACTTTGTGCAACCTGAGTATTCAAAATCAACATGATGGGCTTTTTTTCTGAGGAAAATGTATCTTTTGCTTGTCTTTCATGCATGTACATTTATTTTCTATATAATCTATATATGAGCGGAGATTATATCTCCCCGCTGAATGAACCTATTTTAACCACAAATGTCCCAGTGACGATGTAAAGGGTTTGGAATTAACGTTGATCCCAAAGAGGATTTTAATAATGTTTTAAAAAAGAATGATCTTACTCTATACTTTTACTGGGTCTTTCAGTATTTAACTGCAGATCGTGTATTCCTCTGTGATGAGGGGCCGTGCGTCACGAGTCGTGAGCTGCTGTAAATGTATGGACAGATGGAGCCAAGACCATGTTTACTGTACATAAATGTGCCATATTGAAGTGTTTTTTGTCATACAGTATCTATGAACTGGCTACTTTATGAAGGAAATATTCGTGTAAACTTACTGTAATGTCTGACTTGTAATATCAGACCAAGGCTGAATGGGGCCCCCATCCCTGAAATATGTTCAAGGCCAATTTGCAGGCCTTGGCAATATTCATAGATTTCTAATTTATATTTTTGTTTTGCATTTGTGTTTCATTTAAAAGTTTTTTCAAATCCTTGAAAAGACGGGTTATATACTATTATAACTTGAATGAAGTTTGGATTTTATCACCCCAATTTAAGGTAATTATGACAACATTCAAAGGATTCTAAGTTATTGATTGTTCATTGAAAGGTTGCTGGAGATTTGAGCTCTGAGTTCATGCATGAAAGAAAAGACAACAGATACAACTGTTCATAGGCCAAGGACTTCTGTAACCATATATTTATTTTTAGACATTATCTGACCTTAAATAAGTCATCTTATGAGGATTATATTTTCTTGAGAAACGTAAGACTTATTTTTGCAGATGGACCATATTATTGATGTTGATAAAACGCGATGGGTTGTGGCCACCTCAGCATTACCAACTCTCTCTGTAGCGTCTGTTCAGAGACCTCATTTAGCCTTCGTCTGCTGCTGCTTCTCAAACAATAGACTTGGTTCTTTGGAAGAAAAAAAAACACCATGTGTGGAAAATAAAACTTGTTTATGTGTGTGTCTGATGTCTGTGCTGAATAAAGATGCTGCTCAGCTCTTCCAATCAGTAGCTGTCTTACTAACTGCTGTTTGTTTGTTCTCCACTGAGTCACTCTCTGGCAATGGTACTGTTTAGTCAGTTGGTTATCAATTCTTTTGTTTTATAGATGAATCATCATCATAGTAAAAAACAACCAAAACCCGCAATATATTGGTGATGTGAATGTGGATGGACCTTTTTGCCTTGAAATGTTCACCTTCTGCTTCTGCCTGCAATATCTTTGTGTATTTTTTGGAACCCGCCCCCCCCCCCACCCCCCACCCCCTTCAGCTTTGCCAACCCCGCAATTTTCTTTGCATCTCTGTTTGGTGTATTTAGAGACAAAAGTCGAGAGCAAACGACAGGAAGCTGCCAGTGTTTCTTCTTTCTCCACTAAAATAAGTCCAAGGTATGACTACCTAAGCTGCAAAGATGCCACGCCAATCATCTGTCAGCCAAGAACCCCCGCATCGACCACTGTACTTTTATTTTGAAAGGAAATATAAGGAAAGGAAAAACATCAATATCTTTTGGACATGCATGCTTTGAAGTATAACACCAATATAGTACGGTGAGTTTTTACTCTAAAAAAAGTGTTTAATAATCTAAATAAATCTGCAATTTAGATTAATGTTTGTTTAATTCTTTAGGTAATTTTTTATTATAGAATGATTTTCTTCAAAGATAAAGCATCTTTGCATCCAGTTTTTATTTAACACCTGTCATTGAACAAGGTGCAATAGAATAAAAGTTGTGTGTGTGTGTGTGTGTGTGTGTGTGTGTATTTAGTAGCCTTGCTGCTTCCTTCCCTCCCTGACCAGCCACTGCCTCACACACAAAATGACCTGCTGCTCTTGCTGCTAACACAAGGTACCTCTTAGAACCCGTGTGGGTTCTGCATGTCCATATGCTCTGCATGCTATTCTGAAATCTTTCTTTTGGTTTTTTTTGTGTCTCTTCATTTCAGTCATCAGGACAACTTCCTGCATTTTCTGTTAAAAAAAAAAAAAAAGACATCTCCACATGGTGGTTGTCTGCTGTTGACTTGCGAATGGTTGTGGGCTTGCTCACACACTGGGAAGGTGCTGTTGATGCCACCTTGGGAATGTTCATCTTCATGTGACATTACTTCCTCCCCAGTGTCTCCTGTCAATGTTTGCTCTGTTCAGCTTTTTGTGCGGTTCTCTGGTTTCCATCTGAAAATCTGGTTGCTCGTTTCACCATTCTGTGTGTGTTTGTGATAAAAAAGAAAAAAAAGAAAGAAAAGACTGACACTTCCCCCTCTATTCCTTCAGAGATGTCCCACCTAACGCACCTTTGGAGGCTCCACCCAGCCCGCCTGCATCTGAAGACGAGGGTGAGGTTGAAGTCGAAGGTCACTATGACTCCCTTGAGAAGAGCACGACTCCTGTTCCAGCTGAGCTGTAAATGATCGCTGGTCCTCTTTGCCACCTTCTTCCTCTCCCCCACATTATTAATTGTTGTTGACAATCATCGGCTGAAGCTCCAACGTGTCTGTCAATCAACCGAGGCAGACACACGTTTGTAATTTATTGGATTACTGTGAAAGTATGTTTTCACGTTTTGTAGATGCTCATAAGTGACAGCACGGGTCAAAGTTTCAGCTTCTTCACTTGTGTGGAAGTGCACTTGCATGTCTGAACACTTTAGACCCAGCAGCACAGACGTGTCGTGGGTCTCCACAAATCAGCAGATGACTTGCTACTGTTCTGTAAAATCACTTGTATAGCGTTCTTAGAGAAGAAAAATCACAAGCCTGCCTCTGGAAAGGATTACAATGCGGGTCAGCAGGAGTTTCCTAACAATCACACAGAAAAGAGACAAGCAGGAAAAATACATAACATAGTAACCATAAAATTAGCAACCAAATGCACACGGTCTATTCTGTATCTGATTTTTAATGTGTGATCTGGAGAATTTGAGATAAGTCTATGTGCAACACCTTTGAGCCACTGAGAAAAAGATGATCATTTTTCATGGACAGCAGGACCAAACCATCTCCAAGTAGTGGGTTTCACACTTAATTGTGTCCAGGTATTTTCAATTGATTTCGATTGTATTTTAATGCCGCACTGATGAAACAAGAGGACTTGAAAATCAAAACCTGTAACTTCGGCATTTCTCCGTTTTAATTCTGACAATAAAGAATCCAATATAATCCATATGATGAGAAGTTATGTGTCTTGTAAATGCTGTGTGGTATGCGTGTGGGAATATGTTTGCATGTGATACATTTGCTGGTCATAATCTAGCAGCACTTTTCTCAAAATCTCCCTAGAACCGCTACAAAACAAAAGAATTACCCAAGCAGTCACTTTTTTTGAAAATACAGAAGTCCAAAACCGTAAGACAGACAAGACCTCGATCATTAAAAGTGGAAGTATAGGTTGCACGATCCTTACAGTTTTAATTTTATTGCCCTTTAAAGTTGTAGTACATTGAGAGACACCCAGTACAGAGGCACTAGTTGGGCCTAGGATGGGGTTACAGTTATGAAACCAACACTTGTGTTTGTCCCATTATTGCCTACAATTCACTAATCTACTTTTTCTTTTTTTTTTACATCACTTACACAGGAAGTGTGCTATTTGCATGATATGCTTTGAGAAAAACATCAGCGTCCTCTCCCAGTGCACATTTGACACACAAAACATGCCCAATTGTCATGAAATCTGACACACATGGATTCAAGTCTTAACTTTCTAATTCTGAAAAATGAGCCTAATAGGCCCAACAGCTCCACCTACAGAAATAAAAACACTTGGCCTGCACAAATCTATACCATACAATATTTAAAGCCCTCCCCACACCAAAGCCCTTCACTCAATCTTAGTCAAACTTCAATATACGGCAGAAAACACTTTGATGAACAAAACTCTAATTTGGGTAATTTCACGGAAACACACAGATTTCATGTTGCAGCTCTTCAAAGACCGGACAGCAAATCCAAAGTACTTAATTGTTGTCCTTTTATTCACTCGCCGCAGCTACACTGTTATTATGAGTTGGACAAATATTACATTCCTCACGACCTCAGCTAAAAAAAGATATCTATTTTTCATTTTAACTAGAATTGGACCCTTTTCTGAGAAAAAAAACCCACACAAAATACTGTAAACTGCCCGAAACTCACCAAAAGGACTGTCCTCTGATCGTCTAGCTGCTATCATGGAGTGGTAGAGTGCAAAATCTCAACATTTCCTATAGTATATTGTTGTGTTTTTTGTTTTGTTTTTTTAGGGACAATAAAAAATAAAACATTACTTGAAACTAACCAGAAATGACAGTCTTCTCAAGGGGTCAGCAGGCTTCTGCAGGGGTCGGCAGACCACAGCAGGCTCAGTCAATTGAATGCTGCTTGCAGCTTTAATATTATTATTATTTGTTAGTTTGTAAATGGGAAATTGAATATCTGTGTTTAATGTGCAAAGATTAATAAAAACATTTCTCTCTTAATTTTTTTTCTCTTTATTAATAAAAGTCAGACATTCAGGTGCATATTAAAGATGGGGCTCCAGTAAAACTCTGAAGGTAAATCCCTTGAATAATATTAGCGAAATTGCTGAGCAGAAATTGGATGGTTAGTAAGTGGAAATAATCAGAATAGTAATTAATATAATTATATAATTACACATCATATTCTTTCCAAATTGTAAATTATAAATAAAATACTTTACAGGCAGCGTCAGTGTGTAAAACAGACTTTATTTAGACTGAATGTACAGGAAGAAACCATGTGACCAAACCAAAACGTTCCCTTCTGTTAGTTTCACCTCCAGACTAATGGTTGCTGTTCTTCTTCCAAGGCTCCAAGAATACCAAGCTTTTCGCTGGCAACAACATCATCAACACCACATCTCTTTGGTAAAACAAAGAAATGCAGGATAAACATTTTGACTAACCTCCCCTCATTCACTAGAACAACACACCATCACTTGACATTGAGATACAAAAATATTGCGGACAGCTGTCAAGATGATACTAAAATAATCTGCTAAACTGTGACAGAATATTGACGTCAGACGTAGACTCGGCGCACTCACCGTGCTGACTCTTTGTGTTATAAAGTGTCGTCTTGCTTCAATTAACAGCTGTTAACAAACCTGATTTTTGTGTCGCTTCCTGATCGTGATGTCAGCATTCACGTTAAAGAAAATAAATATCACTTACTACTGCCACCTTGAAGTCCTCAGGCCAAGGCAAATGAAATGTCAAATATGCCTTTAAGTGTTGTGCTGACCAATCCTCTGAAAAACTCAACATACAGTATGTCACTAATTATCAGATCAGAACAAACTGGAAATTATATATAATATATTATAATAATAAAATCAACTCGTTGAGCTTTAAAAACCATCTGGTCAGAAAATTGCCTTTATCCAGTGGCAGTAATGTGTTTGATTTATAATTAGAGAAGAACTGTGGAAAATTATTTCATTTCTTTGTTGTAAAAGGCCTTGTACCAATTTTTGCAGTAAAAATATCAGTATTACAGTTGAGATACAAAGCATCTAAATGCAGTCGTGAATCCATTTCTTGGTTATTTTATGTTTTGGGTGTACAGTAAATTACTTCTTCACATAATTTCAAGTCTCTGCCTTTATATTCTGAATTTCATTTTGCAGATTTAAATTAATTTAATCTCCAACATCAAATGACACAATATGAGGATAATATATTTCATGGAACAATTTGTCAGAGGGAAAAAAAAACAAAGAAACAAAAGTATTGAGTCCAGTGTTGAGAGGAGTTCCCTTTGAAATGTGAAAAGTAGAAAATCAATCAATCAATCAAAGTAAAAAAAAAACAAAAAAAAAGAAGCTAATTTTTGGACAAAGCCAAAATGTTGGATGTCTGAAATGTTCACAATAAGTTAAAATGCTGAAATAAAGTCAAAATGTTGTCAAGTGTTAAAACTGTGGAGAAAAACATGAAATTGAACATATTGAAGTCAAAACGACTGGAACATTATGAAATGTTGAGGAGAGGACAACGTGTAGAAACAGAAATGAAAAAATCTTTTCTTTTCTTCCGTCTTTCATGGGTTGCGAGTGTCCTTTCTGTCTGAGCGACCCAAAAAAAATCCCTAGCGGTAACACTAGCGGTAAGATTATCACTGATATTCATGAAGACAAAGAAAGCAGCTTCTAAAGTTAAAAGACTGCACAGTCTGGTTTCAAGGAGTGGATCCTCTGTTTGAAAAGCCAAAAAGTGGACATTATACAGCAGTTGAAGTCATTTTGAAACTTCTGACAAGATGAAAGCTGTCAATCCATGTGGTTCTCACTCAGGGGAAACAGGTCCGTTCTCAGTGCAGACAAGGAATCGGTAGAAATTCAAAGTCTGTCAATCCGGTTTTGTCTCTATGATCCCAAAAATATGCACAGGCTTCCTCTGCTGTCCGCTTCTTTACAACATTCCCACAGAATATATTAATACTCTCTATATTCACATATATATTAAGCCTAATCTTTTCAGAATTCCTAACAGCTTTTGGTCGAGGATGACCTTTCAAAGTGTCCACAGGCGATCAGAGGCACTCTCTTGTGTGTTTGTTATTTTATTTTTGAAAACCTGACTTTGAAAAAATAAATCATGCTAGCAGGCCAAGTCTCCGTCTGGCAGAGGCAGTATTAGTATCCACAGCGTTTACTCCTTGTCCCCGTCCTCGCTGCTCCCTGCAAAAGACACAACCAGAGCGAGGCAGGTCAGCATCGGTAGCAGCCACTCAACATTGACAATGATAGTACAACCACTGCAGTTTGCAAATTGTAAACCTCTCAATAAAGTTCCCATATTACTTTTTTTTTTTTTTTCTAGAGGACGATTCGACTTCTTTGGGCCCAAAAGCTTTATCAGTGGGGTTAGTAGGGTGTCCAAATCAGAATCAGAATCAGCTTTATTCACCAAGTTTGAGCATGCCAAACAAGGAATTTGACTCTGTTTTTTCTCTATCCTTTTTCTCTATCCGTAGGTTAAAAAAACAAAAACAAACTACAGAATATGTAAAAGTGAGGGTAAACAAGTAAACAATGTGCAACCGGAAGTATAAATAAACTATAAACTATGAACAGTGTGCAACTCGGTGGAGGAGTAAAATAAGTATCTTTATACAAGTCTACATAGTATATATAAATAATATGTATATGTATATATATATATATATATATATATATATATATATATATATATATACATATATATATATATATATGCAAGTATTTGTTAAATGTGCACATTACCTAAATATAAAATATATACAAGCCTGTCTAAATATTCCTAAATATAAAAACAATATATATACAAGTCTACATAAGTATACCCTGTGACAGTAAGACAAAAAGAAACAAAGCAAAGAAAAGGAAAAGTCGAGGTGGAAATGTTCAGTGTAGTGCAATATGAGGAAGATGGTTATTAGTTCATCCGAGCAACAGCCTGGGGGAAGAAGCTGAGCCGGTGTCTGCTGGTTTCGGTGTACAGTGCTCTGTAACGCCGACCAGAGCACTGTAAATTATATCTCATGTTGACATTTCTTTCCGGGGGTAAATGTGAGCAAGGTATTTTTAGTTGAAATATTAAGTACATGGTATCAATGCATTTCAAAAGCAAAATATGCTGATACAAACTGACAAAAAACATGTGTCATTCTGGTAGAAAAACCTTCTCCTGATTAGGGCTTTATTGTTTTCGGTTTTTCTTACAAAGTCTAAACACAATGAAGAAAGTCTCAGAATACCGAGATCTGAACGTGATCTCAAGTCTGTGCGCGATCAGGGATCACTTTTGGTTTTTCGAGGTTTGAACGACTCACCTCCTACCGAGTCCACGTCCGAGTCGGAGATGTGAGTGATGGAGAAACGGGACACTGTGGATGGGGAGACACTGAAGCGGGAGTACTGTACAGCGGGTTTAGGGGGTGGAGCCCTGGGGGCGGAGCGCGGCGGGGGGGAGTCGGCTTCAGCTGAGGATGTTGGTAGGGGGAGCAGTGGGAAGTCATCCTCCCACTCATAACCCAGACCTGGGAGAGAGTGTAGAGCAAGGATACTTGTGAATTAAAAGCACCAACTTCATGCCTTAAATTGTTAAAATGACTAAACAAATTCTTTTCACTTTCATGTAGTGAATAACTTACTGGTAGTTTTTGCATGAATGATAATTATTATAGATCATTGAGAAAATAGACATGTCATCTTAAAAGGATTGCGGTTCTACCCAAATTATTAATCTTCAAATTGGCCATGATTCTAATTTCCAGTTGTGTGGCAGTCACCCCCCCCCCCCCCCCCCCCCGAGATGGGAAATGTCTTTCACTTACTTTCCTCTGAGATGTTTCCATCCGACAACTCGTCTGAGGCGTTCGCCCTGTCACCCTGTGATTTTCCCTTTGAACTCTGGCCGTCTTCTGCTGAAGCAAAGCCATGCTCAACTAGCTCCTTGGTGGGGCTCTCCTAATATCAGAGAAGAACAAATAGGACCAGGGTACCGAGTGTCATGTTAGCTCAAACAGCAACTACAGGAACAAGAGGAGAGGAAAAGGACCAGCAAAGAACTAATTTCTTTCTTTCATAAAATTTCTTCTTTGTAAGAAAAAAACCTGAAGCATTGCTTTTATGACGCTAACACGGCACAAGCATATGAATAAATGTATTCCTATGTGCCACTCACCTGATCAAAAAGATAGATGGTGACATCGTCAAAAAATGACACCGTCTTCTTCTTGCGGTCCAGCTCCTCCTCCAGGCTGGCCGTGGTGAGCAGCACAGGCCTCTTGAGGAGGCTCCGCAGCTTGTGGGCCTCGCTGTCGTCGCTCACCACGATGGGCACGGGGTGGCACTCGTCGTCGCTCTCCTCGCCCCCGCTCTGCTCCTGCGTGCCGTAGCGGCGCAGGTCCTCATCCGACTCGTCGCTGTCGTCCGTGTCAGCGTTCTCCTCGTCTGCGTCGTCCCCGTCGGCGTCGGCCCCGCCCCCACCGTCGGTGGTGAGCGGAGGAGAGGGCACGGGCGGAGGTGGAGGAGGGGAGGAGGAGGAGAAACGCCTGGCACTAGCAGTGAGCTGCAGGGCCACCTCGTCTTTGGGTAGAACGTGTTGGAGCTCAGCTACCTCTTTGTCAGTCACGATGGCCAAAACCCCCTCTGGACCCTGGCCAGAGGTCTTCAGGTTCTCTTCACTCTCGTCCTCCTCCCTCACTCTGACCTGAGAGAGGCAGTCTCCTTTCAGGGCCCCAAGGGCTTCCTCCATTGCCCCAACGACTTCTGCTGCCCAGTCTCCCAGGGACGAGCCCTCTTCCTGGGAAGGCCACTCGTCCAGTCCACCCTCTACTAATGAAGCAGTGTCGAAGGGCTCCAGAGGTAAACCCAGCTCCTCTTCGCTGCTGCCGCATTCTTCAGTCAAATATAACTCCACTTGAGAAGAAGAGTCAGTTTCTTCTGAAGACATCTGCCCCACTTCAAGCTTAATGTCCTTGTTGGGAGCAGTGCCCTCTACCTCTTTATCTATCTCATTCTTCCTTTTCTCACCTTTCTTTCCCTCGTCGCCATTCCCTGCGTCCATCATGTCGTCCCCCTCGTCCCTGGACTGCCTTTCATTCTCAAAGTCTGAGAAGTAAGCAGAGTCTCTGTATGGAGTCTTCTCGCTCAGCGGTTGAAGCTCATGGTCGCTTGTTTCTAAAGCTGCTGGATCCAAATCAGCCAGCGGCTGTTCATCTTTCGAAGACATGACTTCAGCCTCGACTTCCAGATCTTCAAGCGCCTCATCGTTCTTCTCACTCGTCCCCATGGATGAATTGGAATTTGCGGCAGGCTGCTCTTTGGCTTCATGATGGTCTTTGGGTACAAACTCCGGGCTCTCGTTGTTTTCTGTGTCATAGCCGCTGTCCATGGCCTTTGGCGAGCAGGAAGGGCGGGAGGACAGGGGGCTGAAGCCTTCGCATGAGCCCGCTACTGATGGCAGATCCATGGAATCCATGGAGTCAGGCGTCCCCACCTGCTTCTGCAGGGACTTGAAGGCTGGGGACGAGTTCATCTCACTGGATTCGTCCACAAAGATGCCGGAGGTCACATCAGTGATGTCGTCTGTGATGTCATCGTCCTCGTTGTCATCGCTGCAATCGAGGATGTCGGCGAGGCTGGAGCTCCCTTGGTCGACGCAGCTATCGGCGGTGTGACTCAACTCTGACGGTGGATCTCCAAAGGCTGTGCTGTCAGCAGGAGGCGGGAGCAGGTTCGCCTCCTCCGTTTTAGCCTCCGTGGGTTGCTGAATGACTGGATTTTCTTTGGACACGTGTTCCTGCTTCTCTTTGTATAGAGTATGATCAAAGGTTAACTCAACATACTGTTCTCTACTGTCCTCTGTCTTAATGGAGGTAGGCTTTGCTACAATTGGACCCCCGGGGGCTGGCGATAGATTGATCATTTCGTCATTGCTGGGAATGTCAATGGCCTTATCAGTGATGTAGCTGCCATGGCTGTAGCTCGGGCTGTAGCTGTTGTTTCTGACAAGCATCCCCGTGAGCGGGTCGACAAAGTGCGAGTGGCAGCACTCTATTGACACCGGCACCTGAGGCTCACTCTCATGGCACAGGTAGACGTAGGCGTTGCAGTTGTCCGTTGGCACCGCCGGGTGATGCTTGGCCATACTGATGCAAGCAGTGTTGTCTTTGGCCTGATGGGGCTCCAGATAGTCAATAGGCTTGGGCAGAGAGTGGAAGGCCAGGTTGTGCTGCTCTGGCCACGAGTCTTCGATGTCTGTGCTTGGCATGGTATAGTGGAAATCTACATAGGCATCTTGTCTGTAGCTGTGGCTCGCCCGTCTACGGTGGCCCATGCCACTATGGCTGTGTTTGGATGGCCAGGTGTTGCAGTTGTACCTCTCCACAAAAATGTCCTCCTCCTCTTCCTCCTCCTCTGAATCACTGTCCTGGTGCCCCCCAATGAAGAGGGCTCCATCTGTCTTCATGTTAATGCTGACCGAGTGGCTGTGGTGCCTGGTGTGGCTGGGCATGGTCTTTCTCAGGGAACCCATCATGTCGTAGTAGCCGCCCGTCACTTTCTTCCCAATGATGGAGGCCTGGCTTGTGTCGAGGTATGCGTCTCTGTACGGCTGTTGCGATGGGCTGCCAACAGAGGGCGACACGCCAAAAGGATTCTCCAGCTCACCCAACGCCTGGCGCAGGCTCCGCGATCCCCAGCTCTCCTGTTGATGCCGCCTGGAGAGACCATCTCCAATGAGGTACGGCTCCATTCCCAAAGCGGGGGAGTGCTCATAGTAGTAACCGCCATCTCGGTCTTTATATGACACATAGTGACTGGACTCCCAGGGGCGTATAGGGCTGCTGTCTGACACTTGCCCCAGAAGAGGCTCCATTGTGAGGGAGATGGCAGGGCTCGAGTCGTTGGAGTCGTAAACGTCTGCTTTATGGATGTCTGCTGACCAGTAGGGGCCCACGTTGTTGGCCTGTGAGGGGCAAGCCATGCACTCGCCTGAGTCAGCACTGCCGGTCAAAAAGCTCCCACTGCTGCCCTGGTAGTCTGGGCTGTAGCAGCACATGCTGTACTCTGGATCCATGCTGCACTCCACTGGCTCCTCAATGCGAATGTAGTATTCGCTGGTTACGGAGGGGCTGTGGGCACTGAGGACAGGAAGTATCCCCGGAGCATGGAGACGCTTTGCTTGGTAGTAAGACGGAGAAACTGTATGGCTATGATTTTCCATGGGGCAGCCTCCTACAATGCCCCCTGGTGGGTAAAATGCCTCCTGGCAGTGGTGGTTGACCGAACCCAGGCTGCTGGATGGGTCTGGTGCTCCATATGACTGATCTGCTCTAGCCTGTTCCCATTTGTATTCAAAGTTCAGGCCATGGCTCGTCTCTGTGACTGTCAGTATATCGTCCCCGGACTCCGAGTGGTAGCCGTCACCGGCGGTGAACTGTTCCAGTAGGGGGAAGGAGGACAAGGTCAACGAGGGGTGCTCTCGTAATATTGCTGTGTGGCTGCTGAATCCATTACTGGGACATAATGAGTTCCACCGCCTCTCAAAGTCCTCTTCAGCCTCGTTGGCCCCCTTGGCACACAGGTAGCTGAGCAGCAGATGGACTTCCTCTGCAGTGGGTCTTTGGTCCGGCTGGAGCCAGCAGAACTGCATCACCTCATACCTAAGGTGCACCAAACAAAAAACAGACAGTCAGGTACCTGAGATACAACAACAGGGATACAAAGATTTGGTTTTGCAAGAGAAAAATACATAAGTCCATGTTCTTGTTGAATCTTGTATCCACATATTTGCATGTGTAAATGAATCCCTCACCAGCGTTCAGCCAGTGGTATTTTGAGCAGCGGTTTGGGAAGTCGCAGCTGCTGCTTCCTCACGGCGTAGGCCAGCACTTGTCTATCAGAGTAGTGTCTGTAGGGCTGGTTGCCCAGTTCAAACAGCTCCCAAATTGTCACGCCCAGAGACCTACAAGACACACCCACATAAGTTATTTAGCAACAAGCATTTGCCTGATGGCCATAGTTCACTGACAAAATTCCAATGCAAAGTTAGTTCTGCTTCCATTGTGGCCAGATTTGAAACTTTTTTTTCAACTAACATCTTGATGCAGTTCAAGTAAAAAGTTTCCATAGCAGAAAAAAACAATCAATCTTTAGATTTTAACTTTAAAACTGTTGTCTTTTCCTATCTATGGTTGTGTTTGTGTTTGTGTACCTACCACATGTTGCTCTGCTGAGACTGGTCAGCCACCAGCAAATTTCCATGCACCTCATCTACCAACTCTGGAGCAATCCAACGTAGGGGCACGTACATCTGGTCTGACGTCACATAGTAATCGTCCTGCACCATGGACAAGAGAGGACACAAGAAAACTGGCTGTCAACATCTAAAATGTACAGTAAGGTTTAATCAAATTGGCTGATATTTCTGAACTAATCACAGACCTTGTACTTGGTGTGGGACAGGCCGTAGTCTCCGATCTTCACTGAGACGTTACCCGATAGCAAACAGTTCCTCAAAGCCAGGTCACTGGTGAGGGAAGGTGGCAAAAATATTTACATAGGTCTTCAATACTAGGAAACACAATAAGTGAAAGGCAGTGAGGATTCTTTAGATTCTTCAAATAGTTCTGCATGCACCAACGCATACTTGATATAATTTAATAAGATGTCTTTAACCTTTCCATCTCTGCTGAGACACACATATTGACCAACATGACGTCTGCTCTGAAGATGAGGGCGCACCGCCTGCAACAAAATCACTGATGCTGGAGTCGGTGAGAAACACTCAGGCAGCACCAGGATGTTGTTCCAGGAGGCCGACAGGCTGACGTCAGTAAAAGCACTGAGCTGGAACTGCTGACTAAACATCATTCCACTCACCTGTGTGTAAAGTTGTATTTGTGCAGGTGCAGGAGTCCTGAAGCAATGTCACATGCCATTTGCTGAAGAATGAGAGGCTCAGGGGTCATGTTCTCTGCAGCCCTGCAGCTCTGGAGGTAGCCCTTCAGGTCTCCCTGGACACGACACAGGAAAGTACAAGACACGTATGTTACAGCCCATGACCACTGGAGGGCAGTCCTTTCATTTAATTCAACAAGACCTCAAACCTCAAATGAAAAATTGTATTATTATTATTAAAATATTAGAATTTGAATTCCTGCAAGGGGTAAGAATGCATTGTGTAGTTTTGAAGAATAAATTCAACCACTTGAAAGAGCTGGATCTTTAAAAACCTTTTGAGGCATTTACTTAAAACTTTATAGGGCAGTCAAGGCACTTTAATATCTAAATGTAACCTCTATTGTGTCAATAGGAGATTTAATCATTTTTCCATGAGTGACTATTGAAAATTGGTCAGTTTTAGGCTAATTCAAGGTCAAATAAGTTTCCATACACAGTAACTTGTCCATTTCAGTTTTTTTGTGTTTATGTAAAAAAAAATAAAATAAAAGACAATAATCTGAAAATTATTAGCGCAATCATTTCCCTTCAGACATGAAGAAATTAGTAACGAGGACCTTGTTAACAGTCAAACACATCAAACAGTGTACAAACACCTTTGGCAAGACACTGCATTGAACCATGAGACAAAGTGACTTAAATCTCTTTGTGTAACCAGCAGCAAGAACACAGACCATGTTATATTTGTTATTATAACATTGTGTGTAATAATATGCCTCTGAGAACGACCACATGTGGATCCTCATCCTATAAAGGGTTAAGTGTTGTTTAAAAAAAAACAAAAAAAACGATCTGTTTGCACACGGGTTAAATTGAAAACCTGTCTAAAAAATATGACCGAACTTCTCAGTTTACACAAATCATCTTTCACACTTCAAATAATTTCACTCAGCTGCCAAATATTTCCTAGAGGTATACAAGTATTTTATGACCAAGAAGCAATTTGCTCGTAAAATAAGAATTACAAAAAAAAATTGTGAATCTAGTTAATGAGCCTCATGAAATATAAAATCTAATGGAGACTTCAAATTGAAGAGAAATGCTTGCAACTCATTTTACAAAAAGTAATTGAATTGAAAAATTGAATTGCACATAGATTTCTGAGCAAGTCTTGGGGGGAAGTTTATTTATGTCTAAATATGAAACTCACCAGTGGGCAAAACTCCATTACCAGCAGGTAGGGAGTGACCTCAGTGCACTGGGCCAAGCACTTTAGCAGAGCATGATGCTGGAGAGTACTGAGGGGCAGAAGAGGGAAATGTGTCAATATCACAATGTGAGAAAAGATTTTTAAAAGAAAAAGGTGTCACGTCAAAGTTCACTTCAAAACGTTTCCTATCAGAATGAAAGTTACCAGTAGGGTTGAGCCTCCTCCAGGAAGTGCATCTGCTCGTGCACGCTGGCGCTGGCCTTGAGCTCCTTCACCACCACCTGGGTGGTGCTCAGGCCAGTGTTCACCTCCCCCAGCAGCACCTGGTGAAGAAGAGAAGAGTTGCTACACGTCTGGGGTGCATCAGTGGATGAGTGGGAGGAGACAATGGAGGAGAGAGCTGCACATTATCTGGTAGTTCTGTCTTTCGTGGTGCAGCACAAGTCTGGCCACCAAAGTTGCAGACAGCCAATCAGATCAGTGTTACCCTCCGCTCACCTTCCCGAACCAGCCGCTCCCGATCTCCTTCAGGTACAGCAGATTGTGGCGGCCCACCTCAGGGGACTTGAGGAGCTGGACTGGGGGACAAAAATGGCAGAGAATGCTGAATTTTAACTTCAAGCATATGAAAACTCACCTAATAACTCAAAGTTTTCTAACAAGAACAAGTCTATCAGTTCATTTCTCTGATAAAAGTACAAAGAAATGATGAAAGTCCATCCTTCACTTACTTTCTAACCTGTGCATTGTTTTTTTGTTTTTTCAATCATGTCATTGTTGTCATGATGGAGTTCATTTAACTAAAGTCTATAAACTGAAGTTAAAAAGACACGTTGGACCTTTAAACTGTTGGAGGAAGCTCCTTAAGTTTCCACATTTGTAGAACTTATGTTTGAAGTGCAAAATGTTAAAATGAAATATTGAAATGTTCGGTGGCAATAATCATTTCTTCCAGAAAACCAACATTGACAACGAAACAAATTGAACCAAAGGTGATGATAGAAACATGCCATAGAGTCCTGGACCCGCCAAAACTCAAGACTGATTTTGACAAGAACACAGAATGCGTTCAACATTCTGCTTAAGCAGCAAAGTCAAACTGATAAATCTTTTCATCGTCAGCACTTCAAAGCTGTTGATTCAACCTTGTCGACTGGATTAAACAAAGGTGTCGCCAAAACAAAACAAAGAGATGGAACGCACCATGCCAGTTTCTAATGTGGCCTCCTCAGACCTGCTGCTGCTGCTGCTGCTGCTGCTGCTGCTGCTGCTGATGATGATGATGATGATGATGACGATGACGATGATGGATCTGATCGATCAGCTGTCCGCCTCGTCTGACTCAGATTGAGCAAACAACCCAGCACTCCTCTTCTGCTCCTCTGCTACTCCGAACCTTCTCACCATGATCACAACCCTCAAGCGTATACGTCAGCGCACCAAGAGTCCAACGTGGCCCAACGTCGCCAGTGATGGTCACACACACCCCAAACCACAACCACCATGTCCCACCATGACTCTGAACACTGAGATCTTTGTGGTCTGGTAAACAATACAATCACTGTGTGTGTGTGTGTGTGTGTGTGTGTGTGTGTGTGTGTGTGTGTGTGTGTGTGTGTGTGTGTGTGTGTGTGTAAAAGTTGCATCTAGAATGACCCCCATTGTCTACCGACATGGCACCAGTTGGGACCAGTTGACAAGCAAACACAATTGGACATTTATCCAGCAGGGCGAGTCCAATGCCCACGACATCGTAGGATTACATATTCAGAACGCTGCTGGGACATCCAGTCAATATTGTTATAGACACAGTCATCCTGTGTGTTTATGGGTGTTTATTTAAAACAAGTGCAAAGATGAATTCTTGTGACAAGACATTATTGTAATTATTCTGTAAGTTTCTTTTTATGTACTTCGATATGTAATATCTGAAACGCTGATAGTTACATCAGTTACTATCTATCTATCTATCTATCTATCTATCTATCTATCTATCTATCTGCCTATCCATCTATGTTTTATTCTTTTCTACGGATTCAATTCCAAATCACTTGTCGTAATGCTCTCAAACGAGTCAAGTCTTCAGATCTTTAGAAATTGAATCTAATGTCCATGTGCCGACTGTCTGCTGCTCTCTGAGTGATCCTCTGAATACGTCCACGTCTCACCGGTGTTGTACTCAGGAAGTCCTTTCAGCGAGACGCTCCCTGGCTAAATCACTCCAACCCTAATGGGATTCCATTATATCCTTTAGGTCCAGGATGCCCTGGTCCAGCGCCTTGACTTCTCCACACATTCACTCAACTACCTGGATCTATTATTACTGTGGCTCTGAATGCAGTATGGCAAGGCTTTAGAGGTCAGCGTAGAAACTGATTATTTAAAACATGTTTGTCCTGCATGAACACGTAAACCTTGTCGCTCATCCTTGAGTTGTGTGTGTGTGTGTTTTTTTTAAATGCATACTGTTCTCATGAGTGGGAGTGAAGCTGTGCTGGCGTGTAGTGTAGAGCAGCTGCATCAGGGTGGGTCCAGGGTCTCCAGTTCCTGGCCCCTGGCCCCTGACTGAGCCAGACTCTTCCAGTGCTGGTGTCTCTGAGGGGTCTCCGCCCATTCACCAGGGCCTCAGCAGGAAAACAGATTTCACATCACCTCTCAGAGTCCTTCAAAATCCAAACTGCATTAATTACAGAGCAATAAAATATTTGTTTTATTAATTCTAGATAAAGCTATTTCTTGGAGTCATTTTTCTGTGGTTGCAGCTCTGCATTCTTGTGTTTTTTTTTTTTTGTTGTTAGTTTGTGAAGATCTTTACTTTATTACAATGAAATTTGTGGGCTGTTTTTCCGATGTAGTTTTAATTTGTTACATACCTCCCTTGTTGGTTCTGCTCTAAGGCCTTGCCTATAACAATATAAATTAGATGATGTCATTGGGCGGGCCATTCCTGAAGGTAATAAATCCCTCTGACCCCTGATCACTAAAGCAACAGCAGATGTTTTCCATTATTCACAGAGGACAGAGCATCTGTTTAAGGGCCAGTTTACACAAATCTCGGAACACTGTGAGAAACTTAACTTAGGCCATTGCAGATATTTGGAGTTTTACGAGCCAAAGTACAACATCCTCCACTGCTGACATTTTTCCAACAAGAAACTTGCACACAAGACATTTCCTCTGCCTGTATCTTCCACACCTTCTGTGTTGCCAATTCATTTTCAGAGACATAAAACCAAAGCTGTCCAAATATTGAAATTGAGGCTAAATTTAACACGTGAAATTCAAAGGAATGGCAGAATATTTCAAATAAATAGAAGACACAACCGCAAAAAGGTCACCTTTAGCAAGGTTTAACCCCAAGAAAACTTTACTCTGGAAAAAAATCTGACATTTCACAAAGCATATGGACCAATAGAAAAGTGTCAGAACTAGAGCTGTAAATCTACCATCGCCTACAAAAAGCACAAACCAAATCCTGAGGCTATTATGTTAGACACACCATTGGCCTTGACAGCACCTTGAGATTAAGTTCATGAAAATCAAAAGCAAAATTAGAGAAAGATGTAGAGACGTAGAGTCCAATACAAACAGAGAAAATACTTGAGTCAATACCAAGAATGCAAACAGCTCTCTCTACATTCATAAAAAGACAAAACAGCTCGTAACAATGGGCGTTGTACCCCGTTCCTGCACTGTCCAATCCCAGGAGCATCTGAGAGAGCAGGTCTCTAACAGTGCAGATCCACCCCTGCAATGTCCCAACCCTCAGCCTCTCAGAGTCTGTCCTCCACCCTCAGCACCCTGCCACTGCCTCTGACCTCTGAGTGTCAATGAATCTTCACAAAGTCAGTTGTTGACCTGAGTGCCCACACTGTGTGTGTGTAAAAGGCAAGGCTTTACGTATTGTCTGGCTTGGCTTGGCAGTATTTAATGAAGGTTCATTTGATGTCTCACAGAAGGTTATTTCACCCGTAACATTGCTAACAAGTCGTGCAGTCTTCGTAATTTAGGGTATCCTCGAAAAAGAAGAGGCGCTGGAGCATTTGGACTTGTATATGGTTTTGAATAGGTAGCCAGAATTGCGAGTAAATAGCTAAGAAAATGGGAGGAAAGCCTTTTTTTCCCCTTTTTTTTTTTTTTTTTTAACTGTTGTACCATCTAGTACAATGTTCTGCAATGTCATGTAGTTTCTATCCACTATAAATCTTTCTAAATCACTCATCATGTCAACACCATGGCATTTTTGAAGTGGCTTAACAAAGAAAAAGACTTCCAGACTATTGGGGAAGCACTCATAATGCTCTTTGGGTTGGAGTGCCATTCATTCATCCATCCTGGCTGGTCAGGATCAGATAATCAGATCTACTCATTCCTACTCGGGAAATGACGTGCTATGGGATTTCAGCCTCCCATGAGTCTGAAACAAGACCAGGGCTCATAACTCGGAGAAAAATGGGTTAAAAATCTGACCTCACTTCATTGACTTAGACTTTATCAGGCAGCATGGGCTCATCAACGCACAACGACGACCATTGTCACAGGCAGAACAAGGCGGTGAAAGAGGAAGACTGTTCCTGAGGTTTGTACTCTGGCATGCCTGACATTCTTCCCGGCTGAAGTGTGGGCCGGCTGTTGGGGCGCCGTTACACAACGGGCAGATGTTTGTGGGACGGGGCGAAAGTTAAAGAGTTCATTCTGTGGGGACCTGCAGCAAGGGATTGTGGGATAGGTGGAGGCTGAGCTGACTGGGGCCAGCATCAGGGTGGTGTCCACCCTGGGGATGAATGCTGTCCAAGGCTAACTTCTTCTAACACATATATCAGATCACACTGGTGTCAGATGCACTTGAAGGCGCTGAAGCCACATGCAAGGCTAATGCGAGGTTTACATCAGCCGCACGTTCAAATAATTACTGAGAGGCTGTCAATGATATCAGAAGGGAAAGTCTTATTTTTTTTTATCTGAAACAAAAGTGTAAATATTTTTTAAATATGTGTATGTATTAAAAAAAGCTACAAAACTTCAAAAGTTGAAAATGGAGAATTAGCAGCTAGTTTATAACAAGAGCAGCAGATGTTTTCATAATTTATGGGAACTTCTTTTTCTTTGCACCAGAGTTCAGCTACCACAAATTTGAGCAAATAAAAAAAAGATCTATGCCTTTCAAATCCAATATGTTGGGTAACTGTTTGACACATCAGGAAGTCAGCAAAGACATCGTATTAGACACTTGGCAGGATAAAACTGCGGCTGCACCAGGGTGAAGAGAGTTTGAAAAGGCAACTTGAGGTCCCTCACCTGATCGAGCAGGTTGCTTAGCGACTGGCAGGGAGACCTCTGTGAGTGGCAGGATGTAGACATCAGGGCTGCCCTGGGAAACCAGCGACGCTAAGGTGGACGAGTTTGCGTGGTACTCCTCCCCATCCACGTTCTTGAATTCCTGCAGGACAAACACAAATAGCAAAGGCGAAGATATAGAGGTGAAGCTTTAACTTGGTTGAGCTAACTGCTTCGATGTTGAAGTTGATTTGAATTCATTTCTATTCATGTTCAAAAATAATAACAACTGTGGTCCAAAACCTCTTTCTTTGGAACCACTCTGAGAGCTGAGCTCACTGAATTGTGTGTCTTGGTTCAGATGAACAATTCTCATAAAAATTTCTGTTGAAACATGTTAGACAACAAAGCCATGCTGATTCATTTTGTGCTATTGTATATTATTTATACAATAAATAATATGTATTATAGTCATTTGTACGGAAATTATTTTAATACTTGATAAATCCTGGTTGTTTTTTTCAAATGAACATCATTGCAAAAATAATTAGTAGTATCAGTTTGAGGCTTCAAGTTGTTTTTTTTTTAAAAGCATTTAACGTCAGATTTTCTAATCATTCATTTTGTGGTGCAAGTCCTTTTAAATTGCATCATTCTGTTGCTGTTTTCAGTTGAGGTGATGTTCTCCTGGTGGATATGATCTTAGCGGGTCGGGATTTCCTCCGTGCGCTACAGAGACCTGTTGTTCGTCTCACCCAATGTGTTTTCTGTGAAATAACTGGGAAAAAAATGGAAAACATATACTAGCCTCACACCCTTGAGGGGAAAAGCTGCTCACAAATGAAGCTGGTAAGTCAATGCAAACATAGCGGCTGCACAGTGAGCAACACTGTCAGGAGGCCATGGAGACACATGGCAGGATGAGGAGGGGGAAAACAAGGGACTGGGACTTGGCAGCTTCTTCACTCCGGATGTTAGAATAAAAGTCCCTAAGTTTGGAGAGAGGGAGCAGTGGGGTCCCGACACTGGAAAAATGTGACCCACTGGACCCAGAGAAACACACACACACACACACACACACACACACACACACACACACACACACACAAACACTCCCTCAGCCTCAAATGTAAACCTTCACACGGCCTCGTTCACCCGCCCGTTCAACATGTGGTTTCACTCGCTAAAGTGACACACACACACACACACACACACACACACACGCACACACACACACACACACACACACACACACACACACACACACACACACACACCTTTTTGGTTATCTATTTAACGTAGCAACCTAAAAAATAAAACTATCAAAAAAGAATCTTCTTTATCTATTTCTTAGAATGCCGATGGTTCTTTATTGTCTGACTCAACAAACAAAAGTTACAAAACTCAAAAGCACATCCTTGCCTCTATGAAACAGCCAACCCACAAAACCTCCTCCTCAAAAACACACAATAGCAGCAAAACAGAGGAGAAATCTTCCTGCAAAACACTTCGCCAGCCTTACTTGCAGTCCTTCCGACCCGTAGTTCAAAAAGCATCCGCCGGCAGCTTACCTGTCTTTGACAGCAGAGGAGGACATGTTGAATGGCCTCAGGTGCAACACCTCCACCCCTCCAGTCAACACACACGCGGCCTGGGTGCTCCCGACCCCCCACGCCCTGCGTGCCTGCAGGCTGCAGCAGCAGAGCATGGCGGCTCTGCAGCAGAGCGAGCCGGGCTGTCGACTGACCACACAGAGGAGAGCCAGAGGTTTCCAGCTGACTGTCCCAGGAACTGGGGGTGTGTTGGGAGGTGGAGATTGGGGGCGGAGTGGGGGGGCCACATACTCTACATGTGAAATCACTCGCTGACTTCCTCTGCTCTTGCCCTCTTTCTCCTAAAAGCCCGGTGAACGTGTGCAGCCGGCAAACACAGTATGCATGTACACAAATCAGACACATACGCGTCTGATGTAAACACACTCTCAGAAACACCTGCAAGCATCGTAGCACTGAAGACTATCTGGGACAGCTACAGTCAAGATCTCCAAGATCCAAATGTCAAACATTGTATTATTTTAAGGATCCCATCAGCAGAATTGACCAGCAGATTGACCTTTGGCTGAGCTACCTGGTTGTTTCTCTTGTTGCAATGGCCGTTTACACAGATTACTGAGCCACTTATGCAGGTGACTGGATCAAATTTCATTTTCTATATTCACTTTTCTCCTCCTCTCAGCCAGAGCAAAGGAAAGATGAAATCAGAAGCATAAAAAGATCCAGTCCTTCCAGGAGTGTTGCCTCCTCTCCTCCCATCAACCACGAAGGGCTTCGCTGTCTCTGCACTGCTTGACTTTGTTTTCCCAACGTTTCCAATATTCCCTCCTTCAGATGTGGGAACTGGACCCTCTCCTCTCCTTCTCTGGCCCCTTCCTGGGACACACCCTGCACAGGTCCGAGCTGGGTGGTCTGAACCGCCGAGGACGCACACCAGATGTGAGCCACATTGTGTGCATTGTACATCTTGTTGACCAAACAGCAACCCTGGCTAGATTCTCATTCATAAACACACACTTCCATTCTGCTCCTTTCCTTCCTTCTCATTTTACAGTTAAAAACACAAAGTGCTCCTCGTTTTCATGCTTTTGTGGTTGTTTTTTTTGTTGTTGCAGTTATTCCAATTATTCTGATTGCAATATAGATGACAGCGATCGCTGTCAGCACAGTGGCCAAGCTGTTATGTCATGCTGCCTAGGACACACGTGTCTGACAGAAAGGAGGAGAAAATGAACGGCGAGAATGTGAAAACAGGGAGGACATGTTCCCCCTCACCAAAAAACAATTTCCCTCTTTTTGAAATCATTTTTGCCACGTAATGAGCGAGTGACCCTCATAGCATGGAGTCAATCATATGAAATCAGGCCGACGGTTTAGAAAATGGACATTTGAAATGAATGGGTCTGTTTTAGCTGCGCTTGCTTGAGACAGTTATGGTCTCCGTGGGGAATGAACTCAGATTCTCACACTGTTTTAATATTTCAGACATCGCCATCATCTGGTCAGACATTTGTATCCTTCTTCTCTGAACAATATTTAAATATGATTTATATTTGTGAAGTCGTTACAGACAAGCTAATTGATTTGTCATTTCAGCCAAGAATTATTTTCTGAATTTCGTGGGATTGTATGTTTGGCGACTCACATGGAGTGTTTCTCCACCTGTGCAGTGCCCAGAGTGTTGCTCACACTCATTCACTCTCATTACCCACACCAACAAACAGCTGCTGCCACACAAGGCACTGCCAGGCTCATTAGGAGCAATTTCTAGTTCAGCGTTTTGCCCAAGGACACTTCCACTGCCTAGGACTTGAACAGCCAACCCTCCAATCATCAATCGACCCACTCGACCAACTGAGCCACAGCCGGCTTGCAAATGACTTGTCTTGTAGGCTGGAGACACACTGGAGGGATCAAAAAATGGCTAATTGTAAATATGAAACGTGTTTGATCCTATTTGTCTTTCTCCGTACCCCATTGGAGCAGTATAATAGTGATACACAAGGAGTGATAGCCAAGTTCCTGTTTCATGTGACGTGACAATATTCCTATCATGCCTGCACGATGTTCCTTTCACTTCTTTGATTGACAACTGAGATCCTCTGACCAATCCCCTGTCAATAAACACGTTAGGAGCAGGCAGCTGTTCAAGGAAGCCCACCTATGGAGAAAAAACAAGAACACACACACACATACACACACACAGCGCTGTAGTTTCTCAACTCTGTGCCCTATTTTCTCTGTTTTCTGACCCATTTCAGTTTTGGAGAGTCTAAAAAATGGAAACAAGATGTCCCTGAGCTGCAGAAACTCAGCCACTCCCACCACCGTCTGCTTCATCCCCATCAACGACGTCTGAATGGCTGCAGACCTGAACTCACAATCATGAAAGAATAGAGAGTGCAGAAACAGTTTTTGTGTTTAATCTTTTGCTCAGGGGCAAAGACCATCTCGAGTCAATGCAAGTTTTCAACCCATTGAAAACAACATGTCATTTAAGATGTGCGTGTGTGTGTGTGTGTGTGTGTGTGCGTGGGTTGACAGTTGAGAGCAAACGCCCACCTTGAAGCCGCTCCTCCTCCTCTTGCAGCAGATGCAGGCCAGCACGAGGAGCACAACGGAGAAGAGGCCGGAGATGGAGACGGTCACCACGGCCAGGGACGACGACCAGGACAGCCCTGTCGGTGGAGCGCCATCTGCAGGACAGACGGCCAAGTTACAGATGGATGGAACAGAAACAATGCGAGCGGTAGTAGATTTCCTGCAGCCTCTGACCTGCTTTGTTTCATTTCATCTATTTTGTAGCACTATGTTCTCTGCATGCGCAATAAAATGCTAGTGCACGCACCATGCAGCCAAGCTGCTTTGCCCTGACGACTGGTCAGGTCCTAAACCATGATGGTTTATCATCACACATCCAGTTGAATCACCAAAAATGTGTCCACAGTTACTGAAAGCGTAATTTTCTTTTGCAAATCGGGAAAAGCATAAAAGAAAAATCCGTAAAAAGTAAAAAGTAAAAGTGAAGTAAAGCGAAATAACAATCAGGGATTCATACAGCCGACACATTCTTCCGCAACTGAAACATCACTGTTTGCTATTTCCCTCTCAGCTTTGTTCATCACTATAATACATATGTTGAAGTCTTTCTTGCCCATTTTTTTTTTTTTTTTTTTTGGCACAGGGTGTTATTATGTGAGCAGTAGATAATTCATTTTTCTTTTTCAGCGGCGGCTTCACATTGCAACGGTTGCCACGGAAACAGTTTGGACGGATGGCTTCACGAGCAGGATTGCCTTTAGCTGTAAATCTCCCACACTGTTCCCTGCCAACAGCAGCACCACCCAGTCACAGACACACACACACACACACACACACACACACACACACACTAGTGGCCTGTACTTGTGCTGATCCTCTGAAAGCTGGTACGCCTACTTTTTTTTTGATCAAGGCTCAATTGGACACAGAGTGTGAATGTGAGCGTGAACAGTGTTGTTCAGCAGGCCAGATGACAAATTGCCGGGAGGGAGCTGAAAACAGTTAAACACAGGATTAACTGACCAGCTCAGGGTTGTTGATTTTTTTTTCTAGAGCAAAAAAAACCTCTGTGTGTTTCACTGAATTTACACTCAGACTGGGCTAAACAGAAACAGTGGCCCAGTATCAGTGGCAGTGGCGGGCGAGTAGGAGGTGAGATAGGAACGCCAGCCTGCTGAAATAGTCAGTAATCGTTCAGCACTTAGCATTTGATGAGGAGAGTCACTATATTATAATTAATATTCAAGCTCACTCAGGTCCTCCTAAAGACTGAAGCGTTTACAAACGGCAGCAAATGATGACTGCAGAGAGAGAGAGGGAGAGAGAGAGAGAGAGAGAGAGAGAGGGCCACGCCGAGGATGATAAACTCCCAGAAAAGGGTCGGCAATCAACATCAGCCACCATGATGATGACACGCACCTGTTAGGCAAGCAACTTGGAAAACTACAATTAAAGGGTCATTCATGTAGATCAGTGCCTTTTGGCCCTCACAGCACTGACAAAAATGTCCTTTAATTTTCCAATCGCTTTATGTCATATCATAATTGATGCTTATGTAGAAAAACACATTTTGCAAGCCTCCACCTTCATCTTCTAAAAATTATAAGGCAATACTTCTACAGTAAATCCACCTTTTAACCATCAATCATTTAAACATGTATTTATTGAAATATCTTTATTCATATATTTTCTTGTATTTCTAATGGCAAAGGTGAGGGTACGTTCACTTGATGCACAGCAGGTCAGGAAACCTTAGGAAGCAAACTCTGACATTAGAGAACGTTATATCTAACTGAGTGGTTATCTTTTATGTTCTCCTTTGATTGTACTATAAATGACGTCCACTACTGTTTTCGTTGATGTAGCCGTCAAATAAAAGCAGTGATGACAGTTTTAAAAGGTCTTTATATTTACAATAAACCTGTTATTTATTTATTTATTTTTGTTTTTAGCCAAATACCTAACATTACTCATACTTTGGAAAGCCTAGTCACATGTTTTCTTTCCTGCAATGTAATTTGTTCGAGACACGTGCATAAACATAAAAGGGCCTGTGGCAGCTGCTTCTGACACACAGATCGAGGTCATTAGCTATGACACTAAGAATTACATTCTCTTGGGCTGTATACCTAGAATGTTACGAAAGAAGCAGAAAGTTGAAAAATGCAAACTTATAGTAAATATTTTTCCCAAACTGCAATTTTGGTTAGGGTTAGGGTTACATGTACATCTGTACATGTAATACTGCCAACCTGATTGGACCAGTTGGCCATCGCCCAAAGGACCAGTATCGTTTTTCCACATTGTGCAACGTGAATGCTGGGCCTTTCCAGAAACACTATTAACTGCCTTGTTGTTGTGTTTTCTCCTTCCTCTGTGAAATCAATGCTATTGATCGCTAGCCGTGACAGAATGAGGAGGATCCTCCTCCTTAGCCGTAATGAACCTTGATCCAGAGAGACAAATGTCACATGCTAAAAGGTTGTCCAGTCTGTGACGAAACACATCACCCTCAAGGGCTTCACTTAGTCTACAGCAACACTTAGAATAGCCGAGCAAAAAAAAAAAACCCTGAAACTCTGGCATGCTGCCTCTTACTAGCCAGTGTATCTGAGCTTCCGCTCAGTGGCAGCCATTTTTAGTCTCACCAGGGGGAGTGCTGAAGTACATCCTGTCGACTAAATGATTTAAAGGAGAGCTGGCGCAGGGAACCAGCAGTGAGGAACATAGGATGGAGCGGAGCTGCGCACTCTGCAGTGCCTCCCACGGGAGAGTCTCCCCGGCACTCAAGCCAGGATCTCAGCGTGGTGGAGAGCGTCCAGCCGACTGCGGGGAGCGAGACAGAGGCCGCAGCGTCAGAGGCCGAGTCCAACGGAGGAGCTCATGTTGTTTGTTCCGCCCTCACAGAGAAATCAGAAAACTGCAACGACCATATTTGAATATACATCTCATCTATGACTATACAGCATTTGCTCAACAAACAAAAAAAAGAAAAGATCAGAGGTTACCGTTTGTGCTGCTCCAAATCATAATTGTTCAGAGGGATTCTATCACCACTTCACCACTAATCATCTTGGTTTGTCTTTTCTCACTCTTGTCAGGTATTCGATGGAAAAAGTTCTAGAAATGTATGAATACAAGCTTTAGACGTTGCTCTAGGGGAGTAAAATCTGAACTTTCACCAGGAAAAAACAGAATATCGTTGCATGATTCTAGAACGTGATTATTTTCATCCATCCATCCATTTCAATACTCGTACTCTTCCTGAGCTCAGGGTCGCGGGGGTCTGCTGGATCCTATAGCAGCGGTCATAGGGCGAAGGCAGGGTGACACCATGGACAAGTTGCCAGTTCATTGCAGGGCCACCTAGAGACAAAGACAAACAACCATTCACACTCCCACACGATTCTTTTCATTCCAGTGGGGGAAAAACAAAAAAGTTTTTTTAAGCATTGTGTAATGTGCACTAAGTAATGTGGGTCAATGTGTGATTCAATGGGGTCCATAGCTTAGTTTTTGTTTATTCACTGTCAAGTGCCAGAGTAATGATGGAAGTGAAGGCTCTGCGGGAAGATAATAAATGTCACAGAGGAATGTTAATGGTCGCAGAAATGAATGAATGAGATATTTTTCAAAAAAAACATCATATCTGAGTTTAATTCAACAAGCTAAAAAAGGCACACAAAACAACAACAACAAAAAAATAAAACCTGTTTGAGTACATCCAGATCATTATTTCAAAATGTTAACCGTGACGTCATGTTTAGCTACACGTTTTGACACCATGTTTGTCATATCACCAGTCTGACAAAACAGATGTGGCTCTCTGATTCAACTTCATATTATTTCCTACCACTGCTTATCCCCCACACAGGGTCATTAGAGGTGCCGGAGTCTATCCCACCTGGACATGTCACCAATTTACTGCAGGGCCTCACAGAAACACTCAGATCACTTTGAATGGAAAGATGGCACGGATGGTGCAAATCTTGCCCCCAATTTCCAAACATCAGTCACATATGTTGTTGTAGACACACCAGGGAAATGATTGGCCAATCGTGTTGTGCAGACTGGTAGATTTGTTTTTTGGTTGATTATTTATTTTTATTTTTATTTTTTTTAAATCAATTTGTATTTAATTTCACTTGCAATCACGTAAATATAGGGTTTTGTTTTATACAGTCTTGTCATCACAACCTGGGTATACCTGTGCCCCCATTCATTTCAAAAGAGCTCCGGTCTATTGGGGTATTTCATTGGTGTCACCAAGATGGCCGTTGAGTCGCAAGACTTGTCTAGACTCTAGAAGGACTTTGCTCGCACTCACACCTCCAACCAAATTAGAGTTTCCAGTTCAACCAACGTGCATGTCTTTGGACTGCGGAAGGAGGCAGGAAGTACCTGGAGAGAACTACACAGCAAACTCCTCACAGAAACCTGAGTCCTCTGAGGCGCTCAGGTTGCATACCGTATTCGTGACAAAAGGCACTGCTGTATGACCTCACACGCTTTAGCTCCCATACATCCTTTGATGTTGGCAGCTAATGTAGAGTTGCCAATTGTCCCTTAAAACACAGAACTGTTCCCTATTTGACAATAAAATGGTGCTTCCTGTTTTGAATCAATACGGGAAAAATATGTTCAATTTAAAGATTTCAACACAATTTAAACATTCAGCTCATTTCTAATGTCTATTGGGAACAAAGCACTTCCAAACTATGTGAACCATATACTCTTTTCAAATCCAACTTTAAGTTAGGATTTACCACTACTGGTGAGCCACTGGCCTTTGATGGTCAGGGCGTCCTTTATTTTTCTGAATGAGCCTAGGCTAGGCTAACGTGACCACAGCACGCCCAGTATGTCGTCAAACACAGAGTTCCTTTGAAGTAATTTTTTGTTGATATCAAAGGCACGGTAGCTTTGATATTGGCAGGGCGGCGGTGACATCACGGTGTGACGGTTATTAAATAACATCACAGACTTAAGACTCGTGCACTAGGCTAGGGGCGGGCCCGTCCACTCCACCTGGTACTGCCGATTATGGAAGGTGAGGCGGAATGAACGACCGCAGGTGGCGGTAAAGCAACGCTTTAGATGCCGACTATCATTAGACCTGACAAAGAAAGTTCTCAAGAGCTGGACGGCACTGACAAGGATGTTGCTTCAACTAGCTTTGGCAGCATGCTAACATTTGTTCTTCGTCACGTTGGTGCTCTCATCACTAAACAAGCTGGGAGACTTAAGCCGTCATACATGAGAGAGACAGGCGGAGAGGAAAGGGTCTCCGGCGTTGGATATGGAGTTGCCAGCAGGGGGCGCTGAGCCAACTGCAGACTACGAAAACAGGATTCGCAGGCAGATATGTACGTTCCCCAACCGGCTGCACAATTCCTGGATGAACGCAACGTTGCAAGCCATGCTAAACCTGACAGTGGTGAGGGACAAGTTACGCAATCAGCCAATAGCGCCTCTGACACAGTTATCAAACATGCCGTCATTTTCACGACTATTTTTAAGAGCCCTGAAAAACCCTGGGAAAAAAATTCGATATGTCTATGGGTCTTTGGTAGAATTAGGTCAAGAGTTGCCAGGAATAACTGCATTCCAAGAAAACAACCCTATTCACCTGGTAGGTCCCTTCTTAATCTGGTTGGGGCGATGTGGACTAGAAACAAATATTACGGAAAGTAAAATAATCACGTGCAAGAACTGCAAATCCACCAGCATCAGCTCACAGAGCAAAATTATCTATTTTATGCCAGTGCCCAGTAAAGACGAGGAATCGGTTTCTTCTCTCGTCACACCAGCTTTCACTAAAAAGCTCTGCCGGAGAAGGTGTCCAGAATGTGACTCTGAGAAAGAAAAAGCCTTCTTCTGGAACAGTCCGGACATTTTAACCATATCTCGTGCTCCAGAAGTTGCTGACAGTATGGACACCAGACACCCAGTGGCTCCTAATGTCTTTTTAAAGATTTGCGTGGAAGTGAACAAGTCGGAGGTCTACAAGCTGTCGTCTGTCATCTGCTACAGTGCAGCAAAAGCACACTACTGGGCACGTTTGTTCCGGGATCAGCGGACTATAGAGGTGGATGACAGCCATGTAAGAGTTCTGCCGTGCGACGAGTCGGAAAACCTGGCTGATGAGGAAATTTTCTTTTATGAGAAAATGCAGGTTCCTGTGCAATAACTTGACAAAATTTGGCCCATTTTGTAGTTGTTTTTTTTTTGTCTCTGAATAACCATGTTTGCACCAGCTGCTCTGGTTTCTCCCACACAGTCAATTACAGTGGGACCATGGAAAGGCAAATACATAACAGAGTTCACGTTTAAACACAGCCTAGTGCAAAATATTCAACAACCATATGTTCAGAGTTGTGCGATGTTTTGACATAAAAAAAAAACTGGAGGAGCAGTTTTGTTCTGCTTGAAATAAACATGGCACAACTTAAACGATTCCCGTTAGATTGTGAGTAAATGTCTTCATTTGCCTCTGAAGTGTTCCTTGTTGAGAAACAAAGCCAAATTGTTTCCTCCTACAGGAAGGTTTACTGCAATGTCACTGAAAGTTGAAAGTTAAAGCGCTGGAGACCCCACTGGATCGCACTAACTCAGTGTTTCTGTGGTGGCATGCAGCCAGAGAATTCAGAGCATTAATGTTATGTTTCACTGAAATTGTGCAGGTAGCTTAGCATTGAGTTTATTTCCACACTAGAATGAGATACTATGAGCTTGAGGGTTTTGTTGCAGGGCCCTTAGCTTGAGTTCCCATATTGAAAAAATACACAGACTACTAGTGCGCAGTGTGATGCTCAGAGGTTTACAGCCTCTGGGTTTACCCTTAAGCGTGTTGCCATGGCAACGCACATTTGAATTTCTAAATAGCTGTGAGTTTTATGTTACTGATTACTGGCTTGATTTCACTCTGTCCAAACATGAAGACCGACAGGTAAACTGCTCGTTTTGGAAGATGTAAAAATACAATAAAGTAGTCTGTACTTTTATTGCAAAGATTTTAAGCCAAACAAAACAGAGCTTTGTCCGTAAGTGAAATGTAGAAATATAAATCCAAAGTGCACCATCTTCTAAAGATCTAACTAATCTAATCTGGTTTTAGAAATAAGACAGTGAGTGATGAGTAAAGGTGGAGCTTGAAATCATTCAAATCTCTGACCTGAGAAGCAGTAACTCAGCCACACTGCCAGCATTGTGTCACCATGTCCAATACCAATGCAAATTGAATCAACAAGACCAGAGAAGAGACAAGATGATAATGATGGCAGGGGGCAAACAGATGGATGGTGGCCGGTTTGCCTCGTCCTTATGGCCCAAACACATGTGAGCTGCATGAAGCTAAAAGTCTGGTCATGAATAATCTGTGCGAAGGGGCCAATCTGTCGGTTAATCTGCTGCTGCGCATGAACTCATGCAGTGACCGTGATTCTGGTCATCTCTGCGGACAGACACATACATCCAATAAACCACACACACCTGGGATGTCGGATGATGGGTCCACACTACCATCAACGATATTTGAAGAGTAAACCTGAGCACTCCTCCCAAATCACACCCAGCCCCATTTAAACATCCTCGCAAAGTTCAGAGACAAAGAGGAAGTGGCATCCAAGGCCAGAAGAGGCGTAAAAGCGACATCTCATTTACTGAGCGTTGCATGGCAACACAACAAGCCCAACTGAGAGGGCGCCAAGAGTGAGGGAATGAAGATGTCCCGAACCGTTTCCCTGATATGTTGCTATGTCCAGTTCTGGTCAAACTGACCAATACTGGTAAGCTTCACCAGCCTTTTTTTTTTTTTTTTTTCTGTAGCTCCACCTCTTTCACCTCACAAATCTCATCGGTGAAGGCAACCAGCCGGGTCTGTCCAAGTGACTTTTTCCATGTCGCAAGACCCACACAGAGCATGTTTACTCACTTTATTGCGTCTTGTTCTGGCTATTGTCTATCTAGTTTTCAAGAATTTCACTATACAAATACAATGCATTTCGCTAAACATGCTACAACTTGCTGTGCTGGAACTGCTCTCCCTTCCTCTCCCGTCCTGAAGCCTTTCACTTCACTGCAGTTCATAATAGAAAGCCTGGATCCCTCATGCAGATGCTGGTTAGGATCAGTGTGTAGTGTGGGCTGGAAGTTGGGTCAGCTGGCCTGCCACATGAGAAGGCTGCTGCCCAAGTACCGCAACCTCATTACACTGGAAACAGTAATTAAGAGCAACCAACCGTGACACTATGCAGAGTGTCACATTAACTCCATTCAGTTGCACCCACAGTGAAGAGTCCTCTAGATCACCTGCGTCCACACCTGTTGTGTGAGCAGTGTGCGCATGTGTGCGCGTGTGTGAGTGTCCATCCATCCATCGACGATGCCTTCAACCCGTTTCCCTCTTCCTGACACGCGTGAGAGGAACACACTTTAAACACGCAGAGTTTTGCCTCAGCTGTGTAATTCCACACAGCAGACGGCGCCCACCTGAGGCAGCGAAGAGTTCTGCTCGAGGTCATTCAGCACAGCGCCCCACGGAGGGGCTAACGAGTCTCGGCAGCCAGAGAATTACTACAGACTCCCGTCTTTATTTTTCTCTTACAGAAACATTTCTGTCTCTTTTCAGCAGCAGGTCACAAACATAGTACCATGGCCCAGCACGATATTTAATACTAATATTCAAGTCAGTATAATGTTATATATACACATTATACCTCCAACAGCAGTATCCTGACTACTTTAGAACTTACAAAATGTGATGTCAGCTTTAACCCTTGAAGTTGTTTTTGACACCGAGTCGTGTACTGTTTGACGAATGAGAAATCCCTTGTTAAGTCAAAAAAAACTGTTTTTATATGCATACAAATTAAAAAAAACTTCAATAAGTGAGGAGCTGTGTATGTTAACGTCTTTGACTTTCTGCAATCTCTGTACAGAGATAAACAAAGGGCTTCCTCTGTTTCTGCCCTCAGCAGTGGCATTCAACGCACAGTGTCACTGCAGCAGCTGCACAGCGGGGCACATGTGATCTATCAAAGGTCGCGACGAGAAGCTCAGTGCAGACACGCACACACGCGCACACGCGCGCGCGCACACACACACACACACACACGCACACACACACACACACACACACACACACACACACACACGCATGCACACACCCTCCAGCCACAACATGGTAAATGTCGCTCCTTTGTTTGCTTCATCCTTCCTGCTCTGGGATCCACTCAGTGATACAACATCGCAGCCCCGGAGGACGACGGGTATTCTTTTCTTTCATGCATGTATGCACGAGTGCGGATTTACTGGGGTGAAGACTAATCAGAGAGAAAACTTTGAACTGAGAGAAGAAGCTACAATGCCACAGAGCAGTTGAAAACAACAAAGCAATAGAAGAACCAGGAGCTCACAGGTTTGGGCTACATGCGAGTGCGGAGGCTAAACATTTTTGCTTCTATGCATTCAGTCTTGTTGGCGTTTTGCCTGTTGCCGTCAAATTCATGCCAAGATGCACACACACACACTTTGGAAGCATGACATTACATGCGTCTTGGTACAGCAATTAGCCTCTATGAATTCAGAGCGCGCGGAGATGCTCACTTGATTACTGAGAGTGCTGCGCACTACGAGCCTGGCATTTATCAAGCGATCGCACCAGAAAGAAGCGGCTCAGCAGCGAGGGAGGGATTATGGGTGCTGGATGCACGCAGTTCAGCCAGGCGCGGAGACAGAGCGAGGCTTCGCGTGGATGCGCAGCTGCACAGCGCCGACAAGCTCAGGTTTAGTCGTCTGGTCAGTGAGGAGGACACGTGTCTGACGTGGGGGGACAGACGGGGGGGGGGGGGTCAATGGAGCAGAAAACAGAGACGTAAAGCCCGCGCTGGCTGCATCTATTTACTAGCTGCCTCCCCACAGGTTGCCCACCTCTCAGAATCTGCTAGCTACTCCCTCCGTCTAGTTTCCTTGATTTCCTTCCACTCTGCCTGTCCCTCTGATCAGCCGGAGAGAGTGGGGGGGGGGGGGGGGGGGAGCCAGCAGAGCAGAACCAAACAGCTCCTCCTGCCCCTCCTGCCGCCGCAGGCACTCACCGCACGTGCCCAGATGTGACACCGCATCACAGATGCTGCGCAGGGCCCCGATTACGTAACGCGCATACATACGCGCGCGCACACACGCACGAAACACATGCGTGTGCACTAATGCACACCTCACGAGAGCAATAAGGTGCAGTTTATAGCTGATGGTTCACAGTTGGACATGGCGAGTGGGAAATCAGGCCAGTAACAGTAGGCTGTCAAGACGGGAGCGTGGAGGCTGGACCCACATGCGGACCACGCAGGATTTGCAGAAAAAAGGTTTATTTTAACTATATAAAAAAATAAAAATAAAAATAAACTAAGGCTGTCCCATGAGGGTAACTAATAACAAAGACATACTGGGAGACTTGACACAAAAAGACAAGGCAGGTACGAAAGAAAATCATAACAAGAAACTAAGGAAAAACAGGAACAGACCTTAGAACACTTGGGCAAACCCAAGCGCAGCATAACCAGAACCTCTACCGAACACAGTGATCCCACAAAGACAAAGGGAGACAAGGACAATTTATACACTGGGGCAGGGGAACACAGGTGAGAACAATCAAGGGCAGGGCTGAAAACGAGACACAAGTGACAGGCGTCGAGAAATGACCACAGGAAGTAAAACTGAAGACAACAGAATCAGATTTCAAAATAAAACAGGAAACACAGGACATGGCAGTTGTTACCTCGCACAGCAACTGCTGTGGCTGACGCTGTGATCCATACAGCTGGCGAAATGATTATGCAGTGTTAAACTCCAACAGAAGGCCAAACAAAAGGGGAATATTGATTTGCTAGCTGCTTTAAAACCGAAGCGCCGCCTCCCATAAAGCAGGTGACCAATCGTATTTCAGGTTAAAGGGGCTGATTGGTGAATCTTTTAGCTTTTCACCGTCAGCCTTTTTGTTTTTGTCGTTTTTGGAGAAGGAGTAGCGGCAACAGACGTGTCACCCATCTACATTGACACACACACATCAGCTGGCTCTATTTTAAATGTCCTATCTTTGAGCTATCTTTATCGCAACACGGTCCCTCTTCTTCTTCATCTTCTTCTCCTTCTTCTTCTTCCTTTTCTCTATTTTGACAAGCGTCTTCCTGCTGCTCCACACAAAAAAAAAAAAACAGCAGGCCTTTATTACGTAAAAAAACCCAAAACTTATGTAACAACATCAAAAATATATGTTGTGGAAAAAAACACAACAAAGAGAGGGATGTGAGCAGAGGAATACAGATGACACACAAAAGAGACACTTTTTTTCTGAGCACAGCGGCATGAGGTACTCACAATGAGAATTGAGATTCTTCCGGGGTCCCCCCCCCGGCCCGTCGCTGGCATGGGCCACCGAGGCCGCACCTAACTGCCAGCTTACTTCCAGTGACGCACTCAAACACTCCCACTCCCACATTCAGGTACACACGCCCCCACAGCCATACACACACACACACCACACACACACACACACACACACACACACACACACACACACACATACACTTATATACTCAAGTGCACATATATATATATATATATACATATATATATATATATACATATAGATACATATATTTTTCTCTCTTTTTTAATATGAGTATTCCTGTTTTTCTTTCTACAAATTAATCAGTTTATTATTTGAATAAGCCCAGTATCGGACAATTAGCTATGCAAATTTACTATCTGTTTTTCTTTTCTTTTCTTTTTTTCCCTACACAATATTGTTGCCAGTGGCCTTCTCTATCCCTCTCTCTCTATCCCTCTCATCATCCCCTCCCTTTTTCCCTCTCACCTCATTTCCCCTTTCTACTTTCTTCTCCCCCCCCCCCCCCCCCCCCACCCCACCCACCCCATCCCTCCCTCAGTCCGGTCATGGCCAGGTCCTTTCCACAAAAATATAATAAAACCACTTCCTGAAACGACCCGTGTGGCTCACACTGTCAAGACATTCAGAGACACTGAATGCTTGTCCTTATGGCCAGACAGGACAAGGGGGGAAAAAAACCAAAAAAGAGCCATGAGATTCTTCATGTGTGTGTGTGAAGGTTGGTGGATGGAGGAACAGGCTAAAACATGCGTTGTTCCTGCTGTGCAGATTTCAAGTCAACACCAGCGAGTGCAGGAGTGGAGCGTCTCTCCTCACGGGCCGCACCGCAACTGCTACTGAGCCACACAGGCTGCGTTCAAGACCTCTTCTGCGATCGGGGCCTAATCACAGGAAGAGGAGCCACTCAAAGTAACCCCACCCACCCCCGCTGCACGCCGGTTTCCATGGAGACAGGCTCCATACTATGACTGTCTCCGTGGCAACCGCAACATGGAGAAAGTCAGAGTAT
>NW_027466092.1:17127500-17370000 GCF_046127955.1 Nelusetta ayraudi | reverse complement strand
TTTTTTGTGTTTACTCAGTGCGTTGCAGACAGCTCTGCAACAACAAAATCAACCCAAATGCATTTAATTTTCCCTGAAGATCAGCAAGGTGTGAGTGAATACTCTGTTGACTCAATACCAAACTTGTAAAGTCTTATCCTATCCATGTCGTCGTGAGCTCGCCTTGCATCACTGCTTCTGTTAGCCACAAAAAAATAAACACAGGAGTTTAAAGAGTCAGTAGGAGTCCAAGAAGCCTCATTATTCCATTGATCAAGTTAATAAACCATCATTGGCCTGTTTGAAGCCCACTGCAACTGGATGCTGACCATGTTCCTGACTTTTTAATGCCAGCACAGTGGGAGGGCCAAGAAAGGTTGAACACATATACGAGTGCACACGCGCACACACACACACACACACACACACACACACACACACACACACACACACACACACACATATTCATTTGAGCTGTTCTTCTTGTGCTGACAGAGCAGTGTGTGTGTGTAACTTTGCTCAAGGCAACTCATGTTTGTTAGTGTAGGAGGGGAAAATTCACTGATGCTTCAGGAGACACGACGACCACATTGTTAACATCTTCGCCGTGAAGATGGTGAGAAGCACAAGAGGGAAATTTTGTAATGCAGCATCACAGCTGAAGGATTGATACGGAGTCAGTTTCTATTAGTCCTTCATCTTTAGAAAGAATTGAGAGGATTAATGACATTCTCCTGAAAGCAATGGATGAGTGACTCAATGGCTATGGATAGATGGAAATAGGAGATCCACTTTCAGCAAAACAACACAAGTGTTAGTTATGACCAGTGTTGGCAAGTCATTTATTACTAAGTAACCCACTGCTGTGTTAAACTACTTTTTGGGTAATGGAGTAATCTAACGGGATTACTGTGGCAAAACTGGTAATTATATCATAATTACTTTATCAAGTAACGATTGCATTACTTTTCCAAAATCAGTTGCGAGCTAAAGATGTCTTATTATCCAGGAAATGTCTGAAATGTAGAAAAACAATAATGTCGCAGATTGATGATGCACCAAAACAAGCATGGTGGCGGCAAAAGAAAAAACAGCAATTGCGTTTGATAGCTGGAAATACGAACATTATTTTGAGTTCATCTCGTCTCAATGAAAAAAATATTGTGTTTCGTTGTAGGTTATGTGCAGGAAACAAGACAACAATATTTGAAATTGCAAAATTTGCACTTTAATAAAGTTCATTCCACTGACCAGCTGTTACTGTATCTTTCTTTTAACTAAAGTAATTAGTAATATATTACTTATCAAACAAAGTAGTTAAAGAAGTAATTAGATTACTTTTTAACGGAGTAATCAGTAATCAGCAGTTGGATTACTTTTATGGAATAATCCCAACAACGCTGTTCGTGACTTATCTTAAGTGGACAAAAGTGATACAAAATGTTTCATCAGTCACTCCTGGCAAAAAAAATCAGACCAACCAACCAAGTCTTTCCAAAGTCAAGACATATTCATACTCAAAACCCAACCATTTCTTCTGGACCTTGACCGACCATGCCCTCCCTTCACTGCGTGCAACACGCTCTGTCAAAAGCTGTGAAGGCACTGCTCAGTGGGTAGGAATTCTGACTCCAGACACTCTGGATCAATAAACAGCAGGAATCAAATCATCAGCATCAGAGGTTCTGACAACCATGTTGCCCAATCAATAATATCCTCCAGGAACACACCCGAACCCTCACACGTCTCTGATCCACACACAGCAAGCCAAAAAGTATTTTGTTAATATTTATTGAAACACAGTCGTGCTGGTTACGTGACTTTGTGGGCGGAGACTTCTGACACCAACAACTGTGGCGAACAAGGAACAAAAGTGATTAGCTCTTATCAGCCAACAAGGGGCGCAGCGGTCTTTTAGTGCATTATGCTGCATCCAGAATAAACAACGTCAGACTCATCTTCACTTCACAAGGTTTTCTGCTGATGTTGGAGTGTAGGAGTCTTTGAAAAAGAGGAAGCTTGGCCAGACCATAAGATACTTTATATGATACTGTTTACTCAAAAATGCCACATTCATTTATACCAAAAAAATAATATAGTGTGTGTGTGTGTTAGCTAGAAAAACTGAACCCACGCTGCATGTCAGTCACATGAATGTGTTCATTACATATAAAGGGAGCATTTCACCCTTTAGAAAAGCATTTCTGTTAATCGGGATTTACGTAAACATTAATTGCAGATTTCCTCCTCTTCAAGCTGGCAACGATTGATGCATGAGTCAATGAAATCATGTGAGTTGTTAATCCTGTTAATGCTCCACTTAATACTTGGCCGTCAATCCAGTTTAATGAGCCCTTGAAAAACAAAGAGAAGTGGACACTATCGAGAATTTACTCTAGCCCCAAACAGCCCTCAGCAAGGCATTCAAATAAGATGCATCTGGAGAGAAGAGGATGTGAGGCCACCCTAATTTGGCCGATGTTACACACTTTCAGAAACACAGCAAGTCAGTGCATTTTAGATATATCAAATCTCATGGAGCAGCCTGACAACATTGAGATTACACAATCAGGACCAGAGTTCAAGAAAAAATGAGCACCAAAAGAGACAGACATGTTTGAATGCATGTTGATGAGCAAATTTATTGAGTTCATGCGGTTTACAAAGAGGCAAATATCAATATACAGAGTATAGTGTAACTGTGTCAGGCATCGTTTTGCTTTTTCTGTTTCTGTTTGTTTTGCGGAACCCACTTTTCCATTAAACTGGAGCTAGTGTCGAAACCCAAATACCTTCTTTGTATTTGGACCACGGAAGAACTGGTTGTTGAACGAGAAAACTGGATGTAAAGTAACAATTATGTAGTCTAGGCAAACGAAACAGCTCTGTCAATGCCTGTGGGTGGGAGCTGGTTGTAACCAAGACAACCAAGTGAAACTTTTGTGCAATCACCAAACAATTGAACAGTAAGACTAATAAGAAATCATAGGTATGTAATAGATGCCAAAGTCATCTATTTATGTTTTAAGAAGAATTTGAGGTAAATATATTTCAAACTGCTGGTATGAATAATGTGAACGTAACAGTGGCTGTTAGAAACATAACTAAATAGCTGCCATGCATTTGGTTACTATGACACTACATGCAAGTTCATTTCTCACATCAGAGAGTAACATTCATGTGACATTATTTGTCAGATTGCTGTGAGGAATTACTATCTGTGTATAATCTGGTAGCTGACCAACACTTTCTACCCTCATTGGTAGCAAAAGCAATCATGAGTCCTGAACCCAAACTAGCTCTGGTGTTTTTGTAAAGTGAGGAGCAACAGGATTGTATAATGACTGAAGACGTGCAAATGGACACAGAAATTGAGAGTTCAGTGAAAAGAATAAAGCGCTGACAGTCTTACCGGTTCAACTGGTACAAGTACCAGTGAATCATACGGTAGTGGAAAAAAGTCTTTGGACACCTCATGAATTTGTAATGTACAGTATTGCGCTAAGAATCAGTCTTAAGTCTCCAAGTGCAGTTTGTTTCAGTGCAATCACCAACATTTGTGCACATGCTGCACGTGCACTGTTCTGTCCAGTTGAGAACTGGATGACTCAGCAAGAGAATGTCCCTTGCAACACATCCAGAGTACAAGAACTACAACAATTTAGTTTTCTTATTTTGTCTCATTACAAATAAACAGAAACAATTTCAATTTGTTTGTGTGCCTCTGATGCAGCCAAACCTTCTGACACACACACACACACACACACACACACACACACACACACACACACACACACACACACACACACACACACACACACACACACACACACACACACACACCATTACAGTAATTGATAAGATTTTAAAGAGTGTCCGAAAACTTTTTTCTACCAATGCATAGTCACAAGATTCGATACACCAATGTACGGTCTTTGCTTTGCTTCTCTCTTGGAATTCAGGTCACTACTTTGTTGCAAGCACAAGCTGTGACAGCTGGTTTCTTTTGTATTTGAGAGCACATATTCTTCTGGAAGTGGGAGTTCTTGAAGTGCAAATGTTTGGGGAGAAAGGGGTGATATTTCTGAGAGGAGGTATGACGAAATAGCCAGCAGAAATGAAGCAATACTCTTCCCTGTGGAGCCTTTACAGTTCAACCATGTCTGTGTGCTGGTAACGCAAAATTGCAATCGGTGTTGAAGAAAAAAAAGAAAAAAGAAAAAAAAAGAGATAGTTATACAATGATATGATGCCTGACCGAGATTAAGGAGACAAAAAAAAATATCCAGGACTTTGTCCTTGACAATGACTAATCTGTAAATGGAGAAATCTAACTTGAGTTTTATTGAACAGGGGTGTTCAATATCTGGTGCCAGCGAATATTAACAAGTCTGTGTGTTTGCTGCAAAGGTTGAATAAAATGAAAATATAGTGAATGTAACAAGCAGTCGTCACCACCACAACATATGGTAAATGAGGGTATGTTAACTTTCTCAAAATGGTTCAATTGTGATTTAGAAATTTGTTTTGCTCCACCATTTGATTGGAGCAAAAGTAATAGGGTCATAGTTAATGCAGTTCTAAAAGCGCTCCTTTTTTGTGTCCTACTCAATCGCCTTCACCTTGGACTTTTTACGTTTATTATCAGCTTATAAATAAATAAGGAAGTTTCCCCAGGATGCACATCATTTCCTGTAGGGGTAAAACCACCTCTTTGAAGGCACAATCCTTAAGGCCACGGTGCAGGATAACTGACCGTTCATTCATTGGCAGAGTTCGAGTTGCTATGGTCTTGCCATTTGTCTTGTGTGAGATTTTATGGCAGCAGACATCCAAAGCATCGTCTCATTAGCACCTTCATATACATCTGTTTCCAGACACTTTCAATACCAGGTTACCAGGATGAGAATGGAGAGTTGAGGGGCATAAAACTTAGTGATCGTCGTGTCACATTCTAGAACATCATCTATAATCCATCTTATCAAAGAGGAAAAAAAAGCAGGAAATATCGCTACCAGCGTACTTGTTGCATTGGGAAGGCAGAAGACATCAAAGTGTCTAATACATCAAAGGATTGATGAAATCAAACACCTTGACACTCTTCCAAGAATACTTCAAAGAATCAAAGTCATTTTTGATATTCTATAAATATTGAGTACTAAAAAAAATTAATGAATTTCTCTGTGAACAACTTTTCAGAGAAATTGGAGTTCCGTGGAGGAACAGAACAGTTGATTTCAAGAAGCAGCAAATCCAGCAGCTGCATACAGTAACACAGACACCATGACATCGGCAAACAGAGACGACAAGACGAACTGGAACCTTGAGCTGACCAGAAGTGAGATCCTACTTCCTGTCTTTCAACCGTATGTAAATGAGTTAACCGAGCTGCGGTGGTTGGAACTTGATCCTGACAAAGTCGATGACACAGTGAAGAAAATAGTCTCAGATCTGTGTGTGGAGATAATCAACATCATAGCAAAAACCATTTTCGACGCAATCCAAAAAAGACAGGGAAACGCAGATAATCTTCGTCATTTACTTGAAGGTACTGCTGAAGTACCCGAACTTGCTGTGTCAGAGGAGCAAGTTCTGGAATCCCTGGGAGATGTTATTCCCAACACTTTGAGTGAGGCTATAGGCGACACTGGGTACATCACCACCCGGAGCTCAGTGGAAATGAACTGGCTTATGGCGGAAGAGATCACGGAACAGATCAACTCAAACCTCTACACAGTGCAAGCGGACAAAGAAAAAGACCCGGTGTTCACCAGTCCTCAACCCAGCAGGCTGAAGCAAATAGTGGCAAAAACACTGGAGATAATCCGCTCAATCTGCTGCAGGAGAAAAAAAGACGAGCAAAGTCAAATTGTGGTGATTAAACAGGAAAGAATAAGTGAAAAACAGGAAGACTTTGAGGTGGTGGAGGACGTCATAAACATAAAGTCTTTTATCCAAGAAGAAGAAGAAGAAGAGGAGGAGGAACTGACCAAGGTTGTTTATGATGAAGATTTTTCTGCGTCAGCCAAAGATATCACAGAGAACATGCTGGCTGAATCAATCAAGGATATCTTAAATGAACAAATGAACACTTTAAATGTCTTTGGTCAAAACAACTTTACTGAAGACGAATATGATCAGTTAATGGCCAGCATCTCGCTGGATATAGAGAGGGTGGCCAATCGAACCAGTGCAGAGATCATGGGATCATCTCTGTTCAAAACTGACAGCGCTGAGATGGCGACCGAGGTGAAGCTCACAACTCGTAGAAGGGCAAACTGGTGGATTCAGGCGCTGTTTATTCACCGGTTGTTCAGGGAGTCCATCCTTCGGTTCGTGTCAAGACTGAAGAGCAAGAGTTCAACGGAGCCCAAACAAGACGCCTCACTGAAACAGCTTTTCCAGGCTGGAGAACAACTGGTCAACTCCATGATCCCACAGGAAGAAATCCTTGGAGATACAGCAAAGCGGTCACTCTATGAAAAAATTGCCAATGACATTCAGAACGACGAGCAAGAAATCATCCGTGGACAACTGTGCGACATCGTTCTCCGACACCTCCGGCTGCAAGGGCAGGCGGCGCAAGACAGGGACGAGATCTGGAGCGAGCTGGATTTTTTCATGAAGCTAACATGGAACTGGCTCAACCAGCAAGCCCAGCAGCACAAGACCAGGATGGACTCTGCCAGTCTGGCCCTGAAGGAGATCGATACCGCAGCAGCGGTAGCCATACCAGAGTTCACAGAGGACTTCTCACTGGTGGAGAGCATCACTTACATACCAGTGTTTGATGAAGAACCCGTCTCCATCCTTGTCAAGTCTCCCGTCATCGAAGAAGTCGTGGTGGCTCCGGTGGAGATACCGCCTCAGGTGAACAACAAGAAGGAGAAACTGTGCCACCTGTTGGTATCGGGGCTGGTCAGTCAAATTCTGGACGGACTGTGTGTTTACATCCCTCTAGACGTCATCAAAGCCATCATCTCCAAGCTGAAGGAGATGCTGATGCCAGAGATGTCCGGACGAGACATTTCTTTCAGGGCAAATGGTCTCATCATCAACAGGATCAACAAGGCGGTGATAAAGGACTTGTCTGCGGATATGGGCTCCATCAATGTCATCCGAATCAATCTGATGTTGCAAGAAGAACAAATTTACAAGGATATAATCAGGGCTCTGACAAAAAATCTGACGGCAACAGAAAACAAGTCTGGCGTCATAAGTTCGTTCAGGACTGTGTTCAAGACCATGTCCAGGCCGTTCAACAGGAGAGAGTAACCGGTAAAAAAAAAACATTAAATAAGATCACAAAAAAATCATAAATACTGGCCTTTTATTCAGAAGGATAAATATTTATATTAGAAAAAACAAAAAAATGTATAATATAGACATAACCTAGATAGCCGTTTTCTTTTGATTCACTGGTAGGGTGAGAGGGTTAGGTCAGAGGTTAGCTAGTGAAACACTATTCCAAATTGTTTTAATACTTCATAAAGTAAATGATGAGAACATCAAACATAGGCCTCCATTTAACAGATGAAAGAATGAACTGGGCAAAAAAAGAACCAGACTGGCATGCCCTGGCTTCCTTTTCTGCTTTGGCTGTTTATGTTCATCTTGAAGCTGCTGAGGTTATCATTCAGGATATGAATTACACAAGAATGACCTGCGAATGATATACTCTTATCTTATCTAGCAGCCTCACACGCTAATGCCTCCTCACTATGCAGTAAGTGAAACCTGAACGTCTAACATCCCCTTAAGATTTTAGTGCTAACAATGTAAAACTGGACTTTAGCGAGTTGCTCTAAATGCCCTGGTCTTGGGCTGGACCCTGACCCGGTGCATCAGGTGGAATGTTCCCCAAATCCTCTAGATTTTTCCAACATGTCCATATGGTAAAAAGCCCATAGAAAGTGTCTTGGTGACTGGGAAAATTTCCCATTATATTCCAGAAGATCAGTCAGATGTTTTAAGTCAGGAGTGAAAGGAACCATGTCCACACAGAAAGGTCTCCAATGCCATGTTTACTGCAGCTTCCAGACTAACTCCTTAAACTTGTGGAAGCTCCCTCTTCTTTGTCCTTTAGATCAGTGAAAACCCACACGCCGGTTCCGACTAGCTCAACGACTGATTGGTTTGCTTAGAATGTGACAGACAGGATTACAAAGGCACATTCTGTGTTTTTTCCCCAAAGGAGTCTGCCCTTCCAAACACCATTGATGAGATTTTTCCCACACTGACATGAAATGTATGTAGCTTACAGTACATAGGGAAAACTTTACAGCGGGCATGTCTAGGCTAACTGGGTACTGCTTCAACATGAAGTTTAGCACATGATTTTTTTGGAACCTCGTGTGTCTCAGGTGTCTATTGTAATTTTTTTTACATCAAGATAAATTGTTGTTTTTTTGTTTTCCTTGTGGCCCTTTGTGTATGTCCCAAGTCAGTGCTTGTTGTAATACCTTATTTCCACGAAAACTGCGGCCCAAGTGATTGACTTTGATCCCTGGGCTTCTTGGACGTTAACTTCGGGTTTAGCTGGTTGCAGGATCTCCTTCCGCCGCCACCACATCCAAGTGCTCTTTCACCTCCGTGCACTCCGACGTGGATGTTGAGCTCTCCCCCACCTTCGAATCCTTACCCACGGAATCCGCAGAGTCCAGCGGCCTCTCCCCCAGGTGGATCTGCACGTGTTTCTTTAGACTTTCGCTAATCTTATACCTCTTGCCGCAAACGTCACATGCAAACGGCTTTTCTTGCGTGTGGACTCTCTGGTGCGTCTTCAGGGGCGTTTTCTGGTTGAACCTCTTCCCGCAGATGTCGCAGCTGAAAGGTTTGTCCCCCACGTGGACTATCATGTGCTTCTTCAGGTACGACTTATCCACAAAACACTTGCCGCAGACCTCGCAGCTGAAGGGTTTTTCGCCGGTGTGGACACGAACGTGGGCGTCGAGCTTCGACTGGAGGTTGAACCTTTTGCCGCAAATGTCACAGGGAAACAGTTTTTCCCCCGTGTGGATGCGCCGGTGTCGACTAAGACTTGCCATCTGGTGGAAGCTTTTTCCGCAGACGTCGCAACTGAACGGCTTTTCCCCCGTGTGGATCGTCATGTGTTGACTGAGACTTCGCATGTGGCTAAAACTTTTCCCGCAAAAATCGCACTCAAACGGTTTCTCTCCAGTGTGGACTCTCATGTGTAACTTTATGTTTGGCTTATGGTTGAACCTCTTCCCACAGACCTCGCAGCTGTACGGTTTATCTCCCGTGTGGACAATCATGTGCCTCTTCAGGTACGGCTTGTTGTTGAAGGTCTTCCCGCAGAGGTCGCAGCTGAACGGTTTCTCACCCGAGTGGACGATCACGTGTTCTTTGAGCTTTGACTTGATATTGAATCTTTTGCCACAAATGTCACAACTAAACTTTTTTTCTCCGCTATGAATTTTTTTGTGCCGACTGAGGCTTGGCATCTGACAAAATCTTTTGCCACAAATGTTGCAAACAAACGGTTTATCTCCCGTTGTATTTAAAGTGACTTTTTCTTTCACTTTGAGGAGAGATTGTTTTCCCGCGTCATCACTGTGTAAATTGACTTCCCGGTACTTCGGAGCGCTCGGATCTGACCCAGACACACTGCCATCTTCCAGACTGAAACTGTCATTGCTGTCTTCTTCACTGCTGACGTCTATCTCAAACGAGTCTGAACTCTGAGTGTCAGTGTTTAGTTGCGATGGACAATCTGATTCTTGGTCCCCTTCAAAGTCCTCACCGTCAGTCTCTACTTTTTTCCGTGTTGTCCCGCTGCTGGCTGAAGGATCATCTTCTCGCTGGTCCTCGTTCGTCAGCCTTTCAATGAGAGGGGATTCTTGAGCTTCATCTTCTATTTTCACAGTGACAACGGTGAACGGACACATGGCCTTGTCCACCTCGCCGTCCACAGGAATGGGTTCTTCGGGACTGATCCCGAGTTCTTCATGTTCCTCTTTGATGTGTATTGAGTCCGGGTGGATCTGATCGACAGGAATCTCCTCTTTAATCACGACCACTTTCTCAATATCTGAAGGGAACAGAGAACAACAGTTAAGCAATGGTTGATATAATGGAAAAAAAAACAGGTAAATTAAAGAGGTGTAACAATCACAGTTTGTGCATGCATATTTATTTGTGGGTCCGTGATGTCACTTTGTGCAAAGACTGCGTGTGCACAGCGAGATAATGCAATAATAACAAAATGATTCACAACAACGGGGAAAATGCAACTGCTAGACTCGACCTGGATGCAAGTTTGAACAGGGTCCAAAATGTCTGACGACGTGGGAGCCACCAGCCGGCGGAGAGACTTCCAGGCCTGAAGTTGTGCTGGTCATAGGGAAGGCTGAGGGGATCTGTGGTTGGCCAGTCTCTCTGAGGGCACGTCAGGAGGAGATCATGTGTGAGGAGAAGGAAAAAAAAAACCTAGCAACTCGATAATGAAAGCACTTCGAATAGTTTTTCTCCACTTATAGCCCGTGAAGCAGGTAACCTGGAGATGCTGCGTGACGACCGATAACTTGCAAACAGAGTTGACTTGTTCAATAACAAGTTGCATTCAAATGTAGTTGTTCTTTTCGATAGTCAAAATAAAACTGGAAGAAACTGTGACGTCAGAACGACTTACTCAACGGTGCTGTATAATTTCAAATGCCATATCACTGCCGAGTCTTTCCAAACTATGACTGCAGTGCCTGGATGCAGTTTTAGATAGTAAATACAACTGGCGTGAACACTAACCTCATTATCTGTCAGGTGTTGAATCTCCGGTCCTTCTTTTGAATTAAAATAACATGTTTCGCGGAACGGAGTTCAGAGCCGATTGATCGACGTTTGGTCTCCCGATTGATCCTCAAATGTCACGACCAGCGTTATGATTTAGCCGAGGAAAAACAAAAAGCGGGAGAAAGGCCAATTCTGTTGTGTTTACTCTCTGAACACAGCTTCCAGCAGTCGAAGGGGCGCCGCCATGTTTATTAGTTTCCACTTCTCGCGATATTTCCGCAACTGCAAATGTGGCAGCCCCATCGCTTCGCTTCTTCTGTGCATACGCGTTTTACTCTGGAAGGATTTTTTTTTTTCAGCTTTAGATAGATACAATTACATGTGTCTCCGGTTTGCTGAATTTAGCCAGTTTGCTTCAGCACTATTTGTTGTTTCAGAGCGTGGATTGAGTTGACCATCTACGCCTTGCATTTATTATTATTATTATTATTATTATTATTATTATTATTATTATTATTATTATTATTGTTATTATTATTATTTCTTAAACTCTTCAGTTATAACCCGCGTTGAACATTAAGAAGAAAGTGGAACTTTTAATGACCCCTTGTCACCACTCGGGGGCAGCATTTCTCAATAATGGTTGAGGCCAGCAGCTCTTAACTAGTACAAGAGAACTAAAAGTTTCTCTCTCTCTCTCTCTCTCTCTCTCTCTCTCTCTCTCTCTCTATATATATATATATATATATATATATATATATATATATATATATATATATATATATATATATATATATATATATACATATATATACATATATATATATACACATATATATTTAAAAAAAAAAATATATATATATATATGCGTATATATACACACATATACATATACATATACACATATATCTATCTCTATCTCTCTCATCTCTCTCTTGTCTGTGCTGAGCTGTTGAGCTGTGGTTCTGAGCTGTAACACTTGGGATATTTTGGAGAGGCTGCAGAGCCTGACTCATGGTTTTTACAACTCCCACCCTGCCAAGACAGTTCCATAGGTCCCCCTCCCTGCCTCACAGACCTCAGACATGAGCAGGGTGGAGAAGAAATTACAGTCTCTAGAGACAGCTTTTTTTTCTTTTTCTTTTTTACCTCTGGAAGCCTCCATGTTGAATACACTGTTTCCCCCCTATAATTTGTACCTCATTACGAAAATCTTTCCAAGTTTTTTTTCCCCCTCAAATGGATTTCAGTGCGGTAAAATGATACAACGTAGGCTGCACAAAGAAAATAGATATTTTATATACATTTACAAATCTTTGGAAAAACATACTTGCACAATTGACTGTTTTTTCAGTTTAGTTTGTTTAGTTTTTTATCCTGTCCCTTCATCAATAGTGTTGTCTCGAATGTCATCAAGTACAGCTATTGTTTCCTGAAAACCAAGCAGTGACAGAGCCTGCGACTTCTTCAGAAACAATGGGGGGAAATGTCCCCCTCAAACAATCCACTGATTCACATTAAAGGCACAAGTAAACCACAGTGTTCTTACAGTGCAGCCCTGGATTCAACATTGCACACGTGACATCAAGTGACATCAAGAATAAAGATAAAATAAGTTAAACAACCCTCATGTCCCAAAGCCCCCTTCCTTCTGCTGAGCCATTTTTTCCATTGGACAAACACAGACAGACACAAAGCCTGAGTACTGTCTGAGTACATGCTAAAATAGACCTCGGCCACTGCCTGCAGTGCTCTGCCCATCTATTTAGGGTGTAGGCACATGATATTTTCAGTTAGAGACCAACTTGACTGGAGTCTTAACTTCACTTGAACTGAGCGACTTACTGATTATCGCTCAAGTTGCCCCAGAAAAATCAGAACTGGGTGTTAACGCATGTTAACGAGGCTTAAGCAGGTGGAGGGAGACATTTGTCTTTTGTATAGGTTGTATAAGTTTTGTATAAGAGCTGTGGATCAGTAACAATAAGGAAGCTGAACGGAGAATGCAGCCTACATTTCAACAATGAGGCGCAGATATAATCTATGATGGTGCAGACAGAGTTTGCCAAAGCCATATGATTAACCCTTGAACTATTTCCATAACCCCTGATTAACCCAGAAATAAAAAGAGAAACTAAACATTTTGGAGCATAAAACCTTTGAATATTATCAAAATTAAAATGTAAATCTTGATTGCAATCTTCATGACAGCAGTTAAAAATGTTGACTCCCTTATCACAGAAGAGATCTTGTCTTTGGTTTGCCTGCGTCCAAAGTCGTGAACAGACATTCTGACTTTGGTTGTTCACACGCCGTTGAGTCTCCCGTTCAACATTCAGACGACGTGTCACGGTCACTGTTCTGCCTGCCGCTGGTACAGTCGAATTAGGTCCGACCGGTGCAGCTGCTGCCACAGGTTCATCTCCATGCGCAGGTCGTGGTTGGCATAGAAGACCACAGGGTGGAAGCTTCTGTCAAAGTAATGGTCAGAGTAGTTCTTGTAGTCGGAGGTCATGAAGCCATAGGCACTCACCTGCGTCACAAAAGCAGAGAACAAAACAAAACACTACAGTTAGAAGATGCCTCCTCAGAATAACCGTCACTATCTAAAACTCAAATTACCATCCTGGCAAAGAAAACCTAACAAAAAAAACTGAGCAGAGAGAAGCGGAAAACAATGAAGTTGACTTTTCCAAATCAGATTAAGTGTTGCATGAATTCATTTGAGGCAACACTATTTGTCATGGAGTACGTTTTTTGGGAAAGTAGATGGATGTGATGCAACCTTTAGTCTCTGTAAAAAAAAACAAAAAAAAAAAAACCTGACAATTCTAAAATTTACAAAATCAGGTCTATCACATAGCAGGAAGTCCTGCTCACATAAAGGAGAAAAGAGTGGAGACTCATTACTGTGTGTTGGAAAGGAACAGAGCTGCTTGATCCAGCTCCCTCCCAGCAGCCGCAGCCTCATTTTGTCTAATTTCAGCACAAAGTTGTTATGAAATGTACCTCGTCACAGGTGTGCAGCGCGGCAAGCAGCATCGACGCCCCAGTGGACACGCGATAAACGTTTTTGTATTTGCCTCGCAGAGTGCTGGATTGGAGGAACCTGAGAGAGAAAGGCGATAAGGCGTGAATGAAACGCACGCTGATGGAGGATCACAGGAGAGATTCACACACGGGCTGCTGTTCCGACTGTGGGAACTTCCAAAAGTTGCACCGGTTATTTGAAACATGAGCCATCCTCACCCACCTCACCCATTCCCAGAGCTCACCCACCTGTTGCGCAGGTACCGGACGAAATCAGGGTGGTACATCTTCAGCTTCTCAGCCGACACATCCGCTCCGAAGTACCTGGACGGACTGTGAGGTATAACGTTAGATACCATTTAATGAAACAGCAAACAAAGGGTCCGTCACACACACATGTCACTTTAAAGATATGCTCGCTTGAATTTTTTTCCAAGACAGTTTGTTGGCAGCACTGCAGTTCTCTCCAGAAAAGACCAGTTGAGCAATAGAAATCTTTAAAAAAAATATGCTTGTTTGAATCTTTTCCGAGCCAATTTGTTGGCAGCACTGCAGTTCTCTTCAGGAAAGACCAGTTGAGCAGGAGAAAAGTGAATATTTGTCAAGGCTTTGGATCCCGTTTTTTCAACTCGTTTTGAAAGATGATAAACAAAAACGATTGTTTCGTGCATGTTAAAACTAAGCAAAAATTTTGCAATGTCATGACATTAAACTAGAATTACTGTCTCTGTGTAGAAACAGATCTGTCCAATATTTTCCTGTCCAATATTTTCTGTGCAAAATCCAAAGACTAAATTTCGACTCAATGCAAAACACAAGTAGAAACATCGACAGCCAGCCCACACAGCGCTGTCTACCCAAACAGGTGTCCAAAGAGCCAAAGGGATGGAGAGAAAGTGAAGAGGTGAATCAACCAGTCAGGCTGGTTGGAAGAAAACATCACTTGTTTATAGACAGAAGTGTCGCTTACTCTTTGTCTTTCTCAGGCCCACTGCCTACTGGACTGTGCGTCGCAGCTGCCTTCATTAGCAGATAATCGCGGTTGTGATCAGGCAGGAAAACGTAACGTGTCTCCTGTTGGACAGCAGTGAAAGGTGACTCGCTGGCTCAATAGCAGAGCGACATGCCTCTGAGTTCTGACCTCACCTTGGAAACAGGCGGCCCCCTGAAGCCGGAATGAGCGTAGTTCCTCATGGAGTTCATCAGCGTGTTGGTGGAGAAGATGTAGTGGGTGGTCCGCGAGCCCACGTCCTGCTCAAAGTCCTGAGTGACTGCGCCGTTAGTCCTGAAGGTCACAAGTGTCCACAAGTGGAGATGATTTAATCTTGAGCAAGCCCCTAAACAGCAGTTTGTGATGGATATTCTGGCATTACACTGATATTTTTTTATAATCATTGTTGTTGTTGTGTTTCCAGTTAACAATGATTTCAGTGGAGTTTTCAATTGTCAGAAGTAGTTCTGGAATTGTGGTAATTTTTCTTATGCACGTTCAATGAGGTGCTGTCGTGGACTGAAATGCACAGGTTGCAAAACGCATGGAGATCTGGGTAAAAACGAAATACTCGTGCCATGTAACCCGTTTCTTATACAGTTTCATCCCAATTGCTATTAAGTTTCTGAACTAACTAATTTTCTGAAGGAGGGTTAAGCATGGCCTTTGTGTTTGTCTGAATGTGTTTTGTCTGGATGAATATCAATGTTAAATGTTGGAACCTGTACCAGCTGTGATGATAAAAAATTCCACTGGCTTGGCTGTAAGGTCATCAATCAATCAATGTGTGTGCTTGGTTTATGTTTTTGATTTTTTTTACCACTCCTTACTCATTTTCTCTGCTTTCATGTGACTTTTTGCATACATCACAACCAGTAAATCAGCACATCAAATAAATAAAACATGGCCATTTGTGCAGCCTTTTATCATTATTACTATTACTGTCATAGCAGTAGAATTAAAAAGTCACTTCTTTAAATATCCGTGTTTCCATTAGTCATACTTTGTACGCACAACTGCAGCTCAGCTAATGGTGTTACAACACAGGACAAGGACGTAAGAGAACTAAAAGGGAAGACAAATTCCTCTCAGAGTCTACCTGAAGACATAATGGTGGCCGTCGATCTCCTTCCCTTTCCCGGAGCCCTTCAGTATCCCGCCGTTGCCGACCACCGCGCAGCGCGAGCACTCCGAGCCGTTGCGTCGCTCTTGCCAGTCGTCCAGCATCTGGCGGCTGGCGGTTGAGTTGAGGGCGGACAGAGCCTCGGACAGGGCTAGAATCACGCACAGAGCAGCCAATGAAGCATAGTTGTGCTTGTGTTATTCGGGTTTTTTGCACAAATTCTTAACAGTCCCAGACAGTCAGCAGCCGTTTGTGTTCACTGTAATCGTATTTTCCCGCTGATTCATTGTGATGCAAGTAAAAAAAAGAACCCTGCAGTAACGTGTGTGGCCTCAGAGACAGGAAGTTCGATGGCATCATCTCCTAATCTTAACCAATTTATCTGTAATGAGGGCCTTGTCAGAAATCAAATTACCCACAATGCCTCCAATCTGCTGTCTGTATGTATTTAGAATAGCAATAACTTTCCCAGGAGACCTCCAGAAGCCCTTCCCATCTGCACAACTGTGATGAGACTGTAATTTTATTTAGCGTTGAACAAAGGTCTCTTTGTTTGCAGTGGGTCCTCTTGCCAAAGGAATTGGGTTTATTCAGCGACATCAAAAGTGGCAAGAGAATTTCTGAAAGCAGCAGCAGACTTGGCAATGCTGTGGTGGGACCGAACACAGTTTCATGAAAACGGCCCCAGGATCTGCAGTGCAATCAGGTGGTTGCTCACTCAATCATGCTAATGAGGAAACACATTACTATATAAATTGTTGACTGAACGAGACTGTCATGCAAACTGACTGACTTGAAACAGATACAACGTCATTGGGTTGCCCAACATACGGCTCTTACAGTAGTGCCAGTTCCAAGTAGGAAGGCATGTTTTCATGACAGGGTTCCGGCCAGGCAGACTAAATGACATGGTCCTGTGCCACAGGCCTCACAACCACTTTAAAGGTGGAAACTAAATCACTTTGTTTCAGTCTGGCCTAGATTGAGGGTTGGATTACTTCATTCGAAGTTGGACCAGAGATGCTAAAAAGGATAAATGCAGTCATGCTGATGTGTAGAGAAGGTACACCGCCGAGGACAGTGCAGGAGATTCAACAAGTTGCAAAACTGAAAACTTTAGGTGCAAGAGGCCCACATAAGACAATGTTTGTCTTGGAGAGAATCATTGCTTACTTTTTTCTTCATTGTTCTAAGAATCTGTATCTAAGAATCTTTTTTTTTTTATTTTATGTACGTGGAAATTCAGGTGACCTGCGAATAGCTACACATTAAGATAAATATGGGAAATACATTGACTTACTCTTGTAGTCAATGCTCCCCCAGCCATGAGTTCCATGGTACTGGCTCAGACGCAGGTAGTTTTCCCTGGTGGCATGGTCAGCCCACTGCAGGACGGGGATGTCTTTCAGATATCTCTCTCCAAATACAGTTTTGTCGACTCGACTCCGTATACCGTTGGCACATGTCTGCAGGAGATAGGAGTCGATTGCTTAAAGTCATCCGTCAGACATCATAGAAATACAGCAAAACTCTCTGCCCTCACAGTTACACACCAGACAAGGAGGGCCTTCAGACAAAAACGCCTTCTTGAACATCTGAACCCACTGTGTGTGTTTCCTGAATGTGTTGCGCTATATGACCAGGTTTAAGCATTACTAGGATAATTACAAACATACTCAACATGCACAGAAAAAAGCCAGCTGTACCTGTTAAAATTACAGGCACACCAATAAAATAAAAAATACACCTAATTTCTAGCCCAAAGATAGCACACCCTTACCTTGAAATTTTAATATTAGGTAATCTCTTGGTTTAACCACTTAAATGAATTCCCTTATTTGGCTGGACATTTAACCCATTGACTGGCCAAATACAAGTGCTAGGATAAATTAAACAAAAGGATATTAAAATGACCCCGTCATGTGCATAATCAGCAGTTGTTTACAGAGCTAGCACTTTAGCATAATGCACATGTAACGTAACTCAAATAAAATTGGAAAACATCATTTATTGAAAAAAGAAAGAGTGGATATGAACTAAAAAAAAAAAAAAAAGAAAGAAATTAATGGAGCTGGCTGGTGCAGGACAGCCAAAATGCTCTGCCCACAAATGCAGATTGAAGTTCAGTCAATGAAAATCGTGGGTAGGTGCAATCATCTGTAGTAACCGCACAGTTCTGCATTAGGTTTGCTGATGACCATTTAGTCTAGACAACCTTAATTGTGATAGTAGAATATATAAGGTGGTATATATAAGTATATTTTTATATATAAATAAGTATACAAATACATATTATTAATGGCTACCTGACTTTCTGAGAGCACCCCAGGAGGTGGACATCAGTGGACTTACAATACAATTTGTCCTCCATACATTCTAGGTTGCTGAGCTCACAACAGGGATTGCCTGGTGTCACCCACTCACTGGCCTGCTTCTCATCATGCATGGACATGTGACACGTCCTTGACACATTTAGAGAAGCAGGGCAGGGGGAGACACCGACAGGCTGCGGAAAACATGACTTGTTTCCTTCAAATCGTTTCCATTGTGAACAGACACTCCCAATATAGCAGTGTTGTGACAGCCTCCCTGTAAGGACGCCATGTCACATGGTTTGAAACCACAGCGTGGATGCTTGTTGTGCAGAAACAGCGGAAACGTTTGTCATTTGGAGGAAATTAATTTTTCAAAAATCCGATTCGCTGGTGCTGTTACCGAACTCCAGAATGAATCAGATGTGTTTACGTTGTGATATAAAACATCAATGTGTAAACACACTTACACTTCATTTATTTAACCATTGTTTTTTTGTATTTAATTCACCTCCACTTCCATTTTTTTCAGCAAATCCTCAACACAGCAGATCAAGAAACATTCATGTAAATAGGCTCTATGATTATAACTGCATGATTCCCTCTCCTTTAAAGAAAATAAGTCTGAATTAAGTTCTCGCGACTGCACTGTTGACAATTGACTTAACAAACAACTCAAAACACTGCTCTTGCTTCAGACATGGTACATTTCCGCCAGAGAGGACACCTTTCTCCCAAACGTTGCTGCAGTCATTATTTTTTTCTCCTTTTCTGTACCATTAATATTTTTTTACGGCATAGACAGACAGACAGACTTACTGTTGCTGCAGTCTCTCCACTCATGTACGAGTCTCCGATGAAGGGTGGTTCTGTGGGCCTGGCGACCTGTGTGTACCGCTGGGGCGTTGGTGTGAGGGGGGCGCGGCTCGCGGCTGCATCCAAAGCAACAGCAGGTCGGTCGTAGACGTTGAGCTCATTCTGAGGCTCCTCAATGCTTTGTGAGATGCTACAAAGAAGAAGAAGAAATCTGGTTGAATGAATCTTGAGCAAGAACTGAGGTTCTCGCTTGCTGGATGTGGCTTTACTGTGTTTTTTTCTATGCCTCCCTTTTCTGTGAGTGAACTGCCAACACAGTTTGGGTGCAAGACTCCACCTTTAAATGTAGTGATAAATCCTAGATTGGCTCAGAGGGGCTACCTGGGACTAATGGAACGCTGTGAATAAGAAAAATGTACATGTGTGAGCGAGTCATCTGAAGATCTGAATAAAAACGTGAGGGATCCTACAGTGTCATATAGCAATATGGCAACGCTGCTATGTAAACAAAGTTACGATAAAAATCGATTCAATATAAAAATGCACATTTCAAGCTGGGTTAAACATTTTTGGTACAAAAATGTCTGAACACATTGTGCAGGAAAAACCAGTGTGGTTTTTTTGTTGTTGCAGTTTTTTGTCCTCCTCACCAAAACATCACAAATCTTATCTGGACCTGCTGGAGCCACAGCAGCCAAGCAGAGCACCCGTTCAAGGGCACGTGGAAGAAACAGGTCTGGGCAGAGCAGAGTGCTGTGTGTGTGTGTGTGTGTGTGTGTGTGTGTGTGTGGAAAAACAAACCTCATGGACACACAACCAGAGGGGGAAATAAAAATACAGAGATGGTGACCTAACAGGATCAAACACCGGTCATTGGATGTAAACTTTGGTGTCATTATTAATTTTTCCACAGATCTCTCCTTGATTAATCTGATTAATCTTTACCATCAAGCTGACTTGTGCCACCGTTTAAATATCCAACTAGGGCTTTAAACGCAGTTGCATTCAGTCCTGTAGCTACAGTATACTACCTCCTGGAGGCTTTAGTGATTTGTGTGTCAGTGACAGGTGCCACTGGCAGGTACTGACAGGTATCTGTCTTAAACCTTTCTGTAGCCAGTTTTAATAGATAGAGCTGCCAACTGCAGATAGGTTTGGTTTCTCAGATCTGAGGCCAATTGCATCATCAGTTCAATGAAGCATTGGAACAACAAGGTGTTTGTATTCCCATCATGACTAGGAGTCATTAATGTTCTGTGTCTAAATGAAATAACTTCTTTTGTCTCTGGAGCTCATAGTGACAAAACAACACAACTGCCGTCCCATCCAAAGCTGATGCAGTCAGAGAGAAAAAGGTGTAATGGGCAGTTTTGATGTACCAGCAACATTTTGTTCACGCTCCTGAAAAAAGACTCTGTTGGTTTCCTTGAATCATAAGCAGAGTGGATGTCAAACTACTGGAGCTAACCCTTATATTAAGCGTTATATTAAAGCTTTCCCATCTTTACAGTATGTCTTATATGGGCGATGACTGGGTGGCCATCCCCTGTCTGTCACATTCAAAATGAGCCAATCAGATTTCTTCACTACGTGTGAAGCCGGTTGGTGTGAGGGATGCACGTTGTGATTTGTGATTCTCTACTGATTTGAACTAATCTCTGGTCAAAGAAAGGCAGGGCCAGTGCTGTTATTTGCTCTACTTGGAATGAGAAAATGGTAACCAGTTTCATTGCACCATCCACACTGTTGTTAATAATAATAATGAATATCAATCTGTCTGATTGAAAACAATTCAGACTGGAACTTTTGCAGCATTCCAGCTGCGTCAAGATGGCTTCAAAATCTTTTGAGCACCAAAACGTGAGCATGCAAAGTACTTCACTGTTGTCATTTTGTCTTCACCATTGTGTTCCCAGTACTGCTGCCCTGCTCACCTCCTCGTCACCTGAGTGGGGTTTCTCAGGGTTAAGTGGAACGGGTACGGAGGAGTCTTCTGGCTCTCGCTCTGGTTCACATAAAACACATAGGTGGCCAGCAGGAAAGCGAAGGTAAACACGGCCAAGATCAGCTTGGTCCAGGATGCCATCAGGACGGATGAGACTGGGTTGGCTGAGCGAGGCCTTCCTCCCGCTAGGCTCGGAGGGGGAGGATACTGGAGGACTGATGGCAGGTCGGACAACTGAGACAGGGGTGAAAATGTGGGGAATTAATTAACCCAAAACAGGTTCTGGGCTCAGATAGCACAGCTGGAGTGGGGAGGGGATGAAAGAGAGAGAGAGACAGAGAGAGAGAGAGTTTTAGAGACAAGCGTTTCAAAATAATCCCTATTTAATGAAAGCTTTGCTGTGGTCCCTGAACACATCCCTCTATCTGCTCACATCCTGCATGGAAGTTCTCTGTCTTTTCACAAAGAGTGATGTGGGGGATGGGTGGTAACTACATAATGTGGAAACAAATTATGTTTCAAGTAATCATCTATTCTGTCATTGCAACTGTCATAAAGGAAAGACAGCATTTTGCAAAAATTTTGCTTAGCCCTTTGTTAACATTCCTATGCAGTGCAAATCTATTCACAACCTGACATACTCTTTTGTTTGTTTCCTTCCTCTCCTACAAAGAGCAATTGCAGAAAATGGGGGGAATTTGTGCAGTTTTTACTTACCACTGGCTATCACGCTCTTGTTTGCCCTGGTCTTTGATCTTTTGCTACAAGAGGTAGAAAGAAGAGCATCATCGTCATTGTCCCCTGAGAAGGACACAGGACACAGGAGAAGGACAGGAGGAAGCCAGAACCACAGTATGGTGTGGCCGTTTTTAGGTTCTCTCAGGCACCAGTCTATGGACCTGAGTGAACCTTAGGAGGGAAAAAATGGAACAATTGAATAACTAGAACAACTCGATACTGAACAAGTAGATTGAAATCCACTGATCCCGCCTGCCTCTCCCACCGCTTGCACTGGTTCTCGACCCAGGACTGCCCGACCTGCCCGCTTCAATGAACTGCATCAGTGGTTGTCGTGCATTTGAGTCCACCAACACCTGACACAACTTGTGTTTAGTTATACAATTCGTCATAACGTTCAAATTTGAGGCTTAAAAAATAGATGTAAAGTAGCATTCAAATTTTTTATTTTGCAATGCAAACTGCACATATTGAAGTATAAATTGGGGATTTCTTGTTGAATTTAGATTTGGAAAAACAATGAAACAGCAAATGCAATAGAGTCTTCACCCTGGTTGCAAACTGGCTCAGATTGAGCCAGTTTGTTTACAATCATAATAATGATCAGAACAAATACAGCTCTGGCTCTACTTGCCTTTTTGGCTATGTCCCTAGTTAATTCAATTTGTCGATGTATGTCAGCTAAAGCAACAATCAGGGCTCAATACAGTCGCACGGAAATGGCAACAATTACTTTTGTTGCAATGTATTCTTTTATTTACATTTTATTTATATTTTTTGCTATTGTGATGGTGAAACATTGCAGACTGGCTGACCTGACATCATGCATAATCACTTGCTTTTCCTGTTTGGTTTGCAAACAAAAAAGAACACTCTCTCACTATTGAGGACCAGAAGTGCCAAAATTAAATAAATAAGTACGTCATTAAATAATTATTTAAATGTGTCATTAATTAATTAAAACTTGTTTTCCATGATGCACGGAATCATGGAAAACAAGTTGGTGAAAGGCCTGATAGCTTTACAAAGAAACATCACCTCCTGGGAAACCATCAGCATGCTTCACTTCCCAGTTCTTCTTTTCTTTGTTTTTCCACACATGTCCAGCTGTTTCCACAAATTATTTTGTGGACACCTCTGTGTGACGTTGTAGTGTTCGTCAAGAACCAGGCGTTGTTGCGGGTTTGACAGCTGGCTTTATTGTAACTCCGAACAGCCTAGAAATGCGGACTTCACTTGGTTAACCCAACAATCGGAACCGGAGACAAGACATGTCACTCACGCAACTTCCTCTAGAACTCCATCCGACCCGTGTGCCCGCCCCTTTTCCCAGGAACCCCCCTGCACCTCCTTAAAGGGATCTCAGCACAGACCCCAACAACAGTAACACATGCTGAACACATTTCAAGAACGTTACAGTATATTTAGAAAAAAAAAAAAAAAAACATTTATTATTATTAAAGGAAGGAAGGAAGGAAGAAAGGACGTGTGACTTATCTCCCTCATACACTTGGGGTCCAGCATCGTGCCGCTGACTGTTCGCCGGTGTGACTGTGTGGGTGGTGGTTGGTGGTGGTGACAGACCACGTCCCTGCTCTAACGGTTTGTGTCAGTCCGCTTTCGACTTGATACGCTATGACATATTTGACAAATCTTTCGACCTCCTCAAACACACACAATCCCCACCCCACCCCGCTCAAAAAAATAAATAAACAAATTTTTTTTAAAAAAAGGGAAATTGAAGAAAGAAAAAAAAACTCACTTCTGGCTTGTTAGAAACTTGGGTCCTTGTTACCACCGCGGACATCACAGTGACTTCCTTCTCTCTTCCTCTTTTGGGGGAAAAAAAACCCGAAACAAACAACAGCGCAGTTTTACAAAAGAGAATCTCCATTGTGAGTTTTGGTCGACTTCGGGGGGGGGGGGGGGGGGGGGGGGGACAGTTTGCTCACCGGCTGAGGAGGTCGCGCGTCCTCTTTCTCCATGATGGTGAAGACACTGCGCTCCTCCACTCTGGAGCTCCTGCCCCGCACCCCTTGGTACCAGAGGGGCGGGGCCATGGTCAAACGAGGAACAGCTGCGAGTCAAGAGGGGGGCGAGGTCTCCGCCAGCGAAGTCAGAACCCGCCACCCAAAACCGACAAGGCTCGACTGATCACACAAGACACGCGCTCACACATTAAAAAAAAAAGTTACAACTGAATAGTCTCTGTGGAATTTCACTCACCAGGAGGAACAAACTGAATTCCTGATTGGCAATGAGCGTTTCAGTGTTGGATTACACACAGACTCTCTAGGAAATCAAGAAAAGGGCCTTCTACTAATAATGTATATTGAAGAAGCAGGTAAAATTTCTTTGTACAGAATGTAAAACTGACATATTGTATTTACAGTGTACCCTGAGCACGGCCTCTTTCAAAATGCAATGCATGTGTTTTTAAAATCACTGTAGAATCTTTAGGAGTCATTTCTGTTGCTTTGTTTTTGCAGCTGTTTGGCACAACTGGATCCCCCCTCCCCTCAAAATCCCCCAAAAAAGAGAGGAATTTCATGCGTGGCTGAGGTCCTCCATGAACTCTTCCATTCATGCAACAGTGCGACGACTACCCAACAGCTGTCCTGACTCCTGACTTTAAATCTGCTGGGCATCCGCTCGACTTATCTGAGGGCAGCGGCGGGAAAGGGATGATTGGGGCCGGGGGTGGGGGACAAGCAAACAACTGTTTTTCTGCAGCAAACACAAGAGCGAGAGCAGTCTTTTGCTTTTTTTATTGTTTACCATCGCATTAGTGAACGTCACAGTTTTTTCAACCATCAGCAGCATCAACAATAAAAAGAGACAAAAAAAAAAAAGAAGCAGAAAGACCTGACAGCTGATGGTTCACATGCAGATGTACAAGTGGAACGAGACAATGGAACGAGGCGTATCTCCTCTCTCTCTCTCTCTCTATGTGTGTGTGTGTGTGTGTGTGTGTGTGTGTGTGTGTGTGTGTGTGTGTGTGTGTGTGTGTGTGTGTGTGTGTGTGTGTGTGAGAGACACCACAAGGGTTGTCTCGGGTTGGAATGGGAGGGCTGGCAGCAGTGCAACATGCTAGGAATGCCAGCTCACCAGTGGGAGGTGATGGATAAAACTTTAACTTAACTACTTTCAGTCCCAACGTACAAACAGCCAAAGGAAAAAAAAAAGGAGCTTTGACGGCACTTTGTAGACCTTCTGCAGGCATCGAGGCCTGACTTCACATCCTGGCACTTCCTGCGGGCGCAACTGTTGAACAGTACAATAAATAGAAAGGCAACATGATAAAGGCGCGGAGTGGGGGGGGAGGGGGGAGGGTATATTTTCGGATCCAAGGTCTGACTGACTGAGGCCCTGCTCTGTCACAGTCACAGTGCTGGGGCTAAATCACGGCCTTCACTTCCTGGTTTAGAGTTTCTCTGTGTGCCACTCAGCCCCTCCCCCACACCGTGCCCTGTCCCTGGGTGAAAATAGACCCACAATGATCTTCCGTGTTCTTCTGTGTTTAAAGTGTTGAGACAATAACCAAAAAAACAAAACAAAAACATATTAACACAGTAACAGAGTAACATTTTTTAGTGCTGAGCGGCGCTGCCTCCTTGGTGGACCAGTGACCCGATGAGCTCAGCCACAGCCTACGGCCACAAGCTAAGCCCCCCCCAACCCAAACCCCCCACCCCCGGCTCACTTTCTACTGTATGTGCATTCCTTTCCTCTCCCTCCAGCTCATCCATTCCCCAACTTTCCTCTACACTTTCAGAAACATTCCTGCTCACGCCACAACTCCTCTGTCCTCAAACCTCAAACTTTCTCCTCTTTTTACCCTCATTTTCTCTCAACCTTACTCTCTCTCCTTCTAGTAACAACCCTCTCTATCGCTCTCCATCTCAAGGGAGGGGGCAGTGGGGCAACTTCGTTGGACACCAACTCCATATATATGAATATGTATATGGATTTCTACAAAAAAAAATAAAAATGGATAAGATCCTTCTCTGTTTTACAAGGTATTTTGATCCAAAAATACTCAAACTAGTATTCCACCTCATTTGGTGAAATAAAGCAATATGCCAAACATTGCAGAACAATATTCTGAGCATGTGACATCCTGTCAGTTACACTGTTTAAACAGCAGTGGGCAAGCTGAGCTGCAATGTCGGCCTGTTTCGGAAAAGTTCCGAGTCACACGCCGGCACAGCTAACAGATGACGACATTCAAAAACATTATAAAAAAAACCCAAAATCAACTTTGGACGGCATTTTAAAAGTATCTCCATTCTTTCATGACCCACAACACAGTTTGTGTTGCAGAAAGACAAAAGCTGGTGACAAAATATCCCTGAACATGTCTGCTGAAGCACAACACAGTCCCCAAGTGCTGCTACACATCCTGTAATTTCAGGGTAGGGAGGGGCGGAGGGGGGAGGGGGGGGGGGGGGGGGTTTGCATCGCTCATCTACTCCACCACCTCGTCCAGCACAAGCCCAGGCTCGCTCCACAAACATCTGGAAGCATTCTGTTGTTTGAATGCGCACGTGTGCGTGCGTGCGTGCGTGTGCGTGAGTGTGTCGCTCGGTGGGGAAGCGGGGGGCACACTGCTGTGGGGGAGGGGCGGGGCCGTTCCTCCTCCTGCGTTTGAAGATGAAAGGAATGTCCGTCGGCGTCCCTTTTCTTTCGCACAAGGTGGAACTTGTCTCGCTCGGTCATGGCCAACCACGTCGAGTCTTGCAGGCGGGCGGGCGCCACGACGGGTCAGAGGTGATGGTCGGGAGCTTGGGGGCCCATCCTGTCCCTCACTTCTCCTGCAGCTGCTTCCTCTGCTGACCCCACAGCACCTCCAAGTGGTCAGCCCTCCTCATAGCAGCCTGTCAAGAGGCAGGCAGAGACAAAAACCCCGCCCATCAGCAACGGCAACATTTTTCAGACCCCTTAATTTCCAAGAGATTTGAGTGCATTGCGACTCTACACACATTCCCGTGACGGTCAATGTGTGTTCGATCTCCAGTCTGTCACAGATCGGACAATGTGGAGCTTAAAGATACAGAAAAAAAAAAACCTCACAATTTCTCTTTCTGCTTTTACGATTGTACAATTATGTTAAAAATAGAGTGAACAGGAGGGGATTTCGGGCAAAGAAAAAAAAAATTTCAAAGCCACCAAAAACATGTCAAATTAATAATTGGTTAATGTGAAAGTTCAAACATCTCCCAAAGAAGGACCGGCGGCAGCTCAGTCCGTCTTCTGCTTCTACTTCTGGTTGGGAACAATTTTCTTAGGTCCGTGGTTCTTTTTATAGAAACTAGAAACACGTTATATTATTCCAACACTCTAAATACACGGCGTCCAAAAAACATTGATAGACACTTTAGCAGCTGATAACTCAATTGCTTGTTTTCTCTTTGCAGATTAAAGCAAAAATTAATGATGGCAGCCATTGAAGAAAGAAAATTCACTCTAAAACGCTTCTGGAAGGATAAAAACGCAGTTGATGTTCAAAGCCAATTTGTTTGATGTGTGCGATTCCACTGCTTCGCCTTGCCAGCAGTGTCTGGACCAGAACAGGCGTCAGTTTGAGGACAGGCGGTGACAAGGCAATCAAATGTTTGCAAATTCAATTACATTTTGAAAAGTAAATTAATTTTAATAAACACCGGGCAACACGGTGGTGCAGTGGTTAGCGCTGCCGCCTCACAGCAAGAAGGTTGCGGGTTCGATTCTGGGCCTGAGGCCTTTCTGTGCAGAGTTTGCATGTTCTCCCTGTGTCTGCGTGGGTTCTCTCCGAGTTCTCCGGCTTCCTCCCACACTCCAAAAACATGCCTGCGAGGTGAATTGGAAACTCTGAATTGTCCATAGGTGTGTATGTATCTCTATGTCTCTGTGTCCCTGTGTTGAACTGGCGACTTGTCCAGGGTGTCACCCTGCCTTCACCCTATGACTACGGTGGCCGAGAAGTGCAAAACACACGCAAATCACAAAACACAACACATTAACCAAAAACACAACCGGAAAGCAAAACACTCGCAAAAGAGAAGACAACCGCAAATCACAAAACACAATACATCAACCAAAACGAAATGATACCTTTGCCCCGGAACTAAACGTGCGCTCCCGTCTACGCTGGAATTGTATCCCCTGGCCGTTGATTAGTTTAATCAACGACAACATTGCTACGGACTAATTATACAGTTATCCAGAATGTTTTTATTCCGCTGTCCCCTACGTGGTGTCGTAGATTATATTAGGCTATTCAGTGCACTGTTACAATTACAGGGGGGATACTTATTATATCAGAGTGTTGGGGGATACAATTTACGGCAGCCCTTCCGTACACTCTGATATAATAAGTATCCCCCTTGTAACTTCATGTAGGAGAGAAGAATCTTCTCCATATTCACCAGTGTGACTAGACATGACCTGGTCTAAGTACCTGTATGGTTTTGTGCAGTGAAAAACACAATAAATACAAAACTTTTTATGATTATTTTTGGAGAGGAAATTCAGAAGCATTTACAACACTATTTTTGATGGTGATTTTACAGTGTAACTAGACGTCTAGCCTACGTGGTACAACATTGTCAAATCGTAGGAGGAAATAGACACGACATTGCCAAGGCAGTGCACTGAATAGCCTAATACACCACGTAGAAGACAGCGGAATAAAAACATACTGGGTAACTGTCTAATGTGTCCGTAGCGTAACGTCATTGAAAAACTAACATACACTTCAACAACACGTCCGATAGAGCGGAATAAAAACATTCTTAATAAATGTCTAATTTGTCCGTAGCATGGTGTCGTTGATTAAACTAATAAACGACCAAGGGATACAAATTCTATTGGGGATAACTGCCTTGGCAAGACACCGGCAGCGTAGAGAGGGAGAGCATGTCTGGTTTCACTTCCGTTTTGGTTGATGTGGTGTGTTTTCTGATTTGCGGTTGTTTTCTCTTTTGCAGGTGTTTTACACTTCTTGGCCACCGTATATGACAGCTGGGAGAGGCTCAAGCAGACCACCTAGAGCTCAAGCAGACCACCCAGAGCAACCATGAGTGCAGGAAGAAGCCGGTATTGAAAATGGATGGATGGATGAATAAACACCTACTTTACAATTATTTAAAATGTGTATACATTTTTTTGGGACACCCTGTACATCCAGAGAGGACAGCTAGATGGCGCTGACTGCAACGCCCATGCAGCGGACCAGTACCAGAGCCCCCCCTAGTGGATATCAGGGGTGACTGTCACCTTACAACACTCACCTCTAACTGCTTCCGCAAGCTGTTGACCGTTTCCTCCTTCTTCAGGATGGCTGCCTTCACCCTGGCACAACACAACACAAAAAAAAATCTTACTGCTCTTGTTTTTAGCAGAAAAAAAAACTTGAATTAAAAACAAGGCAAAATCAGAAGTTTAAATTGTTGACAATCAGGAAGTGAACCAGGCTTCTTACCGCTGCAGGACTTCCGCAAGCTCCTCCTCCTTCTCCCGGTTGACCCTCTCCATCTCCAGCCGGCCCCTTGCCTGCAGCTCCGTCATCTCCACCTTCAGCCTGCGGTTCTCCTCCTCCAACATGTCCAGCTGGTTGGCAAAGTCCTGCCTGATGAGCTCGGCTAGGTTGGGTCGTTCCTCCTCCAGCCGCTCTCTGGTCTGCGGAGAGGTTCACACACAGCGTTCCCAACTGCGTCCCGCTGGAGGAGCGGCGAGCGTCGTGACGGTGCCGCACCTGAACGAGGTCTTCAATGTCGTGCTCCTTCTGCCTCAGCACCAGTCGCAGTCGGTTCAGCTCCATCTCCATCTCCACCTGCTGCTTCCGCTGGTCCAGCAGCTTCTCCACCGCGGCCCGCTCCTCCTTCAGCTCCGCCTCGTACTTCTCCCTCACTCGCTTCAACCTGACGGAGCGGCAGACCGGCTTTTAAAACTCACAGCGGCCCGGGAGGCACATCGCAAGAACAAGCACACAAAGGAGAAACTCTGGACCTGTTCTCCGCTGCCTTCTCGTACTCCTCCCTGTCCTTGCTGGACACCTCCTCCAGCGTCTTGATGGCCAACTCGATGTCTTTGTCCCGTTTGCGCAGCATCTCGCGCTCACGGCTCATCAGCATCATTTCCTGTGGAGGCGGGAAATGCAAACATGTCGTCTGTCCGGGTTCAGGTGATTCACTTCCAGAGGTGGGAAGTAACAAAGAACAAATACTTTGTTACTGTGCTAACTAACTACTAAGTAGATTTTTCAGGAATCTGCACTTGAGTATTTGTCTTTATGATGACTTTTTACTTTTACTCCCGACTCCACTTCTCTTATTGAAAAAACATGCTTATTAAGTTTTGTAAGTATCCATTCTTTTACTTGGGTACAGAATAGAAATACTTTGTCACCTCTATTCATTTCTTCTTAATTTTCTCATTCTGAAGTCGCAGAATGAGGGTCAGTTGAGGAAAAGTGCAGGTGGCAGAAAGACTCAGGGAACTGTTTGTTACCTTTTCCTTTTTGTAGTTCTCCTCCCAGATCTGCCGTTCCATGTCAAGACGCTCCTGGAACTCCTTTATCTCCTCCTGAGAAGACCATGCGCCCCCTGTTAGCCAAGTGGGAAAGTGTCGGGGGCAATGGCGATGTGACGTGCGCTCCTTACCTGGTGCCTCCTCTTCTGCTCCTCGTGACTCTTGTCCATCTCTTCTCGGAGGGCCCGTTCAGCCAGAGAGCTGTTGTCCTCCAGCTGTCGCCGGAGATCCTCCTGCTCGGTGCGCTGCCTGGAAAAAGATGCCACAAAAAACGTTGGAAAACCAGTAGAATGACACACTCTACCTGACACGTCGTCTAAAGCTTGGAAGAAAACTGTTTCATTTGCCACCTACAGCATATGAGGAGACTATCTTAACCAACCTGCAGCTCCTTTGAAAACTACAAAAAAACACTGGGGCATGATGACCAACTGCTCTGGCATTTTGTCAGCTGTTACGCAGCTGCTGTTTGTTTTTTTTGTTTGTTTCCATCCTGGCACAAAAGGCTGCGCAGAAGGACAGATGACCTTTGAACCCACCTTGCAACCAACTGAGCGAGCATCTCCTTCTCCTCCGCCACCTCCTTGTAGAGACGCCTCCTCTGTTGCTGCAGGGACAGCTCCTCCTCCTGGAGCTGTTTCTCATACCTGCGCGCAGACAGACAGACAGACAGACAGACAGACAGACAGACAGACCTCAGTACCACTGTACCAGGCCGTTCACCAGCCAGCAGGATGTTGCAGGTTCTCACACACACACCTCTGCTTGGCGAGCTCCCTCTCCCTCTGGCACTGCTCCTCTTTCTCCCTCTCCAGCTGCTGCCGGAGCTCCTCGCACTTGCCTTCGTAGTGCTGGCCAGCCCGCTGGTCCGCCTGCAGCAGCTCGGCCTCGTGCAGCGTCTGCAGCTTGTTCAGCTCCTGTTTGTGTTTGGAAATGAGCTTCTGGATCTCTGGCTCGAGGCCTGAAGCAGTGGGAGGAGGCAGACAGGCGTTGGTTGGTTTATCTTAGTACGGAGGCAGCCGGACGGCTTCCCCCGACTCCCCTGCCGGGTTGTGGCTTTGCTGCCGCCTCACCTTTAACGGTCATTTCTTTGATTTTTTTGGTTTTCTCGTTGATCCATTTCTCTCGGCGGACTTTCTCTGTGGCGCTCATCAGCTCCTTCAGCTTCTTGATCTCCTGTGGAGGATGGAGAGAGGAGGGTGGAGGCAGTAGCGGGGATTTTACGAGGTTTTCATTCAAAGGCGAGCCGTGCGCATTAGCAAAGCAAGTCACGCGCCGACGCAAAGGAAACAGGAAGAAGGAAGAAAGACAACACGGCTAAAATGTGAAGATGAACAAATAGAGACTCGCAGGACTCACATGCAGACAGACTGGCCGACAAATGTGATGAGGCGCAACGTGATGAGAGGAAACAGCAGAGTGAGACAGAAGCGGAAGAGAGGCGAGTCAGGCGTGAAAAAATAAAGTTACCTCACACAAGGGACCCAGAATTTGCCAAACCTACAGGCCAGGATAAAAACAGAGCAAAGACAAGGACAGGAGAAGAAGAGGTGAGAGATGTTAGGAGGAAAGGGAAGAAAGAGGGTAAAGATAGAAGGCGAAGAAGAAGTTGAGAGGAAGAGATAAAGACAAAGAGGAGACAGAAGGAAAGGAAGATGCAGGAGGAAGAAAAGGATAAGAGGAAGAACAAGAGACAGAGGTGAGACTTGGATCAACGCTGTGTAGCAGGAAGCCGATGCAGATCACAACAGATGTTAGGCAGCGGACGCCATTCATGTCGAGAAAAGTCTTCTCACCATCTCGTGCTGCTCCTCCATCTGCGAGATCTTTTTGCTGTACATCTGGTCGACCTGCTTCAGCTCGGCCAGCACTCCTTCGCAGCGCTCCGTCAGCACCTTTTTATCGCTGATCAGCTGACCAGTGGGGAGACAACTCACACGTTAGATGACAAGAGGTGGGAGGGTTCCGTCTCGGGAGACTCCAACACGGCGCCCCCACCTGGTCGATGAAGGAAAGGTGGCCGAAGATGGTGGTCTCATATTGTTCCTTCTGCAGCTTCAGCTCCTTGTCCAGTTTCACCGTCAGCTCCGTCTGCTGGGCCTGAGGACGGCCAGAAGGTCAACGCCCCGAACTAGAGACCAGAACCAAGCGCAAGCACCTCCAGCTCCTTACCAGAGCAGCCTGCAGCATGTTGATGGCTCGTGTCTTCTCCTCCAGCTCCAGCTTGATTCTCATTTTGGAGTAGCTGAGCTCAGCAGGGGAGGGGGTGGAGGTGGAAGCAGGAGCAGGAGCAGGAGCAGGAGCAGGAGTAGGAACAGGAGCAGGAGCGGGAGTATGAACAGGAGCAGGAGCGGGAGTAGGAACAGGAGCGGCGACAGGAGTCTGCTCAATGCCAACCAGCTCCTCCTCTGACAGCACAGCCTAAAGTCAAAGGAGACACAGCCATAAATTCACGTATCGATTTTTCCATTCCCTCGTGCTGCGGACACCCAGGCGCCGACCTCGCGGTGGGATCCCGAAGTCACCGAGCTCGGCCGCTCCTGCTCCGACCTCTTCATCTCGTCGAGGAAGCTCATGATGGTCTGCAGCTTGGCCTCATTGAGCAGGGCGCCCCCGTCTGGCAGGGCAGGGTGGCTGCTCAGTTGGCTGTGGCGCTCCAGGTTGTCGGTGGTCAAACAGTTGGCGTCTCTGTCCTGCGGGTTGACGGACACAGACCAAGCAGATGTGTTGGTTCTTGCCTGTTGTTTCATGTCACGTGACCTTTGAGAGCCTTCAATCAAAGGTGTGCAGGTCCCACCCTCCATGATGTCATTCATATGTTTGGGTTAAAGGTGATATGGCTGATCCGTAAAATAATGACACGGAGATTATTAGCAAAGACTTTGGCGACTAGAGGCTACATGCACACAGTCACTTAAAGGGACACATCAGTATTTATTGCTAGAATCCCTACATAATCATAGAAGTTCATTCTTTTTAATTATCAGTGCCTCCCTCAAGACTCACAAAATACACAATCCAACAACTCCAAAAGGCTTTCATGGACAATATCACTGGATTACTGGCCAACCGGCCAATTTACCACAATGTCGAATTGTCCCTTGAAAAAAGACCAAACATGATGGAACTCAAAACATTGTCATTTCACCTCGTTTATCCAGGCGTATTTCTCCTTGCGATAAAACTTGGGCTGCGGCAGCCCCTCAGGCTCCTCTTGCAGCACCTTCAAGGTGTCCAGCAGCTCCTTCAGGGTGGTCTTATCCTGCCCCCTACTGGACACGGTTCTGTCCCTTGGCTCCTCCGAACTCACAGCCCTCTGCAGGATCTCCTGGGGACGAGCGGAGCAGTTGAACCTCCGTACAAATGATGGGGCTCCAACTTTTCCGGGCGTTTGGAGGCCTACCTGAGAACAGTGCGACGCTCTGCCGTTAGATGAAGCAGGGGAGAGGGCTCTGAAGCTGGACAGTTCCACTATGTCGTCTATGATGTTCAGGTTAGAATCTGCGGGAAGAACGCAGCAGCTCAGCTTTCGTGTCGTTTTGTCACCCAGCGATCCTCGCAGCAACACCCACCCGTGTTTTTCGCTTTGCTGTCTGTTGGCGAGATGCGACTTTTGATGACGACTGGATTCTTGGGCACCCTCTTGCGTACAACGGTGCTGCCTAGCGTCTTGCTGTCCTGTTCTGCCACAGCCCTGCGCTGCGCCTCTGCAGCCTGCTGAGGTCTTTTGGGCTGCATTTGCTGTTCATAAGAAAAGAGGGAGATGTTCACAGATTAAAACGTTTGGAAGGGAGACAAAGGCTGAAGCGAGGACACGTTGGTGTCCCTCAGTGAGTAATAATGAGGATCGCAGACCCAAATTAGGTCTTTCGTATGATCACTTTGAAAAATATCATTGGAGTGGGGAAAAAAACAAGGTTGTTTGTGTTTACGGCATATTTAATTAAACAAGTCTTTTTGCTCCAAACAAATCCCACATTTAGACCTTCAAAAAATGAAACAACCCAGAAAGACTAAATTAATTTTTCTTGCCATTTTCAAAAGTGCAGTCAGGTACAGATTACAAGTATTGGAAACTGGAAGATGGAAAAAATGTTGGAGGAGCAGACGAAAAAATGTGATGATTGTGCAGTTTGCTTTTTCCAAGCAGCTTGTTATTATTTGAGCCTCTTTTTACTTTCATCTCTTTAGTCTTTGTCTTCATACTTTTTTGAGTGAACTGATATTCTACATTCTGTCAGTCATTTGTGAAGGAGTCATGAAGTTCTCTCTTGGCTTGAAGTCAGAACATTCCACGAGACATTTCTGGAAGGAATTTCACACAATGTCTACTACAATCTATTCAACGTTTTGAAGAACTTTAAAACATCTGTTCATGGTTCTAGTTTTTCATGCCTGCGACGTATTTGATTGATCCTCCCGACGGTGAACTTACTTCAGATACATTCAGGTGGGTGGCAGTGAGGCAAGCCAGCCGAACCTTCTCTTTGCGGGTGTGTTTGCGGTTGCCCTCCTGACACTGTTGCTCCAGGCAGAGGTCCATCCGCACACCGTCATCCTCATCCTAAAGGTGAAACACGCAGGTTTGTTCAACACCATGGGACACGGCGGTAAGTCGAGGGGACGAGGTGGCAAGGAGCCGACGGTCACCTGTGAATACTGAGAGCCTCTGTTGTTGGACAAAGCGGGCGAGATAGCTCTGAAGCTCAGCTCACCGACTTCAGCGGCGACTTTCAGATTAAAATCTGTAGAAACACAAAACCAAAACAACCTTTACCGTGATTCGTGTTCCAGATAAAAACTGTAATAACGGTAATAAATAATTCAACAAACAGTAAAAGCCTCACAGGGAAGGAAACTCAACATGTTTTCCTGAAAATCCTGCTGTTAAGATGCACATTACAACACAGTGCGGCGACGAAAACTCATGAACACATAATTTCACAGAGACTTTGAGATTTGGCTGAATTCTTAAATTATTTAAGCAGGAAACAAAACTCTTAGTGGGGTTATCATTTCAGAGATACATGAAAAAAAACCAACAACAGCAAATTTGTGATTCTAGTCTATGAGCTCAATTTTAAAATCAAAGGCAAATGTGAATCACTTCAAATAATGATGTTCAGAAAACATGTTTATATCGGTGTACAAATGAAGACGAGATAGAACCGTTTCTATAAGAATACAGATGTATTAAACTCCGATATTTCATTTGTCACCGGAAAAAAGATGAGATGCATGTTGGACGAGTAGCGGCTAAATAAGGAGAAGGAATAAACGCGTGTGGCACACTGACCTGTGTTCTTGGCTTTGATGTCGGCTGGCGACAGTGGGCTGCGTCCTCCCACCGTACTGAAGCTCTCCAGCTCTGCCTCCACTGCCGACTGGGCCTCTGCAGCCTGTCGAGCTCTTTTCTGCTCCAGCTCCTGCAAGTCCACAACAAACACAAGGCGACGTCAGCGGCCATTATGGTTATGGGGTGACTGACATGGCCGAAACATCGCGTGAGACAGAACTGGTCCAAATCGGTGGTGAAGGAGTCAAACTCTACTTTAATCAGCGCTGGCCATCGCCCACACAGTCACCTTGCACACTTGGTCACTTCATTTGATTGTCTTGCACAGTTTAGTTTCATGCCTGTACATACGGTCTCGCTAGTTTCCATTGAGAGGAGGGTCACCTGGATGACCGCAAGCCGCGCCAGTCGTGCCCTCTCCTCACGGATCCTCTTCCGCTCTTCAACCTTCTGCTGCTGCTGTTGCGCCTGCTGCTGCTCCTGCTCCTGTTGCTGCTGCTGCTGCTCCAAGCGACTCCCCTCCCACTCCTGACAGAAAGACATGGATGAACATCATGCAGATGCAGATGTTTAGAGTCCACGGCAGCACCATGAAGACGCTGCCGCCCCTTGGATTCATGCACACCTTCCGTTTGCTGGCGAGGAAGCGGCGGAGGGCCGTGTGACTAGCGAGTCTCCTCCTGGCATGGCGTCTGTACCAGCGCTGGATGGTGACTGCTGCCTGGTTCACCTGCTGAATGAACCTTCACAAAAGAGAGACAAAAAGTGAGTCACAGAGTAAAAAAAGAAGGAAGTGCTGGACAAGAGGAGCAGGTGCAAAGCGGCGGTTCTCACCTCTCGGCCTCTTCCTCCGTCGCCTCTCTTCTTTGAGGCAGGACGGGGCTGCCGCACTGCGCCGACGCAGGGGATCGGTTGTTGGACGAGGAGGAGGAGCAGAAATTCTTCTGGGACTTGGTCAGGGAGGCGCCCTCCAGGGACATGTCATCGTTGGCTGTGGCCTTCAGGATGTTACTGCAACACATGACAGTGGCCCCAAAAGAAAACTTGACTTAGCGTGAAACTAAAACCCAACACAGTCATTCACACCAACAGCGATGTGTTCTCTGTGTGCACAGCACGACAGCATGGCAGCATGACAGCCGACCATTTGTATTTTCTGGACAGTTTGAATGATTCACATGAAGAGAAGTCCAGTTCATACTTAAACGTCGGCTTCTGGTTGGAGCTCTTTGGCGTCAGCGGTTTCTCTGAGTAGTTGTTGTGAAGGATGGTGGTGACCGAGTTCCCCACAGCTCCTTTGTTGCTCCTGGAAAGTTGAACACGGAAAAAAAAACATCTGCGTGAGCTTCGTGTGTTAAGGGACCTTTTCAGGAGCTAAGCTGACTAACAGCGATACAGTAGCCGTTTATTATTGTTAGCCACTGCTCTGTTTTGACGGGGGCGGGGTCATTGTGTGGGTGGAATTTCAGGGAAACTGTATAAGTTGCCACCATCACCAGGTATGAAACACGAGGAGCAGCAAGACATCCAGAATGCTGCAGCGCAACTCGTCCCCGGGCTGCCGTCAGTCCTGTTTAACAAGTACTGTTGCACTGTGTGTGTGTGTGTGTGTGTGTGTGTGTGTGTGTGTGTGTGTGTGTGTGTGTGTGTGTGTGTGTGTGTGTGTGTGTGTGTGTGTGTGGGTCTCTGTTTCTCCCATCCCAGCAACATGTAACCTGTGTCAGCCCCCTACAGTGACTTATGTGACCAATGCACCAAGACGAGATGACTACTGAACTACCAGCTAGTCAGTGTTTGATTATTTATTATTTTTCACCCAGTAGAGACCCCAGCAGAGACGCTGCCCACCTGTTGTTGGCAGTGAACGTAGCAGCCAGAGTGAAGCCAGACTCCGGTTTGCTGTGACTCCTGGGGGAGTCCATGCTGCGGGTGCTGCGAGGGCTGGAGTGCAGGGCAGGAGCTCTGGGCTGGTCGTCCTGGAAGATGCAACACATGCAACAACTGAAAATGTGTCTTTTATGTGATTAAGGGAACTTTGTTTTGTTCTGTTTTTGGTGAGCCACATTTCTCTTTAAGGAGAGAGGAAATATTGATATTGGAAATCAAAGAATTTCTACACATTTGCATATGAAGTGTTGATGAGCATGCATGCATTGCAGATGCCAATCTGTTCCTGACTCATCCTGCTGTGTCATCAAAACTAAGCCCACCTACGTTACCACCCTGCCAGTCTGTGACACTCAGCCATGTGGCGTCGACAGCGCAATGACCAGGATTTAAGAATGAAAAGTACCAGGATGTTCCATGTGGTTCTGTCAGGGGAGGTCTTGCTGAGGCCGGCCAGTTTCTTGTGTCCATCGGAGCTGCTGTTGAACAGGGACAGATACTCTTCACTCTGCTCCTGACTGGGGGGGGTGAAAATAGCACCAAAAACGTAAAGAGACAAACCTCAAAAAGCAACAAACACTGAACTCTAGAATATTTTGACAAGAGATCTTTTTAGAAGGATGGTATCAGCCCCATTTCAATGAGATTTCTACGCTGTGGTGATACAGCTAAATCTCCATCTGTCAAGGACTGCGACTTTGATGGCTTTAGGGATATAATATGACCTATAAAACAGGCTTTTAAAATGAGTCTATGTTGGGGGATGAGAAGAGTCGCTGACAAACAGCTACTGAGCTGCTACAAAACCGCAATGTTTAGCGATTCCCTTAGAGGCTGATTTCTGTGATTAAACATCACGGCAGCTGCAGGAGCAGGACTAATTCCCATCTCTCCTGCAGGAATTCACCGTGTGGCAGCTGACCATCTGTGTGTGTGTGTGTGTATCAGTCTGGCAGGGTGGCTGGGTGGAGCCCTGGCCCAGTGAAAAGCAATCTGACGACAGGCAGCGCATCAGGCGGCACATTCCTCCAGGATGGTGGTGGGGATTTCAAATACCGCTTCACTTTAAGCCTCCGCTGCTGCACCTCCTCTGAGGTGGCAGCTGCCAGACAATAGAGCCAGACGACCGTGCAGATACACACTTCTCCTTTCACTGGCTCCTTGGGTGTGCGTGTGGAGGGAGGGTGTGCTAGGGGGGGTAACCTGACCTCGAGGTCCCAGCCCTCCCCTTCCAGTCAGAGACAAAGCCAGCGTCTGCACCCTCCGACCCCTGCAGCAGCCGACCAGCTTCCCTCAGCTCCTTTATTATGCAGGGGCTGCCGCGCCACAACTTCTATTGTCTGACCTGCTGGAGCTGCAGGGGCTCTGGCGCTCCGCGACCCGCCAGCTGTTGCAGACTAAAAAAAGTGCAGCGCTCCTCCTGGCAATGACAAGAGTCAAGTCTCCATTCCGGCCTGACCAGCTGCAGAAGCTGCGCCGTCTATCGCGCGTAACCGAACGCGCATTCCTCTGCAACGTGTCCTTCATATTTCTGCAGAATGCGTGTCCCAGCCCCAAAGAAGTCCCAGGGTGATCCATCAGAATCTTGAACTGCAATTCCCCCGAGGGACACAGACAGACACAGGGTGCTACAAGCTTTCCACTGCGCCAACAGTGTGGTGTGATGAGCAGCTTGGGGTGTATGAGAAGTGAGTATATGGATAGAAACACACACTCTAAAATTAAGATATTAAGGAGGAGCAAGGCAAAGATAAGTCGATCAAAAAAAAAAATGAAAAACAGCCCAGCAACACTCAAGTGTCACTGACAGGCATGGAGTTGTCTTGATCCGTGAACGTGTTTGTGTTGCCGGTGAGACCAGTATTAAGGAATTGTTTCAGATGGACACTTGAGTGGCTTTGTTTGTACATGAGAAGTGAGCCACATGCTAAGCAACACCTGTACACATTAAACACAATATCAAAGCAGTTCTACATTGCCAGCGTGTGTTCACCTTGAGCCGTTGGCCTGCTGATTGACCTGTGTGGTGCTGTTGGATCGTCTCAGGTTCTTGATGGAGCGGGAGCTGCCGAAGCTGCTGGTATCACTCTGCATTTTCCAGATGTGTGTGTGTGTGTGGGGGGGGGGGGGGGGGGGGAGCGACACAGAGAGAGAGAGAGAGAGAGAGAGAGAGAGAGAGAGAGAGTGAGAGAAGTTGCGTTACAAAATGGCAAGATTGATCCTATTCAGAAATAAAGGCCCGGGCATTTAGCTCACCAGGGTGTTGCGCTTCCCTCGGCTCTCGCCCGCCACGGACATGGAGACAGAGCGGGAGAAGTATTTCCCAGGCGAGGCGCTGGCGGGCCTCCTGGACACCGAGAGCTGCGAGCCGGACAGGCTGAGGTCCAGCGCGTCTCCTGGGACGCTGGTCGGGATGGAGCAGGGGCTGCGTGTGGTGTGCATCTTCAAGGAAGCTAGACAGGGAGTGCAATAAAAAAAAATAGCAGACTGAGTCAGTGACACGAGACACACAAGCTCCAAGAAGTCACGTGACGTAGCAGCCACATTCGCCTCGACGTCCAACGGTCTCCAACGGCAACCGACAACAACAAAAATCACTGTTTGTACAAACACAAATGAGGTGTCATGGGAGTGTGGGCTGCTTATCAGTGTCGGGACACTCAGTTTAAGTTCGTCCAACATTGTATAATCTAATAAGGACGTCTAAAAACCTTCGGCAACAAAATAAATATAAACATTTCCGCAGAGTGACGTTGTCCCGGTTGCTGCCACAGTGCAAACTGTCGTTAGCATTCAGAGGGGCTGACGGTAGCAGGTGCACGGTGGCTCTGTTTTCTATCACAAAACACCGTCGAAGAAGTCGAGGAAGATGTGACCGCCGTCGACACGTTCCGCGCGAAGGCGAGACTGGCGAGACAACCACAAGCACCTACCGTTACCGTAACAAACAAACGTGTTTTTTTCCTCGGCAATTGTCCTGCTAAGCGGCTAATGTTTACCTTTCAATAACCGTTACTTCTCGCGTTACCGACGAAAGAGAGTCGAACGGTTAAACCCGGTGGCTGGCGGCAGATTCTCTAAGTTATACAAATGATACTGAGTCGTTTAAATATAAGAGAGTATATATAGAGCACTTAAAAGAGCGCCCCGCAGCCGTTACACTACGCCAAAGACGAGCGTACACGGCCATTATTAAGTTTGGAAGAATTAAAAAAAAAAAAAAAAAAGAGAGAGAGAGAGAGAGATGGAAGAGCCTTTTTGCTAACATTTTCTCCCACTAAACCCGAAAAATAGGCGGCCGAACGAACGTGTTGGTGCCGAGTACTTACTTTAGAGGCCGGGTGACAGCATTACAGATGGATAGGGACCGCTGCGCTCTCACTGTTATGCTTTAAATCCCGTCACAGTCCTTATTCCTGCTTCAACGCGCCCCGCTGATTCCAATTGCCAAGTACGGAGAACCAAACAAGTCGCATCATCTCTGTGGCAGGGGGGAGAGTAGCTCCGCCCAACGACACCTCTGATTGGCGGAGAGACAGGACATGCTCTTTTTTGCTGCAAACGATTGGCTGGGTAGTGGATTGAAGGGGGCGTGTTCCAAACGACCGTTTGGTTGACTTTGCAAAAGGGGACGTGATGACAGAAAGTGAAATTTTCCCATAATATTTATTTTATTATTTATTTTCTTTCCTTCTTTTTTGTGAGGGGGCGAGAGGGGCTCCTACATGTTTTGATATTTTGTCTTAGGATTTTTGAGCAAAAAAGTGCCATTTTTATTGTCACATCATAACAACAACATTTCTTTGTAATAAATGTCTTATAGTTATAGTTTATTTTCGGTTTTTTTGTTTTGTTTTGTTTGTTTGTTTGTTTTTTGCGATAATCTACTTTTGAACTGCAGCCACCTTCGACACGTCGAGCTTGAGCGATGTCCTCCGGTGAAGAGGGTTAAGGCAGAGGCGTAAGGTCTTTCTACTCCAAATGGCCCAGTAAGGTGAACCTGAGGCTGGGCACAGCAGGGAGGGAAGAAGAGTGGAGTGAGGGCATCCCAGAAGAAAACAACTGTTAGCAGTATCACCATTGTCCTAACCACGAGCATTGCCATTCATTCCTCCGTCCAGCTGCTGCTTCAATGCAGATGACCTGTGGTGGCTCAGGGGATACAACTTAAGGCCCTCTCCCCTGACAGATGGCTGCCTGGGGGAGTCACGCTCCGGTCCTGGATGTCAATAGGCTTCAAATCCCCAGAGAATCCTGGTTGTGACCTCCACACTTCACTCTGATTAAAGCTGCCAGTGATCAATGGATTCCTTCAGATCAGCCTGCTGATCTCTAGAATGACAATAGACACACTTCTTACATTCCTACGCTTGCAATAAAAAAATTAAAAAAAAGTTTTAGGAAAACAACAAAGACTTCTTGGCTTGACATGGTTTACCATTTGGGTCATCAGTAACCACAAAAAACGGATATCCCAAATGGTATAGAGATTGTGTTTTCCTTTTGGCGGGGTGCAAATGGCATGTTCTCCTCCCGCGATGGTAGCCCTCATTGGTCGTAGAACTGAGAATGTATCATTGTCCATGAAGGCCATTGAATCTCTCATCTCTGTAAACTGTCTTCAGATAGCTTCTCCTAGAGCTCAGAGTAATGACTGCCACTAAAACAGCGATGATCCATGACGATCTAAGATTTCAAGACTTTTGAATCCCACATGAGCATACATCATTAAGCAAAACAGGTGCACTAATCCCAAAAAGGAAATTATTTTAATAGAACCTCAGCTTTGGTCACAGCATCACCACAATCTTTATTTTTGCTGTGATCATTTTTTCAGGAGTTTTATAACACATTTTTAGTCTTTCAAACAGCTGAATGGACTTTAAATTTTGTTCTCAGTTATTGATACTCACTCACTCTCTGTTCATCGAGGGGCAATTGATTTGGTTTGTATTTGATTTCTTTTTCAGAGCTCACGTCCTTCACTTTAAATCTTGACAGTTTATCACCGATAAGACCCATGAGATTCTTGACTGTGACAATTTATACCAGTGTTTGTAGTCATTATTTCTCTATTACTACATTGGGAATGCAGATGAGCTTGGAAAAAAAAATACAAAATGTAGCCCTCATTGCAGCAGGTCAGATATCTGCACAGTAAGCAGTTCAGGTCAGCCCTTTTTGCACATTGAAGCCACAAAGGAATTCTAATGTATAAAGGAAAATTCATTTTTAACAGTGTGTTTCTTCAACATTCTTTAAATTGGTGTGTTTGAACAGAGCATCCCGCCTTCACTACAGAGCAGGAAGTCTGTGCATCCATCTGCAGCAAATCAGTGAGGCAGGATGGGAGTCCACCTTGAAGATTAGCACCTGTCTCAGCAAGGAAGCAGAGGCCGATCTCCAGAACGAACACAGCTTCATATAGGCTCACACAGAAGTGCCCCCATTGCTCTTCAGCCTGTGGAGCAGCGGGCTGGGCCTCGCAGCCAATGTGCAACAGAAACTCTGGTCTTCAGCACTGATGACTCCACCACCTGTTTAAACCCACAAACATTTCAAGGCAGCCAGAAATCATCTGGACTTTGGGAGGAGACATGTTCTCTGTTGTCTGCTTCCTTTAACCTACAACTCCATCAATCTGTCTGCTCTATCCAGCAACATGGACCAGGTAGCAACAGAAAACCTCTTGATAGCACTTTTGCTGTTGTTGTTTACACATTCATAACATGATACACCTACTAAAGTACGACCGACAGTGTCTTGGCAAATATCATAATGCACCAACATAATGTGTTATGTTGTATAAAGTATTATATTTATTTTTTTCATTGTAGATCAGAATCTGTGCTCTGTGGTCAGCCAAAATACTGTCAGAAATATAGATAGATAGAAATGTCAACAAATATGATTCAACAAAGTCACCCATGGATTCAACAAGGATTCGACAAAATCATTGTTCACTTGACTTTTGACAGAAAAAAAGAGAAAATTGCTTCCAAAAAATAACCAATAATTAAAATGAGGGGATATAAAAATATATTTGGTTTAAATTGAAAGTATGACTGCACGGTTCCATGTCACAGTTTCATCAGGTCAACTTTTTTGGAACTTTCAGGACCCCTGATTCGCCGCACGACCACCCTGCGTCTAATACCCTGAGGTCGCGCTCCCACATCCTTGGCCATCATCTTGCCTCCAGGTGGCAACACAGACTTCCTGGTGGAACGCATGCCTTCCACAAAGGTCTCCACACCATCGAACTTGGCCATCAGCTTTGCTAGATCCTCCTTGAGGGTGTTGAACTCCTTGTAGAGATCCCCCAGAGTGACGGACAGCAACTGGATCCTGAGGTGGAGACATGTCACTGATTGTTTGTGCATTTAAAAAAAAAAAAAAAAAGCATGAGCGTTTCTTCTCACCTGCCATACTCAGGCAGCACAGTGTTGTGATCGTGGAGCAGCAGATCTTTGACCTGTGTCATGATGGCGTATTTCCAGTTGTCTAAAACCAGCGTCAGGTTTGAGCATTCTCTGGTGTTCAGGCGTTCTGAAGAGCAGAAGGTCACACCATCTTACAATGAATAAGATAGATACTCAGAAATGAAATAGCCATATCAGGTAGCAGAACTAAAATGCACCTCACTCCTGCAGCCTAATGAGGCAAAACATTACTTTCTGAATTTACCATTTCACAAAATACAGTATGCTTTGAAATAAGGAACAGCAATTATTCTTATACTTATTTATAAACAGTCTAATGCTGCAGCTCAACTGAAGGAGGTGAGAACAAAGGGCAGTGCCAGACAGTGTTGGCAGTCAAATACTTGGAGTTGAGCAAAAATTCACCCACATGGAAAGGATACTTACACTCCACATCAGGTATCATGTGCACATACACTAACAATAGCATATTCTGCTAAAGTGGCTGCCAAAACAAAACAAAACAAAAACCTTTGCAAGTGATCATTCAGCTTATGATAATATTTTAGTATGAGCTAGAAACAAGGACAAGGCTTCTACTATTGCTTGCCAGTATTGTTCTGCATGTTTTGTAACTGAATAATCTAGCCCAAAACATTTTTTTTTTGGCCAAATTGAAAGTTCAAGAGTTTGAACAGCAAAAAAAAAGACATTTTATTTAAAATTTAAAAATTTCCTTTTAAACGAAATGCACTTTTACCTCAGAAAGTGTAACAGCCAATGGCTAGTTGTAACAACAGTGTGTTTTAATATTTTGCTTTAGAACAGTGAAGGTATCCACTGCCACGCTGAAAGCTTCCTTGTGCAGAAATTATTTTAAGAGAGAGTGAGTATATCTTTACACAAACAAAAACTGTGACAAACCATTTGTTCTCTTGTTGCTGTGAAACAAAAATGCTCCAAAAATATGTAGTGTTTATTAAAATTGTTGTCACTGAAACTTTAATGGAAACTTACTCCAGTGGCAAAATAAAAGAGAAGAAAATTGACAGAAACTATATTGACACAGGTAAAGACAAAAAAAACAACAACCCAGGAAACACAAAGAGCAAAATGTCACATGCAATAAACGACTGTTTTGTGCATGCCAACCTTCACTCCTGAAAGTCCTTCCTGCTGTTTGGCTGATCCTCAGTTTCTGAGCGATGCACAACGTTGCTGAGAGGACAACAAGGACGGCAGAAGCAGCAGGCTTCATCCTGACGCACCAACACACTCAAACTCTGCTTTAAATGGACCGCATCTGCATAACCATCTGTCCTAACACAGACCACATAACCGCTGCGGTGCAGTCTGAGGTCAGTGTGGTTAGAGAGCAGTGGGACACTTTCTTTTTAAAGTGAGCAGCTGAGGTGGAGAGAGAGCTGAGGTGGAGAGAGAGGGAGAGAGAGGGAGGGAGAGAGAGAGAGAGAGAGAGAGAGAGAGAGAGAGAGAGAGAGAGAGAGAGAGAGAGAGAGAGAGGGACAGAGAGAGAGAGAGAGAGACAGAGAGAGGGAGGGAGAGAGAGAGAGAGAGAGGGAGAGAGCCTTCAGTGTCGCCTCCCATCTCATCTTCACACATCCTGTTCAGTTCATTGATCCCAACAATGGGACAGACTTTACTGCTGCAGGTTAGATGGAACAAAAATATACTCATGTAAAAATGTACCAAACAGAAGAAATATATAAATATAAATATACATACATACATATGTATGGAGAAGGTCTCTCTCCCTTGAAGAGGTAGAAATCTAGATAATCTCTTCCTAAGGAGAGAACACTTCTATATACATTATCTTAACACACTTAACAGCCCTGTCAAATATGATCTGAAGTGCTTGTAACAGTTTTGTTGTATTGTACAAAAAATATAGATCAGTCAGTTTTTGTTTATGATGCTTATATGGGCTGATGTGCAAACCGATCTGTTTCTATAACTGTAAATATCTATATATTCTCCTGACTCATTTCTCACATTTTGTTGCAATTCAAAATAATTTTCTTTTTCCATTTGAAAAAAAATGTTATGTAAACTTTTTCTCTCTTCCCTCACATTTTGTCCTTCTGCTTGCATGTGGTTAGTAGCTGACGATTACCAGGTGTGTACCTGCTCCTCATCTATATCTACCACCCCTGTTGCCACCTCAGTGTGGCTTGACAAAGGCCGAGACGTTGTCGAAATAAAGTAATTGCATTTGGAGAGGGGCGTGTGGTTGTTTTCTTTTTTTTCCTTCTTGCGTTATCTTATGTGCCACCACCAGCACCTCCAAGGTTCTATGGTGTGCGTCCTCTTCAAACTTTATATGTTGAAGGAAACCCTCAAAAGTGATTCAGACCTGAAACCAGTCAAATAAAACACATCATCAGAGGCAGATTTGATTTTCTCTTTTATTTTGTCTCAAATCCAGATCAACAACATACAACATTCAGCGTCCTCAGTCAGCTGATGGGACAAAGAGGAGCGACTCGCTCAGCAAACGGCCCTTGGCTCCAAATACAAAAAGGAGAAACAAAGAGAGGTCACCGCCGTCCGCCAGCATGACATCGGAGGAATCACCCCTAACAACTCACACGTAGGAAGGGCAAAAGTGATATCACCGCCAAAAAGAAAGCATTTGAAATGCATCTACAACTAGAAAATATATTCTCACTTCATCGGAATCAATCTGAAAGAGCGTGTCTCATAAATAGCAAAACCACCCGTCTCCCACCCACCTCGCCGTTTGAACTCACGTGGCCCACTTCCGGTCCGCTCAGGCCCCCTTCCCACGGAACAGTGCACAAAGTGGTGATTTAAAGGACTGACAGTGTTTGTCATCAACTTCAGTAGCAGGAGACGTCGGCGATGAATCGGAGAACCAGGAGTTGTTTGGTACCTGAATTTCGCATCAACATTTGAGCTTGTTGGGGTTGATTAGTCCAAGCCCGTTTGGTCACAGTCAGCAAACCGATGCCCCTTCTGGCAATATAAGCAGGCACTGCTTTAAAGCCCACAGTCATCCCAGTTTCTTTATCTGCCAACGTTTGCGTGGACCAGAAACCTTTGCAGGGAACAAAATGTAAAGACTTTGTAGCACAGGGACCTATCAGCATCAGTCATCTGCGGATGGATCGTTAGAGCCGTCGCTGCTTCAAAGTGTTCAAAAGATTTGGTCTCCAGAAAAATAATAATAATAATAAAAAAAAAAACACTTAAACCAACCAGTGAACAGGAGATGTTTACTGCGACAAGCCCATGCAGTCATTGTCAATATTAGTGCCAGTCTGCGGTCCAGATGCAGTGTAGTGGTTTAACTGAAACACCAAATCTGAAAACTCAAGTTTGTTTAACCTCAGACTTTAATTTTCTTCAAAATGATCAAACCATTCGCCTCAGATAAAAGATGAACCATTTGTAAAGCAAAACACAACTAGAGGGGAAAAAAAGACAAACAGCTTCATGTTTTTCAGTGCTTTTCATGTTGTCTTGAGCCGGACTGACATCAACTTCCCGCTGAAGAAGTCTAGTCTCAAGTCCTTCGCTGATGATACTCCCTTCTAATTTTCCAAGACCTGGTGGACAGCCATCGTGGATGGACTGCGAACCGCTGGGAGGACTTGACCTCTGACTTCCGCTGAGTCTTTGAACGGCTGACAGGTAGAAAACCCCTGGAAGAGGAACACTGGTTGTGGTCAAAGGCCGCCAGATCCCAGTGACCAGTGGGCCAGTGACGGAGGTGAACGTGGCGAGCACCAGTTGATTCTAAAAGCACCTCTTGGCTGATAGAGATTCCGTAGCCAAACAATGGACGGGGCTTTATTATTATTTATTTGTTTGTTTATTTTATCAGAGACGGAGTGTCCAGCTGATAAAATGAGCTACATATTGTGCCTGCAATCCAAACAAAGCAGCGAGGAGATTCCGAGGAACGCTTTAGGGCTGGCGGGACTGACGGACTGCGGTATTCAGAGGGGAGCAGCGTTACTGTGAAAAATGACTTGCAAAGTAATTTATTATTGAAAATATAAGCTCTTGTGAGGTGAACGACTCCAGATCTCTTGAGATATCAGGTTGAGGCTTTGACTTGTGATTGTACAGGAAGAGGGTGGGAGTTTGGGGGGGGGGGCTGGAGGTTGTCAAAGAGACCTAAAATCAGCCGATGGAGCGGAATCTACCACAACGACTCAAATGTGTCGCTACAGTCGGACTGAAACAAAAGGAAAATAAGCTCTATTATTAATTAAATACCTGCGTCATTCTGAAATATCCTCAACTCTTTATACAATTTTCCATTATGAGAGTGGGAGGGGCTCTGACCAGGGAGGTTGTTCGATTGCCGCCGTCCTGAGTCGCGGCTCAACTTAATTTGGGCGAGACAGGTTTAAGGGAGGCGGGGGGGGGGGTGCTTGACCTCACCGTGCCAACGTCCCTCAGTCACTGTGGCAGAGAGGATGTGGGGGGAAGGGGAGGGGGGAGGGGCGGGGGCGGGGTGAGACCAACAGTTTGGTTTTATTTCTAATCAACTGGTTGGATTCCATCTTAATGAGTGCGTCTCTCTCTCTCTCTCTCTCTCTCTCTCTCTCTCTCCAAAAAACAACCAAAACATCACAGCAGCCTGCGAGGAGGCGAGGACGGGGGAGGGGTTGGGTGGCGGGGGGGTCCAACGTGTCGCAGCGAGAGAGGTCATCTGCTGCGCTGGGTGGGGGGTGGGGGTGGGCAGGGTCGTCCTCTAGCTGCGAGGCAGGCTGCACATCTCACAGTGCTCCGTGCCCGGCTGGTTCATGAAGGTGCAGTGAAGGCAGGACCACATGGCCGACGAGGAGGCGGGCACGGAGGGGCCGCCCATGGCGCCGTAGCCCTGAGAGCTGGAGGGCTGGCCGCCAACCGTACCTGGAGGGAGGGAGGGAGAGGACGCTGGTGAGCCATCCTCCCCCTTGGGATCTGATAGGTATTTCCCAGGAGGCGGGACGACTTACTGCACAGCTGCTCGATGGTGGCCCACTGCTCCGACTTCTTCCACGTCTGGGCCAGATCCTCGTTGGAGGTCCGCACTGCGTCCAGGAGCAGATCGATGCTGTCCTGCACCATCAAAGAAACAAGGGGGTGGAGTGAGAGGGGCAGCACAGGATTTTCCACACTTGTGGCTTTTAATATGCAGGGAAGGAATGAAAAAATGTACATCACTAAGTGGGTTTCAAACAAACGTACAAAGATAAAATGTTTGATGGATATTGGCAGGAATTTGTAAGGGATAAACAATGTGCTTTTAGTGGTTTTCTTTTTTTTCTTCTGTTTTTGTCTTCCCGGAGCTTTGATTAACTATTAAAAAAGGAAAACAGAAAGACCAAAAAAGGCGAAGACCGTCTTTGTTTTACAGCCGTCTGCTGTCGTCTCGTTAAATTCTTTGGTTTTATTAACTTCATCCTACACCTTTTTGAACATGGAGTGGTTACTTCTGTTGTTAAGGAGTTGTCTTGTCAACTGTTTTTATTCCCCTAAGCATTTGTACATATTTTCTTTTTTTTTTAAGCCATTTTGAATAAATAAAATGAAAATGCAGATTGAACGCTTTTAATACCATCAATGAGACAGTTTTACTCGAAGCTCGTTTCCCTTCTGCAGGAACACATGAAAGGTTCCTCTCTTCTATCTCAGGTTGGTTTTAGAGGGAGCTGCTGCTCTGAGGGCAGAGCAGCTCCAGTGCGTTTATCAGGTCTCCAGGGTCCGACTAAAGACACCCGCACACCTGTAACCACTTCTGGACCGGGAAAGAATGTGACCGGTTGAACATGTTGAGCCACACAAATGAAAACCAGGAGGGGAACGTTAAGCGGACGGACGGTGACGGCTTTGAAGCGGTGTCTCACCCTCAGAGGCATGACTTCATTGGTGACGAGGAAGAGCAGCAGATGGAAGTCTGACACGATGTCCAGGAATGCTGTAGAGCTGCACTGGGACAGGTACGTTGCTAAACTGTGGAAATTCTGCAGAATGGGGACAGGAGGAGGGAGAAACACACACACACACACACACACACACACACACACACACACACACACACACACACACACACACACACACACACACACACACACACACACACACACACACTTGATTAAGTACTTTCTGTGACCTCACCAGGTTTCTGGAATTTGGAGGTCCCACTAATTCTGTCACGCATGTGAAATATTGGCAGGCCAGAGGGGTCCCACCAACAAAACTGTGGCCGCAGACATTTGAAGTGACTGCCATGTTTCTATACGGTGCAAAACATCCGTAGACGGTTTACATTGATGCGTTCAGTCTGTGTAATGTTTCAGCTTTGAAAACAGAACACCGCTGAGACTCTGTCCTGCCACAGCGGCTCACATTGAAGTTAAGATAAACACCAGCTGATCCAAGTCACCTGCGTCTCTCCCAGGATGTCTCGGTTCTCAATGGGGAAGCGCTGTGTGGAGCAGAAGGTGTACTGTGGGTCCTTTGGAAAGGTGGTCGTTATCTGCGGTGGGAGGGGGGGTGGGGGGGGACATGGATACAGCAGAGGGATTAGTAGTGGATATCCATTACTGCTCTTGTGTGCATGACGTACAAGGAAAGAGTTTTCCGCATCCATCCTGTTTTGGGAACCAGATCCATATCTTCATCAAGGCCTTTAGGTCAGGGGCCACCGGGCTTGATATCAAGCAACAACTGACTGAACACGATAAGTCCGCACTCGGGCTGCAACGATTGGTTGAAGCGTTAACACATCAGGTGCAAACTCTGTGAAGCTCACCTAGCATTCCATGCTAGCACTCCGGCGATACACGAACACCTTCAACGCAGTTGCATCATCGCGCACCGCAGAGCGGATTTCACAAATAACGTGGAGGATAGGTACTTTGTAGTTATGTTTTAAATTACACGCTTCTGTTCAATTATCATCAGCCATCATCAGCATATGACCAAAGTACATAATACGGTTTTTCACACGGAGGGAAATCATGGAACAAGCTAGCTTCGCGAATGATAGTTCACTGAGGTAAATGCTACTTTATGGCAGTAATTAGTAAATGACAGTCTCTGTTGATACCAGCGCTTATACTGAATTGTAACACTCTTTCACTGACTACTTATCAACTGTGTATTTGAGGGCATATTAATTTAATAATTTAAATAGTAAGAAATATTTTTAAAGGTATACAAGGGGGTGGGGAGGACCGCTTGTGAAAACCAAACATCTAGAGAGTGAAAAGAACTCACGTCTATGATGAGGTACTCCACAGGGAGAGGCCGGGCTAAAAATGTGACATCGTTCCCAAATTTGTCTTTGTCCTTTGAGATGGAAGGAAGATGAAAACAGAAAGAGGGTCAAATGACAACATCCGGCTGAGCGGACTCCAAGCAGCCAGCCTCACTGGAATGTCTGGATGTACGGTCATCCTGACCCGATGTGTGAGGAGCGGCGGCTCTGCAGAAACATTCTGGGGCTCTCACCTTGTAGAAGACGTCCGGTACGTACTGCTCTGGGGTCGACTCTTTGGCAAAGCCCAACTCTGGAGCATCTTTGCAGGGCAGTAAACACTCGTCTCTGACCAGAGCCATGCACTGATTGGACACCTGGTAGCTCTCAAAGTGCACCTGGTTGTCTGGGCCGCCTGCACACAAACACACAGCCAAACACGTTGTCCTTTACTGTAGGTTTAACAGTAAGTTAATACAACTATGCAGAAAGACAGGCAACAGGACAGCTTGCTAGATATAAGCACCAACACCCCCTAGTGGATATAGGTGGGAATGCAAGCTGATTTGCTAAGGTACCATTATTTTTTCCTTAGCTTTAAAAAACCAAAACATTGATAGTTCACATACAACCATTCTGACAACTAGAGGGCAGCATTGTGTGCTACTGTGCTTTTACCCGTCACAGGAAGGCACAGTTGTGTAAAAGTATCCTGATAAGTGCAATTCCAAACAAATGATGCAATGACGGGACCGTAACAGCAGCACATTAGCCGTAAGCTACACGCTGTGTATATGTGCCTCAGTGAGAGAGTAGGAAAAATACAACTATGAAGCACCAAGAAGCAATGGCAGGCAGCAGTGAGGAGACTTACACATAAAGTTACTGTGAATGCGAGTCCAACAGGAAACAACCAAAATACTTTTCCTTTATGTAATGCATAAACAAGATTCCAACCATTTGGATTGGACGCTCCATGTGGCACTGTTCATTTGGTTGAGGAGTCTTTACAACTCAAACCAGCCACAGTTGTCACTTTTAGAATTTAGAACTCAAGCTTTTAAAATCCAAACTGTTTCAGTCATGAAATTCAATGGGCTATTTTGTCCTTAATCATCTGGTAGTGGTTTCAGCTAATACGCCAAACTCATTTCACAGTCAGCCAAAGCACCAAACCCAAAGTTGCAGAGAGATTCTATAATACAATGCAAGTTGCCAACTTCCTGTTGGATCAGTCAGGAGGTTCACTGGCTGATTTGTTGGTCTTGATGACAACAATTCAATTTTGGTGTCTTGAAGGTTAAGTTAAACCAGCTGGCTGGCACCAGGTTACCAAAGGTCAGTCCAGTCGTCTTGTTTTAACTTCCAAGACTACGAAGACCTGGACGATTGAGAACCTTCTCAGACACACAGTCATCATGTAGCAGCAATATAAACACGGCTGAAAAGTGACAGTGATGCTCCAGAATTGCTTAATTTGAAACCAGCTTATGTTGTGACCTGTAACTTATGCACTATAACAACAACAACAACAAAAAAAACCTACCTGTTGCCAGTACAGTCACAAACTTGGAGCCAAAATTGCCGTCCCGAGAGAGTCTGCATGGGTTTGAATGAAGGTTCTGGAAATAGCCGGCTGTGATGCACTCTTCTGCGCTCATGTAGTATGAATCCTGACAGAGACAAGGGCCAGTAGTGAACATGACAGGAAGCAGCAGGTTCAGTGAGATGATGATGATGATGATGATGATGATGATGATGGCGGAGCCGCATCCTCACCTTGTTTCTGGTGTAGCGGACAGTTCCTATCCTCGTGTCTTCTGACAGCAGGTCCGAAAAGATCCAGCCCACCTGAACGTCAAAGACAGGTCATGAGACGCTGACGAATGAGGTTTCAGTGGAGAAAGCAAACTAAGCAACGACTGCACACCTTGCAGAGACCCAGCTTGGCAGCGATTTCATCTACAGCTGCTGCTTTAGGGTCATCTACCAGTTCCAGGCTGTTCTGAGTGGCGTTCTGCAACATCACAGGCAAAACCACGTTACTGACAACGACGAGCTGAACTGTGAGTTCCACCGGCGGACTCAGGGAATTAGTCCATCTGTGAATTTAGTTAGAAGCAGGCGGTTCACCTGTGGAGGCTCGTAGATGGCGGCGACCTCGGCTCTGATGCCCAGCGGGATGTCTTTGTGCTCGGTGAACCTGCCGTACAAGTAGCCCATCCTCTGACTGCCCGTCTTCCTCCAGAAGTCCAGGAAGCGGTCGGCAATGGTGTGGTTCTCAAACATGATGTTGTCCACGTGTCTGTATTTCTGGGGGGGGGACAGCCAAGGACAGGGTCTGTGATAAGCTTTGAATCACCATCAGACTGAAAACAGAGCGCCGGCTCTGTGGCGGCCGCACCTGTCGGTTGAGCGTGATGGCGCTGGGCTGACACTTGGTGCAGATCCCCTCCGGCCAGGGAGGATGGCCCTCGCAGCCCGACTTGATTTTACAGCTGATGTTCTCCAAAGCTGCAAACTTCCCTCTGGAGGAAATCAACAATTAAATAAAAATTGCACTCGTATTTTTATTTTTAAATTTCAGGTCTTTAAAAAAAAAAAAAAAAGCGCTGAAGCTACTTCTTACTTGTCAGCTCCACCGGTCAGCTTGCGAAGGTATGCGTGGAATGACATGTGCTTCACTGGTGGGTCAAGGTGGTTCAGGTAGTCTTCATCAAAAGGCTGGAAATAAAATGTTCATGAAAAAAACAATTCGCTGACAAGCCGACTGCTTTCAAAAGACAAGACGGAGTAAATGGTCCTACCTCTAGCGGTACACAGTGCACGCATTTTCCCAGGGCACCGTGGCGACATCTGAAAGAATAAAAATAAATGGTACAATCTCTAAAGCAAGGTTTTTAATGCGGCGGATTGTGGCAGGTCCGTCTCTCACAGCTGAGGGTCTTTGTTCCGGTAGATCTTGCCGTCCTGCTTGGCCAGATACTGGTCGATCTCATCCTCCTGGACCTGAGGCGCTGACAGCGAGCGCGGGATGGACGAGGACGAGGACGTGGATGCGGAGGCGGAGGGGGACGAGAGCGATGAAGATGAGTGCGGGCCAGTGGTGTCCATCACGTCCCCCGAGGAGGAGGGGGATCCTGAAGGGAAGAGAAACAGCATGTCGCCATGCCTACCAAAGACACGAAGATGAGAAGATAGTTTTGCACAGCCGCGATTAAAGGGACAGTTCAACATTTGCGGCTGCTCGTCCACTGCCGCAATCCCTCTGTACACATGAGCAGGTTCATTATCCTTTAGGCTTTCAGATCTGGGTGGCAGAGATGAAGGCGGCTCAAATTGTGACCTGCGTATTCACCAGGTCAGGAAGTGATGATGTCATACTAAGGGACAGAGTTGTTTACCAGGCAAATGCATAGTCTGAACAACATTCCAGACAAACCTGCTGGGCAGTGATTTCAATAACGCTCTAAACATGGAGAACTTTGAGGTGGACGACGACGACGACGGTTTCTTTACTAACCAAGAATCAGAAACGTACTTCTTTAAGGCAAAAAACAAGTGGCTGTGAACCCAAGTAACTACACCACTGTCTGATCTGCGCACTGTGTATCCAGAGCAGTTTTCAGTATTTGCTCTATGTGTCCTAATGTAACATTATTCTATATCTTCATTTCATGGCACATTGAATGTGCACGTCACAACTTCTCCCCGAGATTATTTTGTAGTTGTTGGATTGTGTATTTGATCTGGTGTCTCTGAAGCCTCAGATCTCAGATCTATAGGGACCATAGGGACCGTGGCAACAGGCCAGTTTGCCAAGATGTTGAACTATGTCTGTGAAACAAAATTCTAATCAAAATGACTTTTTGGTAGACTTCAGTGTGCAAACACATTTTTATTTGTCAGTGTGCTAACACATCTTTTTATGGAGTCCATTTTTCATCCAAGTGCCAGTTTTTACATAGAAACATCCAGGTCCACTACTCTGGGTATTTTATTTCAAAGATACAAATCGTAACAGACGATCGACAGTTGAACAGAGTGATGAGGTTTGCATGTGTGTGTATTTGAGGGAGTGACTCCCAGTCTCGGCGCTCTTGGCGACCTTCACCTACTTGATTTTCAAAAGGCTCAGAGCTTTGTTCTGCGAGAGGACCTCTCCGGTCTTGTTGCGGTTCAGGTACACAGAGAAGCCGTTGGAGCTGAAGCCAAACTCTTGGCCGACCTGAAACGAAAACATCAGAAGGTGAGGCCGACGCTGGGTGGATCAAAATAGACACCATCAAGAATCAACCTCAGCTAATTACTGGCACATGAAACCTGTGCTTGAGTTCAAGGAGCAGCAGATTAACAACAAGTCTGTTGACATGGAACAGATGCCTCTTAAAGTGAACACTAAGTGATTATTGGGTGAAAGACAGCTGAATTTAAAAGATCACATCCGTCAATCATCGTGAAGCATCGAGCAGGTCGTCCCAGCAATCCCTCAGTGATATGTTTTCAGGGGTCTTTCAACGTTTTTAGAAGAAGTAAGAACCTTAATACACTAAAACACCTTTAGAATCTCAAACAGTATTACATATTATTACAGTACAGAGCCGTTTCCCGTTGGGTTGCATGAGGAAAACCACCGCACGGTTTTGTCTGTGTTCCGTCTCAGCTGCAGCACTTGCAGCATCTGCCGCCAGGTTTTACTTTCTCTCAGTCAGCGGGGATGAAACCTGCCCCTGCCATTGATCTGCAGGCATTCAGACTGTTCTGCAAGCATTCAGCTTTAAAACAGATCAATCCATTTTTAATGAGGGGCAGCGCCGCTCTACTGTGACCGGCTGGCTCCAGAATGGGCCCATTTTAAGTTCTTGTGATTACGAGGCATTTATGCAGAAGGCTTCAGAAAAGACATGCAAATAGCATGAAACATGCCGCAAATTATGAAACGGGCTAAAGAGCAGAACAAATGAAATGTTTTCGACTGGACCACTACCAGTGACAGACCTTAAAATAGAACTAAACAGACTTCCAGATGTTAGAATTTGGTGTTGGCGGCAGGTTACAGATGCACATTGAAACACTGCCAATGTGGGTTGTACTTTATGCTATTTGCATGCGTTTTAGCATGTGTTTTCTAACGATGTGTGCATTGAGCTCTGTCTTGGCCACCGCATATTTGGGATGACTCGTGTGCGACTTTTGTGTTTCTAAATAAATCTGAAGCTTTATATGTTTAAATTCTGGGAAAATGTGGGACACTTGGTTTATATTTGCTCAGCCATAAGACCCATAAGACAGCTACTGATAGCAGTTGTATCAAGAAATGGACGATGCAGAATAATCAGCGGTGCCTAAAAACAAATGCATTTCCAGTGTGAGGTAAGCAGGAGCAGCGCAGTGATGCAGGGGTTTGTGCACTGATGAATTACGGAACACATATGAAAGACACAGGGGAGAACAGTTCTATGTAGGCTTACAGTTTGTGTGTGTGTCTTATTTACAATGTTGCGTATGTTTGAGTCGTCCTATTACCTTCTTCAAAAAAGCAGCCGCCGTTTCCCTCTTGGTGGCAGGAATCTTCCTCATCCCATCTGGGGACTGCACCCTGATGATCTACAATCAAACAATGAAGCCTTTGCATGATTTACCAGAGATCAAATAAGTGGACGGGTTGGGCTAATACATGAGGTTTTTACCTAGCGTTAGCATTTTCATTTTATACATCTTTCTCCATTGAAAAGCATGACAACAGCTCTTTCAACCCCTCAATTTCACCCCCAACTATCATAGCGCTGTCAGTAACTTGACAACAATGACAGTGCAGAAAAGTGACGTTAGCTCGCCAGCCGAAACTTTTCAGTATATAGTTTTGTGATGTCAAAACGAAGCTTAAATCGTGACACGCAAAACGTGAAATGACGTGAAAGATGTGGCAGTGTAGGACGACTTGGTACACCACACTTATCACATACTACATTCAAACCACAGCAGCCTGGTCTCAACCGTGACATATAGCTTCGGTCAGGCTAATGCTTGGCTAATGAGCCGAAATAACACTATAAAAATAACCCTTCCCGATGTTCCCTTAGTGTTGTTGCTAGCCATTGAGAGCACCCTTTATTTAGTACCCTCTCTGCGAGCCAAAGAGCTCAGACAAGCCGGTTAACTAAACGGGCCCAACTCACTCTTGGCTAATGATAACAAGCGAACGTTAGCTGCAAAGCTAATTCTGCTGCCTCATCACTCCGGACTTCGGTTAACAAGCTAGCTCTACCGTTAGCCGAGTGGTTCACCTGCCGCGGCTGCGACAAGTATTTCGTGTACTTACAATGTTATCTGCCATGTTGTTCGGGTGAAGCTCTCTCTTTAGAAATCACCGCCCTAGCAGATAATACGAATTAACTTAGCGTAACTATCTGTCAGCGAAACTCCATCACACAGCCAACAACTCAATCACCGGGTGTTACACGCATTAGTGTTCGAACGACTGGTCCTACACAGAATTAATCACGGCTGAAACAATGCGATTTTTCTCGAATTGCCACGTTCCACGATTGTTTTTTCCTTTTCTTTTTTTCTTGTGGATTATGCGAGCTACATTGAAGAAAATCAGATATCGAGTGGGTGGAAGAAGTCAAAACAGTCTAAAGTTCGAGTTGAAATTAGATGAAAAAAAAAATCTATGGAATTGAAGGGATTAAAGTCATAGTGGTTCAAAGATGACTGTTTTTTTTTTTTTGTAAATGAAGTTCAAAGCGGATGTAAATAGCCCTCAAATTTCTCTGCACCCCAAATATGTACACATTATTTCACATATCCCCAACCCTTTGTGATCAATTGTTTAAGATGTCGCAATATGCAAAAACTAAACTAAACTAATTTATAAAATAAATTAATTGAATCTACATTTCCTGTCAATAGATTGCATCCTATGATATTGAACTTTCAAGAACTCCTAAATGCTTAAGGATTGCTGATTTATTTCATGGAACTTTTAAAATAATCCCACTAACCAATATTACACATTATTATTTCATGTTCTCAAATGCTTTAGTCACAAATTGTTTTGAAATGCCGCAGTGGTTAGCGCTGCCGCCTCACAGCAAAAAGGTTGTGGGTTCGATTCTGGGCCTGGGACCTTTCTGTATGGAGTTTGCATGTTCCCCCTGTGTCTGCGTGGGTTCTCTCCGGGTTCTCCGGCTTCCTCCCACACTCCAAAAGCATGCATGTGAGGTCAATTGAACGCTCTAAATTGTCCGTAGGTGTGTGTGTGAGAGTGGTTGTTTGTTTCTATGTGGCCCTGCGATGAACTGGCGACTTGTCCAGGGTGTCCCCTGCCTTCACCCTAAGACAGCTGGGAGAGGCTCCAGCAGACCCCCGTGACCCTGAGCTCGGGACTAAGCGGTTATGGAAAATGAATGAATGAATGAATGTTACATCTATGAAGCAACTTGTGTTTAACTTTGTTGCACTTATTTATATGAATGTGATCATATTTAATGAGATGATAACAAATAAATCTCCATTAGTGTCTTATTTTTCTCTTTTTATTGTTTTATTTTTGTCCTTGTCCTGTAGTGGGGTCAAAGCTCAGTTGAATATCTTTTCAGAGCTGAACATACTCTAAACCAGGCCCTCCACTCACCCCTCTGATACCCCTTGCACCAGTTTAGTCAACATGAGTTTAAAAAAACCAAAAACCTTTCCATCAACATCTTTGTATCACCAGGGGGAAACATGACTGACTTGTATGGCAATTAAAGCAAAATTGAAAACAGTCAATAAGGATGGATCTGTTGTGTACAGAGGAAGTAGAGGAGGAGTTTAAATTAAAGAGTGAATGATAAATGATGATAGATAATAAACGACACGATGAATGGACAACAAAGTACAACATGAAAAAAATGTAAAATCTACTACAAAAGATGGCTAAAATATTGACAGACATGAACACACAGGTTGTGTGAAAGCATGAGAAACAAACATGCAAAGATCAAACACGTATTTTCATTTCCATAATATGATACAAGGGACATGTACAAAGCAGAGGAGATACGTAACTAATATCTGGACACTTTCCTATTTTCTGTTAATTGTTTTTTTTCCTTTTTGCTTTTTTGCTTCCCGCAGACAGAACTTGTGAAGATGCACCACAATTATCCAGATTGTGATTACAGTTACAAATTTGCAGTGCAAGGAGTGTAGTGGGGAAAGAGGGAATAGCTGATGGATGTCCTGGTGTCCAGTCTCTACAGAATTCTGGTTTTGTGTTTTTATTCATTCGGCACCCTCAAGATGACAAATCAGGGTGTTGCAGCACGTGAAACGGGAGCCCACCCATTCCACGGGTCTGTAACTTACTCATACTGAGGCTTCCTTTCAGTTACAGGTTTTTCCACGAGAGATAAAAAGATGAGTAGAGGAGAAAAGAAGAGAGGAGGAGGGACAGTAAGAGAGACATATGATGCTGAGAGACACAGTGCAGGTCTACCAGTGCGATGAGATCCTAAACATGAGCAGGTGCATTTCAGCAGCAGAGTCAGAAGAAGAATCCAGTAAAAGATGGACAGAAGTTTTTTTGTTTTGTTTTTTTCTGGATTAATATCCATGTTTTTCCATTTTTGTACTTGTCTTAGGTCATTTTTTCACAACTGGTCTGAATTAAAGTCCCATTCGAGAGCTGGAAGACGGCACCTGAGGCAGATGGTTCTGACATTGCCTGTAGTCAGTGCAAGACCAGATGGGGGCGCTGTTGAGGCTCAGATGATGCCGTACTGGGCCAGCTCGTGCAGCTCCAAGTGATTGAAGGCCTCCCAGGGGCAAATGACAGTGATGTCTAGAAAAAAAAACACAGCAAGCACTCAGACTGCTGCACTAATCAGAAATGAAACACACGAGGAAACCTGAGGCAAACTCACCTGTGCCTAAGCCCTCCATTCCAGGGATGTCATCACCAAATCTGCCAGCAGGATCACAAACAATAAGGGTCACAAACAAGAACTATCAATGGGGTCTAAGACTGTGAAGTGAGCACCGAGCGACCCAGAACTCACCCCTGGACTCCCTTCTTTGGCGGCTTGCTCTTAAACTGACGGGTCTGCCTCTGCTTGAACTTGGGGGGCCCCTTTCGAGGGGTGGCGGGTCCTCCGCTGACCCGCGTGGCCGACTTGATCTCAGCTTTGGGCTCGAGGTTCATTGCAAGCAGGTAACGTTGTGTATGACCTCACAGGAGCGTGGTCGTCGTGGTGCAATCTTAGAAGCTGAGAGAAGACAAAAATCAGCAAAGCTGACGCATCGTCGACAGAAAAAGAGACACTTTTCACCCGTTTAGTCAGAACACGGTCTGACCCAAGATGCTCAATCTGACCATGAAAGTGACGCCGGTGTCGGCCTGCAGCCTCTGTCACCTCTGTCTGACATTACAGCCGCTAAGCCTCTTACTGGCCTGACGAGCCGCATGCAGCATTCTTTTTTTTCCACCTTCAGTTGAGCGTCTAAGACGCACCGCCTCTGCCGCTGCGTTCTACCAGGTTGACCCAATTTGTCCACCGTAATCCTTGGCTCAAGTTAATAAGTGCTACCCCTCTCTGTATTTCAAGCTGGCTGTCCTGGCGTAATCTTGTTAGAGCAAGGACAAAACAACGCAAACTGCTGAGCCGACGCTGAAGGTCTGAGTGATCAATCCACTCAGAGCGTCCTGCCCGCGGTGACAGTCATGGCCCAGTGCTAATGAGCTGGCTGTGTTTGATTAGTGTGGAGTTATCAGACCAGGCTTGTACTATGCATGTAATCTTCTCCATAAAGAAAGTTGTATTCCAAAATATCCATAAAAAAAACCAACCAAGTAAGAATCTGAACTAAATGACAGTTGATTAGGAATTCAGAATATTTTTCACTCAAATATATATATAAAAAAAACAAGCATTATATGACAATCAATTTTAATTTGTTAATCATTATTAAAGTTTAATCTCTATATTTGTGCAAAAAACTGGAGACAAGATTTTTCTTTTTTTCTCAAAACAAATGAGAAATAATTTCTTTGGTATTTTTTCCAAATACAATTTAGTCGTGAAGCTGCTTGTGTTGTGTAACACTATTAAATTACCAGAACAAGTGGCAAAACTTTTTTTTTCAAAATAAATCTAACTTAAATTAGTATAAGATTAAATGTGCCTCTCTTTGCGAACCCCAGGGTCACAAGAAACACCTCCAAATATGGAATAAATATCAAATGATCAAATTGATCTTTGTTTTCGTTCAAATTGAGTTTTACTTACCGGCTATGCTGCTGGGAGGATGGCCTGACTGTTGCGTGCGTGAGTGCAGTCCTGCTATGCCCAGTGGATGAGAGGAGGTTAGGCTTGCTGTGGGGGCCACATGTTGCTGGGGGCCCTTCTTATACGTGGACCAAGATTACCATCTTTACCTCACATCACCCTCCCATCCTCACTCCCCCCCTCAGTGGTGAACACCTCACACGTGCAACATGAGACCGTCCATGTTCCATTGCTGTCACGTGACAATAATATGACAGCCGTGTATGTGTCGTTGAATCTTTTCCCTAAAGAATAATAAGAAAAAAACTGTAAGGAAATAGGGGCTCTAGGACCCGAGCAAGGCCAACATGATGCAGCACACAGATTAAGGATTGCAGCACACATTGCAGCAGAAACAAAATATTGGGCATGCAGCACAATTAAAGCAACAACAATTTACTTGTGCGTGGTAAACTGCGTGAAATCAAAAGATATACTGAGGAAATTTACAAGACGTATTTCCATATTTACAGCACAGTGGAGTGACATTTGTATTGCACGTGAGAAAATGTTCCACACCACTCATGGGACTATATACTAGAGCAAGCACATGCATGGTGTTGCACAGGAAAAGAACAGTGCCGACGCAGAACCTCACCTCAGTTACTAGAACTGCAAATCAGAAGAGAAATTGTTTGCTAATTTCAGATCTACACAATGATAAACAAGCTATCATATTATATAAAAATAAGGCAAATATTTTTTTTCAACCCCATACAAACACGTACACACCCTTGTGATTTAAAAATGTGTTTAAAGATTTTCTGCCTGTAAAACCTCCAGACAGTGGACACCTGTTGCTAACGCCAGTATTTTTTTTCCACCTTGCTGAATCTTGTTGTTGACATGCATGAGAGGAAGAATTTACTTTTTGGCATCCTTTGGGGGGGTGTCCACTTCATTTGCCAGAGAGCAATAAGCTCAAGGCAGGAAGGCGCACGTGCTTGGCTCTCAGCTTTATAATCACACTTATGTGTATAAATTAATCGAGGGGATGAGGATGTATTAGTCTCAGAAATACTGTCATTTACGTTTGTACTTTTGTTTTAATCTATATAAGTTACATTTTGCAGTTGTTTTGTCTTTTTACTGTTTGCATGTATGAGATAAATTTTGGTGAGGTAGTTGTGTCCTTTTTAAATGCTGTAACTCTAGAACACCTCAGCTTTTTAGCAAATAAAATATATAATCACAGTTTTTTTTGGCTTTACTATTTTATGTTAAATAAAGCCTTTTTTTGCATTAAAGGTTATCCTTTGTATTGATACACATCTGCAGAAATTGTGCCGTATGGAAAGTAATAGCAGGGCCAGAAAGTTGAATTTGGGTTGACTCTGAGTTATTGTTGACATTGTATTACCTCCTTCTACTACGCCTCTTCCTGACACAAAACTAACTTCGAAAAGCAGAGCATATAGATGGAAAGAATGTTGCTGTTTTTTAAAAATACAATGTAGTTATCAATATTTCTAATCTTTTAAGTTTTTTGAAAACTAAGCACGTATGCGAGGCAAGAAAAGCATATAAATGACTGCATCAGTGATACGTTTTCAGTATCAGGGACCTTTTCTGCCATTCACAATTAGTTTAACATAGCAGCACATGTGCACAGCAATGCATTTAAGACTTTGAGTATCCCAACTTTAGTTTGAGTAAACCCAACTTTAGTTTATTACTAAAGTTGGGTTTCAGCAGCATAATAGCAGCATATTAGTATGTGCTGGCATGACAGAAAGTGACATGCTGTGGTGACAGCACTAATCTGTCTCCATTTTTTTTCCATCACGTCACTGGCGTCCTGCATATGATCACATCATAATCCCCCGCGTAACCTTGCTCGGAGAATATCTGCATGCTGCAGCCGGCCACTGGCATGCAGTGTATCCCTGTTATCCCTGTTGCAGGCTGAGGCTTACTCAACTGGGCAGATCAGGATTGGCAGCCAACAGATACGCACACATAAAGTCCTCACATGAGACCCAGCTGACCCACAGACGTCAAGCTGACATCTGAGCATTATCTGCTACTTTTCTTCTGACATCATTAGGCAGATTGTGGAGGTGAGACACGTAGAGATCAATTAAATGAGGTTGTGCTTTTTGTCAGCCTGAAATCTCCTGAAGTTTTTGCATGTAGCAGTTCTTCGTCCCTCGTCACAGTATCAGTAGTGTACACTGTAAAAAAAGTGACAAGTTAACTTTTTGGTCTCTATTCAAATTTAGCGTTGGATTTAAATTTTTTTTTTTTTTTACAGCATAGTGTTTCGACACCCTGTACTGTAGATGGTTGACAGCCAGACATATAGTATTGGGTAGTATTTGATGTTAAAAGATTACCTTTCTGAACGTTAGACGCTGCTTGTTTGCTGCTTGTTTTTTTTAAAAGCTGTGATGTCATGGAAAAATTACAAAACCAATGGCACCATTGTCATTGTCCAAGTACGGACGGAATATTGAAGAAAGGAGGATTTCCCCCCAAATGATTTCTTAAGTAGAAGCTAGTATATGTTGAAGCTAGTATATGTTGTATAGTTATTGACGTGGAGTGGGAAGTGTAATATTGCACATAGCTCCTTTATGATACATCAAAGTTAAATTTGCATGTACAATTGTGTATTGAGCCCCATAACTATGTATCAAGTAACAACGCTTTTACAAATTTAAGGCATTTATTTGCTTTGAAATGCGACTAGCATAGGGAGCAAATGCACTAAATTCAAAATGAACAAAGATTTATTGCACAATCACAACAGATTTACTAATCTGTCACAAACACCTGGAAAAAAAAGGAATGATGCATGTGGGTCAGGCACAGAATAGTTACTTGTCTACATATATACAGTATGGGACATTTATGTATAGACAGGATTTTGAGTTTGTACTATCACTGTTGTTGTAATTGAAACTCAATATATATTGTGTATAAGGGGAAATCTTATTAAACTGCCGAAGGTAGATTTTGCTTTCTCCTCAATAACTCTAGATCTGGACGTTGTCATACAACCTGGAAGAAATGGCATTGGCCTCAAAATCTCTGTTGTCCTTCTCTGACAATTTAAAGTCAAGTTTCATCTGTGGAATCCACTCAATAAAACCACCATTTGATAGAGATGTTTTTCATTCTCTCCTGTTGAACGGCCTGGACATGGTCTTGAACACAGTCCTGAACGAACTTATGACACCAGACTTGTTTTCTGTTGCTGTGAGATTTTTTGTCAGAGCCCTGATTATATCCCGGTAAATTTGTTCTTCTTGCAGCATCAGATTGATTCGGATGACGTCGATGGAGCCCATTTCCTCAAACAAATCCCTCAACACGGCCCTGATGATCCTGTTGATGATGAGACCATTTGCCCTGAAAGAAATGTCTCGTCCGGACATCTCTAGCATCAGCATCTCCTTCAGCTTGGAGATGATGGCCTTGATGACGTCTAGAGGGATGTAAACACACAGTCCGTCCAGAATGTGACTGACCAGCCCCGAAACCAACAGGTGGCACAGTTTCTCCTTCCTGTTGTCCTCCTGAGGCGGTATCTCCACCGGAGCCACCACGACTTCTTCGACGACGGCAGGCTGGACAACGATGGAGAGGGGTGCTTCATCAAACACTGGTATGTAAGTTTTGTTCTCCACCAGTGAGAAGTCCTCTGTTACAGCTGCTGCCATATTGATCTCCCTCAGGGCCAGACTGGCAGAGTCCATCCTGGTCTTGTGCTGCTGGCCCTGCTGGTTGAGCCAGTCCCATGTTTGCTTCATGAAAAAATCCAGCTCATTCCAGATCTCGTCTGTGTCTTGCACTGCCTGGCCTGGCAGCTGGAAGCGTCGGAGGAGGATGTCGCACAGTTGTTTACGGGCCATTTCTTGGTCGCCTGTCTCAATGTCACTCAGTGTCAACTCGGCTTGGTCCTTTGGGATCATGGAATCCAGCGATAGATCCCCAGCGTCAAATAGCTGCTGCAGTGAGGAATATTGTTTGAGCTCTGTGGGACTCTTACTCTTTAGCCTTGACACGAATCGAAGGATGGACTCTTTGAAAAATCTATGAACAAACAGTGTTGTCATCCATCTGTTTACTAATCTACTTGTCACATCATCCGCCTTTGGCTCAGTCACCATCCCAGTTCTGTCAGTTTTGAGCAGAGATGATCCAACTATCTCTGCACTGGTCCGATTGGACACCCTCTCTATATCCAGGGAGATGCTGGCTATTAATTCATCATATTCCTCCTCAGTAAAGGTATTTTGACTAAAAATTCTTAAAGAATTCATGTGTTCATTTAAGACTTCCTTCAGGGAGCCAGTCAGAATGTCCCTTGTGATATCTTTGGCTGCATCAATATCTTCTTCATTGAAACGACTATTGGAAACAATCCGGGTGGATTCCACTTCATCAAAATAAGTGATTGCTGTCACACCTGGTACCTCAAAGTCCTGATCCTCTTCCTTTTCAACCACCTTTTCCTGTTTAATAAGTATAATTTTACTCTGCTGGGTTTTCTTCATCTTGCAGCAGGTTGAGCGGATTATCTCCATTGCTTTTGCCACTATTTGCTTCAGCCTGCTGGGTTGAGGATTGATGATCACCGGGTCTCTTTCTTTGTCCGTCTGCACTGTGTAGAGATTTGAGTTGATCTGTTCTGTGATCTCTTCCGCCATAAGCCAGTTCATCTCCTCTGTGTTTTCAGTTCGAGTGTATTCAGGATCACCTATAGCCTCACTCAATGTGTTCGGAATAACATCTCCCAGGGATTCCAGAACTTGCTTCTCTGACACAGCAAGTTCCGGCACATCAGGTCTGTCTGGTGACCGAGGAGCGTCATCTGTCTCCTCAATCCTCTGTTTGATGGCCTCAAAAATGAATTTTGCAATGATGGTAATTATTTCAACACAGAGATCTGTAACAATTCTCCTTACTGTGTCATCAACTGTTTCTGAGTCAAGCATAAAGCCTCGCAACTCCTTCAGCTCATTGACAAACGGTCTGAAGACAGGAAGTAGAATCTCAGTTGTGGTCAGTTCAAGGTTCCAGTTCATATTCTCATCTTTGCTTGGTGAAGTCATGATGTTTATTATATTGACTACAGGTTGCAGTTGTTGTACTGGCTTGAACTACTGAAGTTTTGGTTTTGCCACCCCACTGAAATGCTTATACTACCACTAATGGGACTTCCTTCTGAAACAACCTAATGTGTTGTTCAAAGAACAACACAAAAAGTATCTAAAAATCTCTTTTATAAATTAAACATTAAAAGATTAAAGACAACCTTGATCATGCTTTGATATAGATGCTCCTTTTATGTTACCCTTTAGTCAGCCATTTGATACCAACTCTGTTGGTAGCAGCTTGGAGGAGCCCGTGAGGTAGTGGTTGAAACTAGAAAAAAGGAAGTGAAGACAAAAAGGCAACAAAGGTTTCAGGACAGTTTGGGGCAGTTTAGGAGGCAAATAGAATCAGAATAGAGTAGAATAGTAATTCCATGTGCTGTTAATCACGCATTCATTTTTAATCATCCAGTTTAACGTGTCAAAGAAATATGATGGTGAATATGGTCAAAGTGGTCTGGCCATGAGCAACAAAAGTTCCTATCATTTGCTTATCACCTGTGTTAATACTTGAGGGAAAAACAAAGCACAATAATAAAAAAAAATAAGTGTTTTAAATTTTCAATATGTTTGTAATTTCATTTCAACATTGAACATACGCACAGGGTATCTGGCACATACCAATAAACTTGAAATTATTTCAACATACTTTAGGGATCTACTGGAATTTAAAATAGCACAAGAAATAATTTACGTTTATTATTGGATAGAGAGAGGGATGTCCCTAGCTATTTAGGGACACTAAATAAGAAACAATATTTTACTAGAATAAACCTTATAATGATGTGCAGTTAGTTTTGGAGTGATTAAAATAATAATCAAATTATGAAATTTCAGAAAATGTGTAAAAAAATGTAATAAGTACGAGCAGGGACGTAACTGTCAGAAAATGTATTTTGTTGCCATCTGCATGTTCCGGTTTATTTTGGGGAGCCTCGTTTTCCCTACGTCCTTCTCTTTTCCCTGCCCTTGTTGAGTAAACCCAAAGCTTTTTTAATCAGGGTCTTGTTTTCATTGCGTAATTCAGCACAAACCTGCCCCTTTATGTCTTGCCAGGTCTCTGTTACTCTTATGTACAAGCTCTCGCTTGTCTTTCTGTCAGCCTTCTGTGATATTTTGCTCGAACATGGCTTCTTGCCTGCTCCCAGTCATTTTCTTCTGCATTCCTGTGTACCGACTGCCGCCTCCTGGATTAAATAGCTTCTTACCTGGACTTTGTACCCTCAACTAATTTTTCCCATTCTGCATCTGGGTGTTGCTTGCCTTGAAACTGCTCATGCTACAAGGCCTTTTCCTTTAAACATTTTTTTGTGTGATCGAAAATGTCCTTGTTTTTTCTGTCATGTAGTCATATAATTTCATCTAGGAGCTTTCACTGAGGTGTAAATTCTCGCCAAATTACCTCTTTACCGCAGTATGTTGTCATACTGCAAAAGTACACACACACACACACACACACGCACACACACACACACACACAAACACACACTCCTCCCTAACTCCCGCCCCGTTGTTATGTAACCCAACACACACAGTCATGGTGTGCCCAAATCGTGAGCTCTGTTCCTCTCGTACAGACCTGCAAAACCTTGTCCTGCTTTTCAGAGATTGAAGGTAGGTTTCAACTTTCCCATCAACACTTTAAGACACTGTGCATGCAGTAGTACATACGTTTGAAAGACTAAGTAACTGTTCAACAGTTGTGCAGAGAAGAAACAGGAAACGTGGTTTAGGCCCTGTACCTCAGGGAGCCCCCCTTCAAGCTACTGCTTGCTCTGGACCTGGTATCCATTGAACCATAAACAGTTTTGTTACAGTTTAGACATTTTGGGACACACATGAAACTCCCTAATTTTATCGACCACAGGTTCTGATACACAGAATAATGCTTTCTAAAAGACTTAAGTACATTTAAACTGGATAAGACATGTAACAAAGGATCATATGAATGTAGAATGACATATTTTAGTATTGTGTAATGCTTTTGTAGTGTCAGTGGGAAGGCTTAATTTTAATTTGTCTCAGGAAAAAAGCTTTCTCTTTCTCTGGTAAAAGCTTAACATACACTGCACAAAATAATACATTAATAAAAGTGTCTACTTACAGTACAATAAATGTAATTTGGTTTTCCTACCCTTAGAACGGTTCTCGCGCAGTTAGCTGCCTGACAGTGCTTTAAATATGAAACGCGCTGTCAGGTGGGCTTCCTTAAAAAAATGTACACACTGGACCTTTAAGCAATGAAAAAGAACATGCAGATAGCTGTCACCACATTTTCATTGACATCAAGCTTGTGTGTCTCTCATTGTTAGAGTGAATCCTCAGGGACCATGTCTGGTGTCTTGTTTGCTGTTGCGTTTGTTGCCGCATCCCTCATGACAAGCCCAGTGGTGAGTGGCGGCAAGATTCTGGTGTTCCCTTTGGACGGCAGCCACTGGCTCAACATGAACCTGCTCATCCGGGGACTCCACGCCAGGGGCCACGAGGTCACGGTGGTTCGCTCTTCCACCAGCTGGTACATCACGGAACAGGCACCACATTACCGCTCAATTACCATCACCCAGCCGGAAACCGCCCAACTGGAGGACCAAGACTTCTTCAACACGCTCCTGGTCAGGATGCTGGCCTTGCAGAGACAGGGGGGGTTTGTGCCGAGCATTATGAACTTCTACTGGGAAATGGTCGGTTCTTTGGCCCAAATACACGAAGATGCCTGTCTGATGGTGGAAAGGATATTTGAAAACAAGACTCTAATGCAGAACCTCCACGACACTCAGTTTGATTTGGTTCTGATAGACCCAGGAATAGCTGTGGGAGTGCTGGTGGCTCATGAGCTAAAGCTGCCAACTGTTTACAATGTAAGATGGATCACCAGCGGAGAGGGACATTTTATGGTAGCACCATCACCAACATCCTATGTGCCAGTACCAGGACATAACATATCTGATAAGATGGACTTTGGACAGAGGGTCAAGAATACGCTTTTCTATCTCTTCAACACATTCATTGATATCATTATAATATCCCCTCCTTACAATAGATTGGTAGAAAGGTATTTTGGTCCTGACGTTGATTTTTACCACCTCCTACAAGGTGCAGACATCTGGCTCATGCGTGTGGACTTTATCTTTGAATTCCCGAGACCCACCATGCCAAATGTTGTCTACATTGGTGGTTTTCAGTGCAAGCCATCGGAGCCTCTGTCATCAGAACTGGAGGAGTTTGTTCAAAGTTCAGGGGAGCATGGGTTCATTGTGATGTCTCTTGGTAGCCTGGTGAAGAGCCTACCATTGGAAATCACATCTGAAATTGCAGCCGCGTTTAGCCAAATTCCTCAAAAAGTCATATGGAGGTATGATGGCGAGCGACCAAACAACTTGGGCAACAACACTCTTTTAGTAAAGTGGCTGCCCCAAAACGACCTCCTGGGTCATCCAAAGGTCAGAGCCTTTGTGTCCCATTGTGGAACAAATGGGATCTACGAGTCCATCTACCACGGAGTGCCAATTATAGGCATACCGCTCCTATTTGACCAGTTTGAGAATGTTTTAAGACTGGAGGTGCGAGGAGCTGCTAAGGTAGTGGACGCAGTCCAGATCACCAGCCAGAGTTTCTTGGAGGCAGTACAAGAGGTTCTTCACAATCCGTCTTACAGAAGCAACATGAAACGTCTGTCTGCTCTCCATCGCGACACGCCGGTGCCTCCTCTGGAGACGGCTTTATTCTGGATTGAGTATGTCATGAGGCACAAAGGGGCTTCGCATTTACGAACCGAGTCTTTTAAGATGCCCTGGTATTCCTATAACTCTGTGGACGTTTTCTGTTTCCTGGTAGCTGTGTTGTTAATGCTGACAGCCTTCACAGTGGGACTGATAAGGTACCTTTGCTTGAGAATGTGCAGCAAAAGAAAATCCAAGCAGGAATAGTATAGCACTACATGTAGTTTTACTTTCACAGATTTGATACATTCACGTCCAAAATTAGGACTGGCAACGTCACCTGTGGTAGTATCAGAAGTTTTTGGTATTATTGCTTTATTTTTGTAATTAATCATGACTTTATTTGTTAACTAAACACAATACAATAATTCTCCAATTCTGTCAGAATATTACATCATTGTACTTTACTCACAAAACAAAAAACAAATTGATAATGCATACAGAAATGATTTGTTATGTGTTATGGATGTGTGAGCAACATTTTTATGGTCCGCTCTTCAAAAGGAAAAAAATTAAATAAATCCTATTTCTAGGCGTATGTCGCCACTGGTTTTATTTTTCTTTAACAGACTGAAGACTGTATACTTTACTTTTAAGTACAATTGTTCCATTGTTTGATAATGATAGGGTCATTTTGCTTCAGCAGATGAAGGAAGAAACAAGAAAAACGGGGCAGTCAAACGGTCTTTTCACAGATCCATTGATACAGTGTCTTACAGGAGGCATCCATCCAAGACATCTTTGTCTCTTCATTGATGTCTATGTGTCCACAGTCTTCTCCCAAGGGGTCATTAAGTTTCCAGTCATCAGGCTCAGACCCGGATTCCGGTCTGCTCAGCCAGTACCTGAAGGAACAGAGGCAGGGACTTAGTTTCATAATTGGACCTTAAAGTTTACATTTTGGTCAAATTAGAATTAGTGCAAGTGCCCCTTTGCTGTCTTACTGTAAACCTGATGTAACTGATCTGCCGTCGACCCAGAGCCAATTCCCCTCCTCCTCTGCATCTGTCAAACCGATCCACAGCCTGGTGTTCCCCTGGTCCAAGGCCCGGCTGGTCTCCAGGACAAAGTTCTGGTTCGAAAGCAAAGAATTTGAACTACCACACTTAAAGAGTGATATTTCAGGGTCTGCCTGGCTGATCCTTACCTGTTTGTCTTCATTGTTGACGATGAGCAGGTCACCACCCTGTGTCTGGCACCAGGCTCTGCTGGAGCCCCATGCCAGCATGCGAGAAGAGAAGTAGTAGCACTTGCTGTCAAACAGCTGCCAGCCCTCCTGGCACGTTCTGCAAAGCCGCTCTGTGGAAAAAAAAAAAAAAACATGGCAAATTGAACAGGAATTGAAAGCATTTTGGCTTTGTTGAAAGTGTTAAGTTAAAGTTAAAGTGCCGGACATTGTCACATCCCAAAGGATGCAAAATTTGTTTTCCTCATTTGATCCATCATCCCCTGAGGGAGCGGTGGGCAGTGGTGCCACACCCGGGAATCATTGGGTGATCTAATCCCCAGATCCAACCCCGAATACTGAGTGCCAAGCAGGGAGGCAATGGGTACCATTTTTACAGTCTTTGGTATGACCCGGCTGGGGATTGAACGCAAGCTTTCCCTATGCGCTGCTGGTACCACTCCATCCACCTACAGGACAGCTGTCCGGCCTGCAGGGTCTCCTGAACTTCCAAGGGTGGCTAAGACTTAAAGGGTAACTATCAGCTGTATTCAACCCTCATATCATGTGCAATATTCCACACTGTACATGAACTGAAATGTTGTTTATATTTCAATTACATGGTCACTATTGCACTCGACTACCTTGCACCCACTGTTAGACTGTTGCATGCAGCAGGCCTGCCATTGTTAATCGTCTGACGTCTACTTTTATTCTGTACTCACTGTCTTTTTCTTCTCACCACTTTTATTGCCTCTTATTACTCCTTGTGTTTAGGACTCTTTGTATCAGTGTTGCTCTTTGTCCTCCTAATTGCCACTTATCTCACTGAATCTGAATCTCAGAAGGGGTTTGGTTATTTTTATTGCTGATGACGCCTCAACAGAAATACTACTCAATAGATGTTCTTAAAGGAACTCTGACTTGCATGACATTTGATTCTGTGGCGCTTCTGTGGCCATCACAGAAAGTCAGAGAGCTTTCCAAAAAAATATTTAAAAAAAAAAGACTTGTCTGTAAACGTATCTGTTAATTCTGAAATTAGCTAAAGGAAACTAAAATGCACGCACCTTTTGTTTTGTGATTGACCACTGGGCAGTAGAGGTTTAAAGAATTCAGGGCCTCTCTTGTAGAATTGATCTGTGCCGCCATTTGCTCCTCACGCTCCACTGCTTTCTGCCTCTGTGCCATCAAAGTGCTTTGCAAGTTCTGGTTGTGCTCCTGAAGCACTGTGTTGCTTTGTGACACCTTCTCACAGTCGGTCCTCTTCTTCGCTTCTCCTTCGTACCTGTTGTTAATTTCCGAAAGCTGACGATTTTTCTCTTTCAGCTGCGAGAGCTCATCCCTCAGGAGGAGGCTGATTTCCGAGAGCTGCTGCTGCTCCTCCTCTCGCTGAGCATTGGAGTCGACAAGATGTCGGATGGTCTGAGACATGTTTCGCTTCTCCTCCTCCAGCTGGAATTTGTTCCGAACTAGACGCTCAACCTCTTGGGTGAGTTGGGAGTTTGTAGAAGTGAGATTGACAATTTTCTCCATCAGCTTTGTGCTCTTTGAACTCCAGGCCAGATTGTCGGACATCAACTCTGCTGAGGTCCTGTTAAGGACTTTGCTTTGCTCCTCCAGCTGGGCACTGTGCTCTTTCAGGGTTTCTTTGTCACTTCGCAGATTTGCATTGGCTTTAGTGAGAATGAGGTAGTTCTCGCTGATGTTGTGGTAGTCCAACAGGAGGCTCCTCCATCCTGGTCTGCTGTTTGGCTCAGTGTTATCTGGAAAAGTGAAAGAGCCGTTACAGATTTAGTCAATGGAAAATTGTGCTGATTAGTAAAATCAAAAGATGTAGCCTAGCTAAACTGGAATGCCGGTAACATACAACTTCTTATTTGATTCACTTTAGAACTCAAATCGGAAAACAAACTTGGGAGTTTGTTTTAGCTGTGTGTGATGATGAATGATTCTGATGTACTTGTACTTTGTATGCAAGTCGAGGTGGTAGCAGAGTATTTCTTCAGATCATGGTGAGGCTGAAGGCAAAGTGAGAAATTAAGCTACCATAGGATGATTGCATTACCTTTGTTCATGCTCAGTATCAACCATGAGAGATGAACTGCTGCTAAATGTTAGGAATTCAGAACAAACCTTTTGTATTGTAGAACATGCCACATCAGTGTGATGTGTTCCAGCTTTCCCACTGATCTCACTACAGTTTATGTTCATTGCTAATTAAGAGATGCATGCATGAAACTTAAAATGAGAAGTAAAGATCTGCACGGCAACAAAATCTTGTGGTGGACAACATCTTGATTTGTTTTTTTTAATGATCCAGCACCCATCTAAGCTTTCTGGATGTGCGTGTGTATCTGTATATCTGTATATCTGTATTTTTTTTTGTCATGCACAGAAACTTACACAAGATTGAAAGAGCTACGCAGACGACAAGCAACGACAGACACAGCACCAGGAGGCCGACCAGCAGACGGACATTCTGGTGGCTTCTTTTGCTTCTGAAACAACTTGATGCTAAGAAACACAACAGAACCATGTCAGTGATTATTTTAGTCGTACTTCACACTGACCCAAAATGACTTTTGTTGTGATTAGCGGTCTTCTTCTTGAATAAAGAATAGTCTTTGTTTGTATGTATTTTATAAGACATTTTACTTGAAACTTGTTTTGAATCAACTCAGTGTTGTCTTAAAAATTTCAACTTCCACTTCTCAAAACAATATGTTTAAAAGGTTTTTACCAACAACAAAAAAAAAAAATGCAATTTGTGCCTGTAATTTATGTAATACTTTAAATACAGCTAAAAAAAAAAAAAAAAAAAAAAAAAAGCAGGTAAGAGACACTTAGATTGTATGATTGAATTATTCCAGCATGTAATTCAATTTTCATCAATTTTCAAATTGCAAATAAAGTGATTGGGGGAAGAAAGTTCTGTAATCCAACTGGCTAGATTACTTACCTGCCTCCTGTTCCTGCTTACTTTGAGGTACTGGCATTGAGCTGGAAGTGGGACTATTTGTCCATCTCAGCCACCGAAGATTGACCATTTTCACCACTCAGCCTTCAAGGAGACAAAGTCACAGGAGCATCAGCAAGTCAGGATGAATTGTTCGTTACAGAACAAGCTGCATGAGGAGCCAGCTGGACACACTGATGCTGCAGTCATAGGTGTAACTGTGTGAAAGGGGACTCAACAGTGCAGGAACCTGCAACCAATTCAGAGTTAACATGGCTAGACATCACAAAGAATTTAGTTCTGGTTGGCATTTTGAAGTACAGATTTCAGAATGTCTGAAGAATACTGCAAAATGCCACACAAGCTCATGAAAACAATATATCTGAAGCACTGCTGTTTCAGCATTTTACATTAATGCCGCTGCTAAAAGCTTAGCTGTTAGGTATTTTCTATTTAATTTCCCCATTAGAATGTAAACCTTGACTATTTACACAACACCGGTGGCTCTGCCTGCCATGTAGTATATAAAGGACAAGAAAATATGCTCATATAATGTGAAATTCAACTATATATCTAATAAAGCTACAACTATAAAGAATTCTCTTACTTGGAAAAATGACTAGCAGATAAAAACTCACCCTGGTCCTATGGCCTCTCAATCCGTCTGTAGTCCTGATGAATGCAGCAGAAATCTGTGAACCCCCACCCCCATTTAAAACCCTCCATTCCCACCCCCGTCTTCGTGCAGATGCTCAAATAATAGCATGCTATGTTTGATGTTAGCTTATCTCTTCTTACCGAACAATAGCAAAGCGAGGCTGCAACTCTCTCTTTGTTTGACTTGTGAAGAAGACAGTTGACTTATTAAGTGAATGATAAGATGTTTGGAGTGATTTATGAACATCTTTAAACTTCTGCTGGCAGTGATGTGTCTTGTTTCACTTTGGCCAGCGGGTGGTGACATGCCATTTTCAGTTTGTTTCAGTGAATTAGCACACAGTTACATTCCGGAGCTCTGGGTGATTTTCAGAATTTATTAGAACAGTTAACAGCATCCAAGCACTCCAAACACTGTTGTTTCAAAGAGATTCCATTGTTATTAAAGACACTTGTGACTGTGGGATACAGTGAGGTGTGAAATGCAACGCTGGCACTGCAGCAGAGGCTGTGAGATAAGAGGGAATCAGAGGGATGTCTGTCTCTATATTATATATATATATGTATATATATATATGTATATATATATATATATATATATATATATATATATATATATATATATATATATATATATATATATATATATATATATATATATACATATATATATGTATATGTTTATATATTATATATTTCTGTCATATATACCAGCCCTCTTGGGGAACTGGAAGCTCCCAGTGAAGAAACAAGCATACAGGGAGGACACAGCCTAACACCAGTGGCTGCTGTCTTGCCTAAGTGTAAGTAAGTGTGTGACGGTGTTAGCGCGACTCTGTGCTAATGGCCCTTATCAGCCTCATCCTTTACATCCTGTAATGAGGCCAATAAATGCCTTCTTCACTGACTAATTTAGATGCTCTGATACCTGTGGCTGCTTCCTCCGCGGTAAGCACTGGCTAAAACCCATCGGCCTCCCACTCCATACAGGAAGAAATTTCTGACACGCTAAATGGTGAGGAAGCAGGATTGTTCACACACAAAGCAAGTCTCCTCCTTCAGACACAATGATGGAGAATGTGAAGACAGATATAAGTTTGAGTTTAAAATAAAAACATTGGCGCACTTGCTCTGAAGCAGGCTGTGATGACGGGCATGACTCATTCCTGGACTTTACTGTTGCGAACTACCATGTAAATCAGGATGGGAATAAGGCTCACAGGGACCAGTATGAGGGTGACCATTATCTCCTCAGGAGGATCTATTATGTCTTGGTCCTCTTCCTTTGTACAGTTGTGAAAATATTGTGAATGTATTGAGAAGAAGAAGTCCTGAATTTGAGAGTTTGGGAAGAAACAGCCCAAAAATTTAGACACCTGCTCCAGGCACAGTGTCATTTCGTTGTATGGTCTGCAACAGAGAGAAAAACATCGAAAGGAAGAAAAATACAGAGGAAAAAATAGATTAATGTTGATACATGACTCAGTTTTCTCTTCATGAAATTCTCTTCTGTGAAATGAAACTCTTCAGTTGCCACAGCAGGGTGGTACATCTACCTGCAAGTCGGACTGAAACTGTTCTGGTCAAACTATTTCCTGTTGCATGTCATAAATAGAGTGCTCTCTGTGTGGGAGCTCACTCAGGGTGTGGCTGTTTGCTTTACCCACATAAAGATGGATCATTTCACCCTGACACATGCAATGTGACTGACTCCTATCACTCAGTTGCCCCCTGTGAAGAACAACAGGAAGACCACCAACTAAACAGCCTCTTCGCTGTGCCAGAGTTTGATGAATAAGATCACTCATGGTGCCTTTTTCCAGCGCTGACTTGGTGAACGCTGCGTTTTGATTTTAACTATTAAAAGAAACCAGTTTCCCCACAAAATAATCATGAAACATGGATAAAACATACAAACTGCTGGGAAATGTAGCTATTCCGAATAAAAAAGAGGAAAGGGTCTTTTCAAGAATTTTTTTTTACTTTTTTTATTTAACAAAATTAATATAAATGAAAGAAATCATAATATCACTAAATTTTCTCTGATAAAGCTGTATAATATCATATCTGGTACTTCTTTAGAAAAAACTATAAGATTGACTTTTGTGTACAACTGACAACTGACTTCAGTCCACTTGATGGCACTAAATGTCAGATATAATGTTTTTTAAATATACTGTATGTTGAAACAGTAAAAATAAGACACGTTTACAAAAAGGGGCATCAGTCAGCAAGCTAATTTACCTGGATTCTGTGATTGTTTATGTTTTCACATTTTATGACTTGGCTTGTGCATTTTTTTAGAATTTGTTTTCAATTGTGCCTTTTAAATTAATTTTAACGTTAAACATCTTTTGCTTCTTGGTTGACAGTATAAAAGCAAGACAAACACTGTCACAACCAGCGCTCACTAGGCCGCTTCTCCTGAAATTAAAAAGAACAAAACTCCCCAAACATTCACATCCTAAATCATAAGTGTCAAACTCTGGTCCGTGGGCCAAATTTGGCCCACATTGTAATTGTATTTGGCAAAACAAAATCACTGCTGGCCCGCTAGTCTTATACAGCACATGTACCTCTAATACTGAAAATCCCAGAATGCTCTGCTGGTATTTAGGTCAGTCAATCAGGACAGAACGTTCATTGAAGGATATTATTATTACTGAACTGGATTATTGTTGTTATTTTCAATTTAAATTTATTATTAGCCCGTGGAAAAAGGTTACTGTTGACATTTAAATCAGAGGGCTGCAAATAAAAAATAGGCATAGGATTTCTTTTACATTTACATTGTATTTATTTTGATGAGTTTTTTTAATTTGAAATTTGATTTTTTTTATGTGTGCAATATTAAGTAATGTATTCTATAGTATTAAGCTTTGCTTGTTCCATATTCAGGTTGAAGTAAAACTTGTTAGGTTCCATACAAAAGGGTTCACTTTCATATCTTGAGGAAATTTTTTTGAAGAAATCTCAATGTTGACCAAGTTTGTCCAAGTTTTAAATGTTGGCCAATTGTGTGTTTGAGTTTAACACCCCTGCTATAAATCATAGAGGTTCATACCTAATGACGTTTTCGAGCACACACCAGTCCTCAGGGCTAATCAACGTCATCGCCTGGTGGAAAGGGTACACACACCATCTGTGACCATAGATCTCCAGCTGGTCTCGATGACACTTGGTCTTGATGACACTTGAGAACATTGTTTCCTGCTCCTGAAAGGTTTCTGCAAAAGCATCCAAAAGACACATCACTGACACAAACTTATTTCTTCCTGATTTCATCGCATCATTTGGCTGAAAGTGAAACTGTTGATGCCCCGCTCAAGAGTTTATACCTAAGTACTTCCTGTGAGGGCAGGTCGTGTGGGGAGGCTGATAAAGAAGTGGAAGAAAAAAAACAAACCCACCATCATCTTCTGTGATCGCATCTGATGTTTCGTTTCTGATTATCTCCTTGATTCGGTCCTCAAGTTGACTCCTCTCATCTTCCGTTGAATTAAAAGTCCCATTTCTGGATCTAAGTGTGTCTGGAGGCCAACAGTTAGACATACATTTAAAATGACAAATGATGGCTTCAATAAAACCAACCATGATAATTATCAATAGTTTACTCTAAAATTGATATGCTATTATTTTCAAATCTGACCTTTTCGTGAAGACTTTATAAATTAATGTATATCTTGGACATCACCGAAGGAAAATAATATAATCAATTTTTTTTCATGTTGGAATAAGCATCCTTGATTGGTCGCAACTTGAGTCACAGAACTAGTAGTAAGAAAACTGGCTGGACAGTCAAATTGAAAATTTCTTGGTTCAGTTTCCCCTTTTTTTAAAAAAAAAAAAAGAATTGTGGGGGGAAAGAGCTCAAAGCAATTTAAAATGCTATTCCCCCCTCAAACAAATCAACGTGTTGATTTAATAACTTAAAAAAAAAACAAGAAACTTACAATTGCCATCAGTGAATGTTTGGTTCCTCAACACCTCACGTGTCATGTTAGCTGCTTGTAATTCCACAGCACCTGCCGAAATGAGAAGCGAATCACAATAAACCACCAAAACAGCGGTTTTGAACAGAAACATCTCTAAAATAAAATATGTCTGCGAAGCAAATCGTACCAAGGCTGAGGAGCAAGACCAGCAGGTGCAGGATCATGGTGGAGAGCGATCATGTGGAGATCTGCAGGGACCTCTGAGGAGCCGAGTGGCTCCAGGAACGAGTCCAGCCCTCCTTATCTGAGGGCACTGATTGTGTTCCGCAGATGGACAGGGCGCACTGAGGAATTTCTGAAAGGCAGGACATCCTGTTTAGTTTTGAGATGCTGTGGGAAGTGATGCTGTGACAGCTAAGATGGTTGATCGCACGGCTTTCAGACCTTCAAAATATAAATAAAAGTTGCGAGGAATAGAGAATAGGTGGATGGACGTGGACACGCAAGCGCACACACACACACACACACACACACACACACACGCACGCACGCACTAGGCAGGAGATCAAGATTCAAATCCTGATGGAAGCTAAAAGTTGTTTCCTTAATGTTTCTTTTGTTCAGTTTAAGTCGTCAAAAAAGCTGCATTATCAGCTGTTGGACAGGAACACTTTCTGAACAATGACTGAATTCTATGCTCTTAAAATACCTAATTTGTAAAGTATTTCTCTCATTATCAGATTTTATGTTTCACCTGTACTGCGGTGGAGTATAGCCGCGCATAATTCACTTTCAAAAGCCACACTCCAGTATTTGACATCACAGTGGTACACATTCCTTAAGCGTAACAGGCCTGATGGTGGCGCTGTGGTTCATATTTGGCAGCTTGTTATCTGATTAGGTGGAAAAGAGGCCCCTGGGGACAACACTTCAGATAACCGCACCCCCCCCCCCCCCCGCACCCCCCTCCACACACACACACGCACGTATGCACACAACATCTCAAGAAGGGCAAAAGACGGTGTTGACCTAAAGCAGGAATGTGCACCATTAGCAGCAACAGCTTCCTGTCTGCGAGGTTGGTGGCGAGCAGGATGCCAGATTTTGTCAGGCTGCGCACAGGAAGCTTTTAGCAGATCTCTGCAAGTTTTCTGTGTGAGACGACGCTGCACTTCCTTATCTCACATATGCATACAAATGTTGACAACGAGTTGACAACAACTGAATGCCCTGGTTTCTCACTTTAGAACCAATGAAGAAAAGTTATCTACAAAGTAAGAATCAATCAGAATACTTCGCAAAATGCCTCACACGGGGCCCGGGAGACCTCTTTCGCTAAATCTCCAACAGCAAGTGTGCTAGACGTCCCCCGGTCTTAATTTCATCTATAGTGCATGAACATGTCAGTGACAGCTGAAATCAGCAATCAAGTCATTTCAGTCGAATCATGTCAAATAGAAAAGATTAGGCAGGGGTACCGCTCTTTCTCTCCTGCCCACCAGGTGTCCTCAGTGTGTGCCTATCTGTGTCCTCTGATTATTATTCTTTTCTTCTTGGGACTGGTTTCAGTCAGAGGTGGGGTCCAGTTTATTCTAGTGGGGATACTCTGATACCCCCCTCCCCATCATACACATCTGTCCAGCCGCAGCTACTTCAACAACAACAAATGAAGTTTCAGCAATCAAGTGCAAAAAGTGGTGCAAACACAAGTACATTCTCTAAAGCGGCCCTAAAACAATGGCTGACTATCAAACAGATAAGAACATAAAACATCCTTTTAATCACATTTTTAAAAGGGAAAGTGAACGTTGTGTCAAAAAAAACAGTAATTCGGAACCTTTTCTATGGTTTTACAGCGTATACCTGTGTATCATGTAGACTACACCACTGGTTTCAGGATTCTCACTACAGGCATTTGAATCTTTGACTTTCCCCTCAGAACTAGTTCTCCACATTAACTACCATTACAGGTTTTGCCTTAGAAATATGGCCAAAATGACGCCCCAGCATATTTCAGAATAGCATCAGCAGGGGACCAAAAAGGACAGGTTTGACCTTCCAGCTGAATGCTTTTTCACTGGTTCCTCTTGTGCACTTCCACCTCTTCTTCTTCAGCAGCAATGGAAGGAGAAGGTCTTGCGAGGGTTCTATCTCCTCATTTATATCTTTTAACTTGATTGGAAACTGTTGATGTTACAACTCAACGGAGATCGGTTTCAATTTTCTGAGGCTTCAAGTCATTCTGCAACTACCAGAGATCATTTCAAGCAGCAGCAGTTTTAGCTCAGGAATTGCACTTCACACCTGTTGTCTCTGCGTCTGAGTGGGGGGGGGGGGGGGGGGGGGGGGGGGGGTAGGAGTCCTGTATTTAATCACTTTCACATGCACTTCCTTATTGAAAACTTGCTTACTGTCTTTTTTATTGGAAGTTACAACAGTACTCTGTCACTGTGCCATACAGTTTATCTAGTTTTTCTTTCTTTCTTTCTTTCTTTCTTTCTTTTTTTTTTTTTTTTACAGATACTATGAAACTTCTCCCCTGACATTTCCCATAGCTTCAGTGAGTCTCCTCATGACTGCATCCATTCATCTGGACAGTCACATCTTTGCTTTCTTCTCTGCTAATCCATTTTTCGAACCTAAGAATAAAGTAAAACACAAAGTAAACATTAATTGAATTCATGTAACTAATTTTGTTGTGGTCAGGGTGTGTTTTGTTTTAATCAACTTCACTTCACTTCATGCTCATTTTACAATAATCAGTTACTGTTAGAAAAAAAGGCTTTTACATTGCAGACAGAAAAAACAACCAAAATTCAGGATGAACTGTAAGAAGTTCAGCACAGGAAAAGAAAAAAAAAGTGTAAAGTGCATGCAAGTCGGTTTAGTTATAGAATAGTTTAAAGTATGAAGTAATTAGCAAATGACTTCTGGCCTAGTACTTATATCGTACATAGATATAGTACTTATGTATAGAAGTACTAGAAAGATATGATAAATAAAATATGTGCTATCTTATTTATAGATAGAACATATAGATAATGTGGTACTGTGCATCGTGGGAACAAGTAAAGAAGCAACTTGTTCCCATCATGTCTAGTCTAGAAACGATCAGCGTCATCATGACACAGAAGGCCTTGCCCCTTTCTTGCTTTCGTACTATGTCTCCACCTGGTGGCGGCGGTGGTTGTTGATGAACCTGTAGCTCACGTGTTTTTTCTTCGATGCACGGCAGCATCAGGTAAGACGGTGACCACGATTTTAATCATAAAAATATATACTGTATACATTATTTATGAAGGCGTGAAAAACTAATGGTTAATATCTTATTTTGTATGAAAAACAAACAAAAAACATCTCAATGCCTCAGTCAAACATCTAGGTTGTTTTTTGTTTTGTTTTTTACCTCCCAAACAATTTTGAATAATTCAAAAAGAATATAAAGGACTATTATTATTATTATTATTATTATTATTATTATTATTATTATTATTATAAATAGACTATTATAAACAATTAAACGAAAAAAAAAATAATTACTAGTTTAAAGCTTAAACATTACAGACAATTAAGGTTTTTATTAAAAAAAAAAACGGAGATAGATTTAAAAATAATAACAATATATTTTACATATATGTATATATCATTAATATATTAATACACACATTTTGAGGCGTTTTTTATGAAAAAAATATTTTTTTAATTATGTGGATTTTGAACTTTTATCAAGAAATTAATTTGTTTTTTTCACACAGCACAATACGCAGCACAATATATTTCAAATTAGACTGTAAATTCAAAACAAAAACAATTGTTTTACCACACCAGAGAGTTTGTACCATAATAAATTACGTTAAAATTCACGACATGTAGCTGAGTGCCTCCTTATAGGTCACTAGTTTCGCATCACAACCACACAAACACCAGCCTAGGAGTTTTCAAGAAGAAACATGTTTCAGAACGATAGCCCAGCTGACTTGATGTGTACACCCTTTCCCAGAATCAGAAACAACCTCAGCCAAACCGGAAGGTATCGCCAGCATCTGGCAAGCAGTTTTTTTTTCAGGGTGACAAATCATGTTGTCAGCAGAAAAAAAAAAAGAAATCTCACTCAGTAGAGAATAGTTAAATTATTTTGCTAAAAAAAAAAGGTTTAATGTGCTATGTTAATAAAAGAGCATAATGTCTTAAATTGTCAATTAAATGTATTTTCTTAAAAATATTGCAACATCTGTTTAGGAAGCTGCAGCTGTTGAGAGGCTGCTTGAGATTTTTCCTGGATCAAGGCAATCGTCACAAGTGAATGGGGGAAAAAAAAGATCATTCTAAAATACTAAATGAACTCACACAATGAACTCATTATGAGAACAACCAAAGTAGTTTATCGCTGTGATGCTGTGAAAAGCATAAGGTGACTCTTGAGGTGAATTAATTTCATTGTGACGGAGAAAATTTGAACCAAGTGACATTGTATAAGGTATGGTGGTGCAGCAGTTATTGAATCAGCAAGGAAAAGCTGGCTACTTGTCCCAGGTGTGACCCTGTCATCACCCTCAGACAACTGGGAGAGGATCCATCATTCAGAGAGTGCAGGAGAAGTGAAATGAATGAATTAATGAATGTATAAAAAGTGGCGACATGGTGGTGCAGTGCTTAGTGCTGTCGCCTCACAGCAAGAAGGCCATGGGCTCAATTCCGGGCCTGGGACTTTTCTCTATGGAGTTTTTTGCATTTTCTACCTGTGCCTGTGTAGGTTCTCTCCAGCTCCCTCTCACAGTCCAAAAACATGCATGTGAGGTCAATTGGAAACTCTTAATTATCCATCGGTGTGCATGTGAGTGTGAGTTTGTCTTTGTTTGTGGCCCTGTGACAAACTGGCCACTTGTCCAGGGTGTCACCCTGCCTTCGCCGTATGTCGTTTTTATTATTTCCATAACAATGCAATTGCAATCTAATATACTTTAAAGGATTTATGAAGTTACTCTCTTAAGCTGGGAGCTTGTGCGGTGATTGTTTCGATGCCTACAGCTTCAGCAGCGGCTTGTCAACCTGTTGTGGTTGCTGATGGGCGACACACCCTGAGGCGACCTCCTGCTGAACGTTTAACCTTCACATATATTCAGACACAGTACATTTCACTGATAGTGAAAAACTGTCTACATGCAACTAACTGGACTCAACTCACGGGCACTGAAAGTTCACCAAAACCTATACAGCCACTCTGATTGGCTGAAGCTGCTGCAGGTTTTCATCCTTACCCCTTGCTTTGTGTGCCATCCTCTCAAACCCAAAGAGGAGAGACAAGGACTTTGAACATGTGCAGCACCTCTAACAGCAGCGGTAAGATCGCCTCGCAAAAGCCTCACTTCAACCTTGATGATAAGTCTAAGAATTACTGATGGAAAATATGAACTGACTCAAGCTGCAGCACTTGCATGATCAATATTTTGTTTTGCAGCCAATCTTGAAGGCAGCGTATCATGAGGTTCGCTCTTTGAAACTGAGGTTAGGATTTACTAGTGGTTGGGCTTTGCTCAGAGTGACTCACATGGTTGTGTTGAAATCTCATCAGCTGAATGAAAAGACGACGCTCCTCAGACAAATAACTGCATTTGAAATAACACACATCTATAGAAATATAACTTCATATTTTAAAGTGAAAGCTGCTCATGGATCCCACTATGGCATCAAAGTGACCTTTGAAATTTAACTGCTCAGATCTGAGATGATCTGATATCTGAGTAGTGTAACCCAAAAAATACATATATTTTCTCAAAGAACAAGAAAACAGCATGCATTTTTAAAGAATAAGAATAAGAATAAGAATAAGAATAAGAATAAGAATAAAAATAAGAATAAGAATAATTTTAAAACTGTCAAAAAAAAATCTAATTTCTTTTGAATGTTTTGATTTTTGGCACTACTCAATAAACGAAAGAACAATGGGAACAAATGAAGATTTGAGACAGAAATATGACAGTGGGTCAAGAACTCGAAAGAACGGCCAAAAACTGTTAAGTGAAGCCGTTTGTCAATGGTTTATGGACACAAGAGGAGCACTAAACTAACTAAAAAGAAGATTACTAAATAAAGAAAATGCACATTATTTTTTTATTGCCTAATGATTTTTATTCAGGTAACTTTTTTTTTTTTTTTTTTTTTGTTTTAATATGAATTAGATGTTTTGGCATTGCTATTGTTGACGTTATGGGCAGAAGCTATTTTGGTTGATGGTACTAAACCTTAACAGTATAACAAAAAAGTTTCTTAGAATTAACAAAACATTTGGAACATGAGCGACAAAGGGGATCAGTCAGTGGAGGAAAAGGTTTTTGGTCATAAGCGTAAAAGAACACACACAAAAGTTGATTCTGCATTCATGTCTAAATAACTGAATATTTATTGCAAATAACAATATAATTTTACATAGAGCATGAAAGTAACGCCTTGTTGTTGTTCCTTTCTTATTAACAACATTAATGAAATAGTGTGAAGTGGGGAAGACCCGGGTCGTCAGGTATGACTCAATGGCTCGAGTCTGTTTCTTTCCTCTTTTCCTTCAGCTGTCTCAAAACTATTCAAACAAATTGGTGTGTTCCTCTTATGTAAATGTTGGTTAAAATTTGGTTTTGGTATTAGGTGAAGTATTTTAGTTTGCAACTTAGCATTGTTTCACTTATTGAAGTTAATATTACGAGTCTTCTTCACTACGATTCTTTTCTTACTGCGCGATTTTACTGATTTAAAGGCTTTGGTGGTGCCCATCAATTGACAAATCTAAACTTGTTCTTATTTATTAACTTCAGAAATAATAAAATTAATATCAAACAGAATAGCCTCAGTCATATGCTAGTAGTAGTAGTATAGTAGTATAGTAGTATAGTTATATGGCCTCTTACCCACCGAGAGACTCTCTGAATGCGTCTTCAAGTGTTGAGCTGAAAAAAGGAAATGCCTATTTAATATTTCCAGCAGTCTGATGCCGTGAGTCTGAAGTTAAAATGGTGCGTGGTGTTTGTGAAAACGTCTCATAAAGGCTGCTGGCACGCGACACTGACTGATCTGTGGAGCCCGTGGGCTTCCCGCCGCCAACGGGCCGCTGCCAGTCACGCAACATGTCAACCACACTGAGTCAAAATTGACGGCTGCTCCCTGAGAGTGAGAGACAGGCTGAAGGTTTTCTCATTTCCGTCGCTAAAGCCTCGTATTTTGACTGAAAGTACAATTCAGTTTAAAATCTCTCTGTATCGTATGGCTCCTGAGACAATGATGACATTTAATGCTTGCACGAACACTCTGAGCTGTGACGCACTATAAACTTAGTTTTCTTCATAAGATATTATCCAAAACCCAAAAATGACTTGCTTCATTTTATTAACCTGAAAATTAATAATTTCTTTTAAAAATACACTAAAATGCTTTTCATTTTGCAAGGACCATATTTTCAAGCGGAAACATGTAAAACAGATAGAGAGAGCAGTATTGGGAAATTAATTATAATATGCACTACAAATCATAACGATATACACATAGTATATGTAGAAAATAAAATCATTTTCTTTTACATCTTACATGTTCCATGTGCCCCCCCCATTCCTCACAACCACCACTAGCATCGTTGTTTGTTGATGTACAGTATCTTTTTTCATATGTATTTCTTATGTATGCATTTAACATAATGTATGTCTGACTTGATGAATAATTCTAGTCTTAGGGAAACAAGACACTCAAAAGAAGAAATTGAATGTAAAACTAACCCTAATCCTAGGACAATATGAACAAGTTGATATACGTTGACTATCAATATAAACGTTGGTGAGGATTTGCAGGCCGACTGTTATAAGGTCACACTGAAAACATTTAATAAATACAAACAACTACAGCAACAATTAGAATCAGGTATTTACTTATTGCCCCCGCTGTGTGAGTCATGGTCTCACCCTGTGCCCCCCCCCCCAGGGAAAAGAATCTGTGTCCGCCACTGTAAAATCCCCCAAATGAAATCACCCAAGCAGTTAGTCACACTGCCTCAGATATGTCCATAAACAAAACTTGTTTTTATCTCATCCTCAAGTGATGGCGTACACCGACTCCTACGACTACAACTCCTCCGACTACGACTCAGATTGGTGCGGGGTCGAAGAGCAGGAGCTGGCCATCAACGTGTTCCAGACGTGCGTCTTCATCGTGGTCTTCCTGCTGGGCGTGGCGGGCAACGGCCTCGTCATCGTCACCTTCGCGGCCTACCGCCGCGACCGCCTGCGCTCCACCACCGACGTCTTCCTCTTCCACCTGGCGCTGGCGGACCTGCTGCTGCTCCTCACGCTGCCCCTGCAGGCCGCTGACACCCACCTGGGCTGGGTGCTGCCCGTCGCCCTCTGCAAGGCCACGCGGGCCACCTACGCCATCAACACCTACAGCGGCCTCCTGCTGCTGGCCTGCATCAGCATCGACCGCTACCTGGTGGTGGTGCGCGCCCGCCAGATGCTGCGCCTGCGCCGCCAGATGCTGCCAGTCGGCATGGCGGCCTCTGCCGGCGTCTGGCTGGCTGCCGTCCTCCTCAGCCTGCCAGACATCCTCTTTTCGGGCGTCACGCGCACCGGGGACAACTTGTTCTGCGGCCTGCTGAGGAGCGGGGGGGTGAAGGCGGCCGCCAACGGGGCCGTCATCGGCGTCTTCGCCCTGTCGCTCTCGGTGATGGTGACGTGCTACTCCCTGATCGCCAGGGTGCTCCACGAGGGGCACGCCCAGCAGCAGCAGCGAGGGAAGCAGTGGCGCCGGCAGCGCACCCTGAGGCTGATGCTGTGCCTGGTGCTGGTCTTCCTGCTCTTTCAGCTGCCGTACACGGTAGTGCTGTCCCGCAAAATGGCCGGGAACTTCTGCGGTCCGCTGCTCGAGTACGTCACCTGCACGCTGGCCTATGCCCGCTGCTGCATCAACCCCGTGCTGTACGCGCTGGTGGGCGTACGCTTCCGGAGCGACGTCTTGCGACTCCTGCGTGGTTCGGCCCGTCCGTGCATGTTTGATGGGGCCCAGCTGACAGCCAGCTCGGTGACCCCTTCCTCGCCCCCCAGCACCATGCTCTTAGCTAGCTCTCCAACCAGCCTTACCCCGAGGTCCCCTGGATTCAGTTAAAAATTGGTATTGGTACAAGAATTGGTACAAAAAAAATATGTCTAAATGCTCACACCATTGTTGCATTATTCCAACCTTTGACCATTCATCTAGTTGGGCAATTTGTCTGTGCCATTTTGGTTGCGGTGGATTGTTTTTCTGTTACCTTTTTTATGTAGAGTAACGCAGACTGTTAAGTTTCCTCCATTTTTACCCTTGGGTCTGCAGTCACACCCCACAAAAATCTCCTTCAGCCGTTTATGTTCTTCTGTTTGCGTGATCATACTTTCATGTAGAAATCAAGTCAAGCATTTGTTAGTAGTCGAGTCAGTACAGCTTTTCGGTAGATGAAAAACTGGTTTGTTTTCCAGTACATGCACATGCCGGAAAGCATGACTGTTTCATGCAAACTTTTCCATGTTGCTTTCAGAGCAAAAAGGTACCAAAAGTGAAAGGTTTCTCTGTAGAGTCTTAGAGAGCATGAGGTATATGAATCTAGATCTTGCTACCTATGAATCAACTCTCGAAGACTATGATGACCTTAACAACAACTGAGAGCATTCTCAGGCATATCTTGTGTTTAGAGCGTCGACATTCATAGGCAAGAAGTTGGTGAAATGACGACTGAAATGACAACTGTTGTTTGAATTGTAATACTGTGACTGTGACTGTAGCATAAACATGTCATTAAACATAATTCATTCATTCATTCATCTTCTATGCCCACTTATTCCTATTCAGGGTCACGGGGGTCTGCTGGAGCCTATCCCAGCTGTCTTAGGGCGAAGGCAGGGTGATACCCTGGACAAGTCGCCAGTTCATCGCAGGGCATTAAACATAATGACAATGAGAAAGGCATGGTACATTATTGTTTCACGTACATACAAGCCACAGCAGTTTGTGTAACTACAAATATGTGAGAAACAGAATAATGTCCAAACACTGTGTTATTTATTTCCAAGTAAATTGAAGGTTAATGGAATTAGAAGATAGACTGTTGACAGACCCAGAAGCTGTCACTCAGGCATGTGATGCAAGTGCACAAGTTCACAGTTCCATGGTTCGTGCAGAGTCAGGGTCACGGGGGTCTGCTGGAGCCTGTCCCAGCTGTCATAGGGCGAAGGCAGGGTGACACCCTGCATTTATTTCAATTCAGGTCTTAATTTTACACCCTGAATAGTTTACTGTATATACGTACAGCAAAACTATGTAAAAACGAAAGTAAAATGTCTGCATGCTTTGTTTTTTGATTTTTGTTCTCAATAAATACTTTGTTAAATTCTAACATGATTGTTTGTTACTGTAACAGAGTTAAAAAAAAAAAAAAAAAGAAAAAAAAAAAAGAAAAGAAACAGGAAAAAAATTATTACATTTATTTAATCCTATGTTGAAACATATGTGGGGACTTTACTTGTTATTTGTTTATTTTGTTATGTATTGTGAATTTTATTTCAATGTTATTTTATTTTATTATTATTTTATTTAAGTCTGTCTCTAATCTCTTGCCGTATTTTCCGGGTTTGAGGAGCGAAGCGGAACCATCCCTCAGTTCCATTTTGTACGAATGAGGGTAAGTTTGGTTAGTGAGTGCGGCTAGCGTGGCAGAGCAAAAATGGCCAACTGTTGTAAATATTGTTGTTTTGTTTAGAGACAACAAAGCCAGAAGACTTTCAAACCCTCGTTTACTGTCTTCTGCAGGTATGTTTTCTTTATTATTTTCCTGTTTGTTCTTTTCGTGTCTTTGATTTTTACCCCATATATGTATTGTCATTTTGTCCAGTAGATGTCACTGTTCGCCCGTTCATTGTTTTTGAGTGAGTTGTATATTGTTGTGCGTGTCGACGAAAGGTTCCATTTTGTACGAATGAGGAGACAACAAAGCCAGAAGACTTTCAAACCCTCGTTTACTGTCTTCTGCAGAAAATAAAGAGGTGAAAAACGCAACTCTCCAGTCATCCATTCTACACATCCGTTACACTGGTGCCGTGACCCTTTGGATCTCCAGATCAGCTAGATGCTCATCGCCGTGGATGCTCTGCTGCTCTCCTGGTCGACATTCAGCAGGGTCTTTGTGTGGTCAGATTTATAATGGATGTGTAAACCTGGGTACAGTTGGAGTTTGTTTTTTTCTTGGGAAAGAAAGGGAAGTAAGAAAAAAAAATACACACAACGCGAGTACTTTTGACGATTGGTAGAAGAAAAAGTTGTAATGGATGAGTTTAACACCTTTTCACTGTCAAGAGGTAGGGGTGTTCGGTTTGATAATGATTCTGTTAATAGGGGTATAGGCCATTCTCAGTTCACTAGAACGTCGTACTGTTGCAGGGTTGGGTCTGAGCCCAGACAGTTCACCTGTTAGTGGGTCCGCGAGAGCAGTTCCTCATACTTCCATGCCCAACAGTGAACATAATGCCATCCACCAGCTCACTGACATGATGGGACAATTAGGTGCGCAGATTGGGGAATCTATTGTTGCGAAGCTATTGTCAGCTGGTGTTGTGAATACGAGTGGTATTTCTCAGGCATCCTCTGCCACCCAGAACGTGCATAGTAATGTTGAAGGTCTTCAAACCCCTCATGTAACTGTTCATGTTAAACCTGATAAGGGACTCCAGACGTTCAGGGGTGACGGAACTGACAAATACTCAATCATGGACTGGATTGACCTGACCAAGACTCATCTTAGAAAACAAGACGTACCTGTACATGACCAAGCTGAAGAAATTATGAGCCATCTAATGGGGAAAGCCAAAGATGTTGTCAAGATTGCCTTACGTAGTGATCCTACTATTGATGTGAAACGGAAGCCTGAACTGATTTACAGTGTCCTTCTCCACTATTTTAGTGAAGCTCCCTCGTGTCTCCCACTCGCAGATTTCTATGCCACTCTGCCCAGACACAGGGAGAACCCTGTCGACTACTGGATAAGACTGAACAAAGCAGCAGATTTGGCTCTTGAGGGCCTGCACAGACAAGGCAAGAGGACGGAGAACATGAGTGATGAGGTAGCCCTCATGTTTGTCAAACACTGTCCTGACCAGGAGTTATCCTACACTCTCAAGTGCAAGCCGATCCATGAGTGGACTTCACATGATGTTCAGCTGAGGATTGATGATTATCAGAGTGAGTTGAGGGCTCGTGGCAGGTCTGGTGGAGTTGTGGAGCTGAAGAGTCACATTGCATCTATCACGTCTGAACGACCTAGCCCACCACCACCTTGCCTGGCAGCGTTTGAGCAGCATCATGACCTGAAGCCCTCACCCTCTCCTCTGCAGACACAGCATCCTGCGTGTCTCCCTCCCTGTCCTCTCCTGCAGCCGCCCCAGCTCAAGGTCAGTCTCACCATGCTCTGGACTACTCCTCTGTACCTGCTGTGGCGCAAAACGTCCAACAATCGGAGGAGAGGCTTCTGGCTCGTATGGTCGACATGTTTCGGGATATGATGGAGAAAATGCAGCATCGCAATGCGTCTCGCCCGACTCGAGGTGGGAGGTTCCAGCGTCCTATTCGTGACAGACGTCCCCGAGAAGCAAGTTGTAGAGTGTGTAATGACGCAAGCCACACCACCATCTCACACTGCATGTCTGATAGACTCTGTTTCACCTGCTTCAACCCAGGCCACGTCAGACTGGATTGCCCTGCTAATACCTCTTCCCAGCCCCAGTCTGAGGGAAACTAGCCGACCTGTATTCGGAGGGGGGCAGTACAGGTCTCATGACAAACTCCCAAACTGATGACATGTCTGATGCTGAGACAATCTACACCTCTGTGAGAGACTCTTGTAGTGACGCTGAGGTTGTGTATCAGAATATTCATAGAATTGGCAATAGTGACAGTCTTTTTTACACTCCAGTGGGATTGGGTGGGACGATGGTGATGGGAGGAATGTTGGACAGTGGCTCTATGGCATGCAGCATCAGTGAAGTTGCTGAGATGAAGATGAAAGTGGCTGGGGTAATAACTGATCAAAGGCGGCTTGATGTGAATGTGGTCCTCGTGGGATGTGGGGGTCTTCGTGTTAAACCAAAATATGCTGTTGAAGTGGAGATGGAAGTGTATGGCTGTAAAATGGTGGTCCCCACTCTTGTTGTCCCAGGGCAACATGATGAGCTGATCCTGTGGACTAATGTGATCAAACACGTCCTACGTCAGTCTAAGCTGTGTGAGTCATACTGGAAGACTGTGTCAGGCCCCTGCCCAGTCAGAGACCCAGAGGTTGAACATTTCTTGTCTATGCTGTCTGGTCTGTGCCCCTGGAAAGGCGATGATGCTCCTGACAAAGTTGGCACAGTCAAGTGTAATTCAGCCACCTACCTTGAGCCGGGCCGTGAGCATCTCCTCTGGGGTAAATTGCCCAAGACCTCCACTCTCTCCCCAGGAAGCACTGTTATGACGGAGCCCACATCTTCCCGTTCTGCCCCCAGAAATGTTGTGGTCGCAAGGATTGTCACTCCACTGTGGGGAGACCGGTGGGTTCCACTGAAGCTGATCAATACGTCTGACAAACCAGTCCTGTTGAGACGTAATGCGAAGCTGGCTGATGTCTACTCATGCATGGCCATTGAAGATATCGATGTTGCTGATCGCTCACAGCTCCATCTGGTCAGCTGCCCCCAATCTGCTGTGCCACCTGCTGCTGCACGGACTTTACTTGTCATTTGTTTATTTTGTTATGTATTGTGAATTTTATCTCAATGTTATTTTATTTTATTATTATTTTATTTAAGTCTGTCTCTAATCTCTTGCCGTATTTTCCGGGTATGAGGAGCGAAGCGGAACCATCCCTCAGTTCCATTTTGTACGAATGAGGGTATGTTTGGTTAGTGAGTGCGGCTAGCGTGGCAGAGCAAAAATGGCCAACTGTTGTAAATATTGTTGTTTTGTTTAGAGACAACAAAGCCAGAAGACTTTCAAACCCTCGTTTACTGTCTTCTGCAGGTATGTTTTCTTTATTATTTTCCTGTTTGTTCTTTTCGTGTCTTTGATTTTACCCCATATATGTATTGTCACTTTGTCCAGTAGATGTCACTGTTCGTCCGTTCATTGTTTTTGAGTGAGTTGTATATTGTTGTGCGTGTCGACGAAAAGTTCCATTTTGTACGAATGAGGAGACAACAAAGCCAGAAGACTTTCAAACCCTCGTCTCCAGTCAACCATTCTACACATCCGTTACATTACCTTTTTCAATTAAACTTAACATTTAAAAAACAATAACTTTATTGTAACAATTGACCTACCAGTCTAGTTATTATGACCTTTACCGCCTAAACCTAATCTAAAAAAACATGAAGAAGAAAGATTTTAAAAATAAATTGATTTATGGTAGTGCTGACTCAAACAAGTTCAATCCTGCCTGGTGTTCTTCGCTTACTATATGCGAGTAACTATCTTAGTTACCGTTGAAACCTTTAGAAAGAAAAACGCATAAATGTAAATTAGTCTGGTCAGAGGTTAACAGTATAGAAGTGAGTAACAGGATTCTGCAGACTTATTCAGCCTCATGAACTGAAGTTCACAGTAAAGACTAAACTTTTCAAACAAATGTCAAGTTAACTAATATCTACCTAACTATACCTAACATCTTTACAGTTTGCTATTTGTAGAAAATAAATTAATTTACGTTTAACAGTGACCATAGAAAATGTGAAATCAGTTCATACCTACCTACGCGAGTCTCAGATCTACTGCAGCAGTATCATGTTTGATGCTAGATGTCAGCCTGGTGCAGAAGCACGATATTACTGTCTGTACATGACGTGTCACTGCGGCGTGGGCACAAAGTATATTTTGGTTGGGTTAGTATAGAATTGGATGGAAGAACTTTGCCAGGAAAAGGGACTTCAAAGCATTACAAGGGCAATGACAGGCAGCCAAACACTGCCTAACAGAGATCAGGCTGAGCACAGCACTATAAGAAGAAAAAAAAAATGTTTATGGTTTCTAGAAAAAAAAAAATGTCTTGAGCCCATGGTGTTAAGTAATAATGTTTATGGGAGAAGCTTAGTGAAGGGTCAGTTGTGTTCTGAAGGAGCTCCTTAAACTTGTTTCGGTAGTTAAACATCCACAACAAGTCAACAATAGATCAGATTCTTGTCTTATATTATTGTTTGCATTAGTAATTAATCAAAATGTGACATTTTTTTTATTAATTTAACCAAACGATTCCAATTAATTGAGCGTAGGTGGAGGTGGAGAGGTAGAGGGTAACATCCAGTCTGACTCATCAACTTCCACCTCCCCCTCTGCTGGTCACACTTGGCTACGTCCGCTTTGCTGCAGACCAGGTGTGTTCAGGTATCAGTCAGGCCCTCGTGAATTATTCAACATCAGCCTTCCAGTAACACACTCGCAGCAGCTTATGTCACCGCTGCACCCCAACTTATGATTGCGATTATGAGTGTGATCCTCTTTGGGAGCATTATGATGCAACGTGTTGCTGAATACAGTTAGTGTTGAAAGCATCACGGAGACACTTGAGTTGTCCTCACTCATTCAGCTCTGACAGGACGCAGAACTGATGGCCGTCACTTCCCAGAGTGAGAAACGTCACTTGCGGTGGCATCAGTGAACATCAGTGCAGCACGATGATTCAGAATGAAGTTGTCGAGCGATTTGTGCGGTGTTTCCTTTCCATCTGTTGACAGCCGAAGCGCTCATTCTCGGGTAGATGCATGGCTGCTCTGTTGTGAAAGAAAGTAGTCCCTCCGGTAAGCTGCAGCCAACAAGGTGTGTGTATTGTTAGAAGTAAGCGGGTTAGGGATTTCTGAAAAGAGGCATTGCTGTAGAGTTTTTCAAATGCTTGAGCTCCATTCTGCTCCGTTGAACAGAAGAGAAACATCAGTTCAACACTGTTGCATTTGGCTTTTGTTGGAAATCATTATTTTTTCCAGACGTCTGCCTCATTGTAACTATAAGTCAGAGTTTTTTGCCTCAGCGGATTACATGAGAAAATTCCCTGGTCCTGATACATGGAGGCACTAGGACCCAGTTAGCGCCTCTCTGTCAGCGCCTGCTGCTGCGTTCTCTCTCTCTCTCTCTCTCTCTCTCTCTCTCTCTCTCTCTCTCTCTCTCTCAGAGTCAGTCTCTGTTTGGGATAGTCGCACCAGCATTTGGATCGCTGCATTTTTCCTTCTCCTCCTCTGGATGTGCGCGTCAGACTCCTGGTGAGTGCCAGCACGCAGAAGCAGGATGAAGAGCTTCTGCTGACTACCTGCGTGCCCCGTCACCTGAGGGGTGATGCCGCCTGTGGAGGAGTTTCCTGCAGAGTTTTTCCTCTCCCAGAAATCCCCCACCTACTCCCCTCGCTTATTTCTCGCCACCTTTCCTCGAGCTCCCCACTCACTCTCACTCTCCTCCCATTCAGCCTTCGCTCAGCTGTCACTGCGTCTGTCACCCTCAGGATATCCCCTTCCCTCTGTGTCGGGTTTCATAATGCACCAAGATCTCGCTCGCAGTCAGACTGCTGCTTTATTCCAGGAGAGAGCTTCAGCATGGATCCAGTCAGGACTGACAGGCTGTATATTGACTCTGACTAACTAGATAGGGTTATTTCAAACAAACAAACAACAACAAACAACTTTTTGGACTCATTTTGGGGATCGGCACTCATGGGGAACGCTGCAGGAAGCGAGGAGGTACCTCAGGGGAAGGAGGGGAAGCCGGTGATGGCCTCCACGGGCTCCAAGGGACCAACCAAGAGCCCGAAACTCCCCATGCCCCCTGAGGAGGAGCTGGAGAAACGGTTCAGCGATGTACTGGTGAGTGTGTGACATCATGCTCAGCCTTGCAGCTTCAGTTTTCACACTTAAAAATATAGGAATTTGGAGTATGACGGTCCTGAGCACGTCCTCAGGTTGAACTCACTTGCAGTGCCAGGTACACAAAGCCACCGTGGAGGGATACATAAGAGTTCCATTATGCTGGAGCTTAAAGCAGCATTAGGCTGGAACAGTGTGCATGTGTGTGTGGAGGTTTTCGTCCATCTGCAGTCCAACCTACTTTTCTATTCCTTAAATTCATTTCTGGAGAAGCTTACAAATGACCAGAAGATGTTTCTGCCATTGTGGTCCGACTCAGAGTTCTGCAAACATCTCCGACTGCCTTTCACTTTACCAGTTTTTTTTTGTTTCACTTCTTTTAATTTTGCTATACGAGATGGAAAAAAGTGAATTTGGGACGTTTCACAGCAGCGGAATCAACATGTTGATGTGTGTCAACAGGAACACATGGCTGTGATGTTCGAGCCACTACATACCTTTGGTTACGAAAGCAAACCAACAGTCGAGTTTTCTTCTACAGAAATCAGATGGTTTATTAGCTTCTCTAATGAATCTTCATATTCCATACAGCGGTGGCCTTTTCTGTGACTCCGGGCCTTTTTTTTTGCCCAAATGGCATTCCTCAAGAATGAATTGACTTCCTGGCCATGACTTTAGCGTGCTCTTCACTGACTCATGGCAATGACGTCTGTCAGTGGGACTCTGGAGGTCAGACACCGAAAATGCAGACTTGTTATTATAGGAGCCAGTGTTCCACCTGTCGGGAGGAATTCCTGGACGTTAAATATGTATTCCAGGCGCACCTAAATAGCCCTTTACGCCAATTACTCTAAATGTGTTGCGCCAAAGTCTGAGAGCACACACTGTGTGTGTGTAACCCGGATTTGAACGTATACCACCAACCACAACCAGGGACAACTGTTAGCACAGGAGAGGGAAGGATTGAAGTGCGATGCCGGAGTTATGTTGAGTATGTGACCAGACCACTTGGTGTGCGATGGAGCTGCATTCCTGCCATCAATCTTCTCTGACCTTATCATCACAACTCGGAGCTTGCTGAAACCGCGCAACATTGTGTTAGACAAAGAGGCGGCTTGCCAGCATTGAGCGTGCTCACATCAATGGCTTCCACAATCCTCCAGATTCCAATAATGCCAAGATTATATATCAACTTGATTTGGCTTGTATTGTTTTCACTATAAATTCAGAAATAGAAATAAATTACATTTAGTAATTACGTAAATGTAAGCATTGTGTAAGGCTAAAAGCAAAAACAATAACGTTGTACATTCAAGTTTGCACTCTTCATGCACCATGAAAATGCGTTCTGTTGGAGCTCACTGCAGGATGTGCTGGCTTTGGGTGTTCAGAAGCTGCAGTGGGAAAACATTCATCACTCTGCAGCAGTCGAACTGCATCAAATGTGGCTTCACACAGCGTCGGCAAATCCCACCAAACAGAACCACCCCACCCCACTCCCGACACTGAAACTCACACCCCTTATGTTCTGCTGAGTCAGCTTGCTGCAAAATGTAGAAGACGATGATCTCTCACCTGGCAGTTATGCTGTCCACACAATGTTTTGCACGTTTCCTTCAACAGGCAGCACTTGACTGGTCCGGAATATGAAATATTGTAAATTTGTATTTTGAGGTTCTGTGTTTATGGGGAGAAGGAGGCAAGAAACGCGCAGTCAGCAGTTCTTCTTGTTAGGCATACTTAATCAGGTTTCTAATTATGTCCTAAAGTATCAGTTTTGTTTCATCAGAGACCACATCACTAACGGATAATACATATCAATAAGTTACACTACATTGTGGAAGACGGTTTTAATGGTTATTCTTTAGCTTAACACCAGATGTACCTCTAGAGCAAACAAAACCAGGACATTTTTTTTTTCAGATTAAAGAGGCGTCACATTGATCAGTCAGGCCTGATTGATTACATCCAGCCTCGCAACAACATTGATTCGCTGTGCTCTCTCTCTCTCCCTCTCTCTCTCTCTCTCTCTCTCTCTCGCTCACTCACCCACAAGCAAACACACACGCACACACTCTAGAAATGTGCCCACTGCAGGAAGTGATCAATTAGATGTGCACCATGTTCTTCTAATATTTCTAAAGGGAGAATGTGGATGTGTGTGTGTGTGCGTGCGTGCATGTGTGTCCTTATTAGTGCAGCTGATGTCTGTGGAATAGACCCAATGAAACATTATGCAGTCGGTAAAACATGTGTGTGTGTGTGTGTGTGTGTGTGTGTGAGCTCAGACTTGTTTCATTAACATTCTCCGTCCTTCACATGAGCTGACTCCAGAGTTCCAGTTTGTGCAGGAATCCAGAGGAAAACAAAATAACATTTCATGCTGTTAATTTAATCAGAGGTTTGGGAGGAGTTGCTGCATGAGCAACACAATTGCAGACAGTGTTTATTACGCATTCCTTTTGTTTGCAGCAGTTTGACTTAGTGTAGATTACAAGTTTCAACAAGGTTTTTTTTTTTTTTTTTTTTTTAACTTTTATGACAGATTTGCATTTAGAAAAGTAAAACAGAATGTTTTTTTTCAGAATGTAGTTTTTAACATATATGCTCTGTTTTTTGTGAATATAGCAGGGTTTTTTTTTTTTGGCTATTGACAACATAATCAACATAGTTTTTTGTAAATGTTGAGAGAAGCTACCATCATAGACATTTGTGACCATCATATAATTTAGAACTGTTTGTCTAAAAATAGCAGCATTTTAGGATAGTTGTCAAGACTGGTTTAAGAATGCTGGTTGTAATACGCTCTGTTTTGGTGTCTTATTGTTGCTCTAAAATGGTCCAGTGTGAGCAAAGTGCGAGCTTGCACAATGATGCTTCCTCTCTGTTGTTGTGTTGTGACAACAGACTGCTGATAATGAACGGTGATAAACTCTGACCCAGGCTGAGAGCCGGTTGTGTGACTCACCACTGACGTTTATGTGAAGGCTTCAAGGTACTGCTGGCTGTCCTTCATCCCAGTTCTCTCAGACTAGTTCTGAATTAAAAAGTTATTCCAATTATTTCTCAAACAAGTTAAATTAGTTTTTTTTTTTTTAAGTGATATTTGCATTTCATAGAACATTTTAATGACATCAGCTTGACGAGTGTCCTACCCAGATTTCATAGAAACTTCGATATAACACCAAGCAAAAGAAGTTAATACACTGCCTTCCCTGGAGTGTGTCAGATCCATCTGTCGCTACAACTTGGAAAATCTGATCACGTATCCCTGCTTCCAACACCAGTTCACAAAGCCCTCATTATAGCCCTTACAAAGCACAGTACAGGACAGAGCAGTGCTGGACTGAAGAGACGGCATCATCAAGGTGTTTCCAAGTCACCGCGCGTCAGCGTCACACAACCAAAATGCCATTACAAGACATTGGTATGGACAATACCAATACCAACACGAAGGCAAATGTTCGTATGTTCTCATTTCTGCCCATTAATTCCTATTTGTCAACCCAGCAAGAGCACTCACCTCTGTGGAGCAGGAGGTGGCGCTACAACACATCTGTGCTAACTTTTCTTTCTTTCTTTGACGCGTGTGATGCAGCAGGTTTCATTTCATCTCCTATTTTCAGAACACGATGAACCTTCCTGCCGACAAGGTGAAGCTCCTCAGTCAATACGACAGTGAGAAGAAGTGGGATCTGATCTGTGACCAGGTTTGTCCGCTCTCCATCTCCCACAAGAAGGCCATGGTGACTTTACAGTGATGCTCCCAAGAGGAGGCTCATAAATACTGAACATGTCTGTTTAAAGATGTGTTGAAAAAAAAAATGTGTTAAATGCAAATTGTAACACATTGGAGAGACTCAAGACTTCTTTTTCTCAAAAGGTTTAGAATTTTCAGACGCAGTGAGGAAGGACTCAATGACTGTGTGTGTGTGTGTGTGTGTGTGTGTGTGTGTGTGTGTGTGTGTGTGTGTGTGTGTGTGTGTGTGTGTGTGTGTGTGTGTGTGTGCGCGCGTGTGAGTGAGTGAAACTACTGCAGTAGTCTCTGAGGGTGTTAAGATCAACCTCATTTGCATTGGAAATGCTGTGTAATCCACTGTGCTTTCTCACTGCTGCTTTGCAATCAAATATGATTAGTACTCTCTCTCACTTTCTGTGTGTGCCTGTGTGTGTGTGTATGTTTTCCGCACCATTAGGAGAGATTTCAGGTGAAGAACCCTCCATCTGCCTACTTGGAGAAGCTGAGGAATGTTCTGGATCACGGCGGTGGTAGAAAGGTTCAATTTGTGTCCACATGGACTCTGTTCTTGTATTTACAGCAAGTCAGGGTAAAGAGTGGGTGTGGCAGCTCTTCTGCAGTGACAGTGAATCGTGAGATGCAGCCAGAAAGAAAGTCTACAGTTGCCACTCATTTTTTTTAAGGATGATAAAAGTGTTTCACACTGTTGGAAATGAATAATATCAAACATCCAGGTGGGAGGATTGTTTTTCTTTCACACTGCAGGCAGAAACACATGTATTGTTTCTAAACCAGTTAGAACATCCCCACTATCATTAAATTATGAAATTGCCTAGAATTGGAGACTTTCAAAAGATAAAAGTAAGTCATTTACTGACCTTCGTGCTTGTGTCCTTTCAGTTTAAGAGACGCGTCCAGGAATCTACCCAGGTCCTCCGAGAGCTGGAAATCTCCCTGAGGACCAATCACATTGGGTCAGTCACCCAAATGGCGCACAAACTGATCTTCAGTTGCATTCAACTGTCAAAAGTGTATTCAACAGTTAAACTTGGTTTATGTTGGAATGCAGATTTAGTTTTTATGCATTATTGTGTGAATCACAGTCAAGGTCATTTGGTTGACTTGTTGTGTGTCTGCAGCTGGGCTCAAGAATTCCTTGACAGTGAGAATCGAGGGTTGGACGTGCTGGTGGATTATCTGTCTGCTGCCCACAGCTCTGTCTTGTAAGTATCTGCTTGAAACTGAGGCAACCGTCTGTCCTCCAAACCTCCTGATTGAATCAAACTATCTCACTTTCTATCCCAGGCTGGACGTAGAGGGTGTGGACAGCAGCACGCCGCCGCCAACAGACAGACACAGAACCCTTGAGAAGTCACCCGAAGATCTGAACAGAAGTGCCAGTAACTCCCCAAGAACGGCCAAGGCCAAGACCCTCACTGTTAGGTGAGTGTGTCCATGTGCGCGTACGTGCATGTGTCTGTTACTTCTTGCCTGCTGTCACAGGAGCAGGAGTTTCCTGTTTTTCAAGAGCTTTTGGGTTTTTGACTTTTTTTTGCTTCCTCCCACAATCCAAAAAATGCATGTGAGGTAAATTGTCCGTAGGTGTGAATGTGAGTGAGAGAGAGAGAATGGTTGTTTGTCTTTGTCTCCATGTAGCCCCTGCAGTGTCACCCTGCCTTTGCCCTATGACAGCTGGGGTAGGCTCCAGCAGACCCCCACTACCCTGAGTGCAGGAAGAAGCGGGTGTTGAAAAGGGATGGATGGAACTTTACTCGTGTTTTTCTTAAGTGTGATACTGATAATCACTTCCAAGTGAATTATGATTATTTTAAAGTAATTTTTTTAGTGTTTTTTTCTTTCCCAAAAATACCTTTAAATCTGTTTACAATTTATTGCTGTGTAGACCACCAGCACCACTGACACAACTCGTCCAGATGTCCTGGTATATCGTGCTATATAACTTTAGTATGTTCCTGTATGAAATTCAGTTGAAGAACAGATGAACACTGAACACTTTGGTTGCCAAGACCAAACCTTCTTGCACAAACTCTCCAGCTTCTCACAGGAGCAGAGGTCAGCTGCCATGATAAGGATATCATGACATGCCCGCAGCAGCAATGCAGACTTGCTACAGCCATAGTGGTTAATATGAATATGATGGCTATATGAGGCTGTATGCAATCTTTCTTGACGGTACAGAAAGTGAACAAATCTACCAGCTCTGGACCACCATCCCTGTTTTACCATGCTGGATCCCATCCCATGGGGCTAGAATGTGTGTCAGTGTGGTAGCACTCAGGTCGTAAGACCGGTCTTGGCCTTGCCACCTTTTGGTCTTGTCTCCATCTTGAGGGGACTTCAAAAAACCAGACAAGCTGGTCCCACATCATTTTACGCACTCTTCTTTAAATGCCTGCTTGTTTCCAGCTCTTCTCGTCATGAGCTGACTGACCTCTTTCACCTACTGCAACAAAATGCTTTCATCCCACACTTAATGACAGCGGTAGAGTCCAGTCGATTCTCACACTTTATTGGCCTTGGTCTTGAGTTGATCTAGGCCATGATGCTGGCAGTCTTGTCTTAGTGTCAGTTAAGGTTGTCTTGACAAGATAATTTATGAGCGGTTGCAATTTATTTCATTGGGAAGTTACAGCGTCCAGCAGGACTGACCTTGGACATTTAAGCGACGTCACTCCATAATGCCACCAGGGTGAGGAGGCACATAAACAGGGTTCAGGACTGCTCTGGCCTTCAGAATCCGTGCATCTTTGACAGTGTAGTGTATGAACAGATCCTCTGACAGGATCATTTTTGGGGGGTTTCAACTCCATATCTGCTCCCCCTCAGTCTTGACTTGGTCTTGTCTTGGTTGAAATGGTGTTGCCTACATCACTACTCGCAGGGCATCCAGGGTTAGAACAGTGTTGGTATACATGCTTGAACTGCGCACGCACAACAGGAATATTTAACAATCCGTGAGCAGTGATGGAATGAAACGTGTTGCTTTGCCTTGAGTGCATACCACGTCAGCAACCACAAACCTGATGGCTCTGCCTCTGTCACAGGAAACCTCTGTGGAACTCTCGAGTCGTGACGCCCACAGACGATGTCCACCTCTGCATCATGTGTTTACGAGCCATCATGAACTACCAGGTATCACAAACAGCACACACACATTCCCCAGAACTCACATGACAACCACAGTGTTTTATGAACACCATGTTTGCCTGTTAAAAGAAAGAAATTATTTTTTGGGACAAATGATAAAGTACATCAAATGGAAAATTGCCAAATTAATACATTTTTATAATTAAGAAGTTTGAATTTTTTTGTTTGTTTAATACAATAAAACATCATAACATAATTCTATATGTTATTAAACTGACTTTTTTTAATTTGTAATTTCTTGTGGTAGTAAATTGTTGAATGTTTTTCCAAAAATACGTTGTCATTACAAATTATTATGATGTGTGAGTCAGATGGACTGTCAAACAATTCTCATGATGTTTTAGTCTAAAATTCATTTCATTTACTTCAAAGATGATGAATGATCAATGGTTATATTTTAAATGCAGACACACAGATATCACCATCAGTCATGTGACTTCCGGTTCAAGACTTTAAGCATCTGTGTGTCTTTAGACTGGGTTCAACCTCGTGATGAAGCATCCCTGCTGTGTGAACGAGATCACGCTCAGCCTGAACAACAGGAACCCGCGGTGAGGCACTGACACACCCATGCTACTGACACCTCACACGACTTTCACAGTAAAAGCCCTAAATGCACCTGTGTGTTCTCAGGACCAAAGCTCTGGTTCTGGAGCTGCTGGCAGCGGTCTGCCTGGTGAGGGGGGGCCATGACATCATTCTATCGGCATTCGACAACTTCAAAGAGGTTCTTACTCGCTTTTGGGGATCTCCAGTCAGACCATGTGATGGAGCTGCTTCCTGTTCTTTTACAAAATTGTTCAAACTGAATATGAAAGAGGTGTCGCCAAAGAAGCTCGGGGCTATGACTACATAGAAGCCACTAAAAATGGAAAGGCCGTTCCTTTGAGACCCGACATTTACATAATGAGAACGGTGTGGTCTCCTGGTGCAGACACTGGTATAATAATATATCTGAGAAAAACAACGACTGGGAGATGCAATGTTTGCCTGCGCATGAGATGCCCCACAGAGCAATGAGTGAACAACAAAATAAGACAATGAAAGTAAGGATATGCACTAAAACAGGAACGCCTTTCCATAAGACCGGAAAGATCACAATAGTGGTGAAACATGTAACACTGGCAGGAGATGGGAATCCAATAGAAATCTTAACCTACCCTCCAAAAAGCCACACTACACCACAACCCTTGCTTATAGGAAAATGCTGTGTGTGTCCACGTGCGATAACCAGGTGATGGATGGAGCACCAGATGTAGCACAAACTGGCTAGAAGTCAGGTTGATATACTGCAACATTGAGTTTATAAATCGACATGTGAAAGCACAGATGTGGACAACACGGTGGTGCAGTAGTGGGGCAAAGGTTGGTCAAGGTTGTGGGTTTGATTCCTACCTGTGACCCTTTAAGTTACCAGGCAACTACTTCTACAGGTGTGAGTGTAGATGGTCGCTTGAGTCTTTGAAGTTGGGCAGCAGAGCCTGAGTTAACGGATGGATGATATATGGATGGATGGATGGATGGAGAGATGGATGGACAGATGAATGCTGTTTCTCTTTTCAGCACAGCTGCCTTGTGTCCATGCACGACAGCGCACTGTTCTAGCTTCATCATCAGGATTCAGTAAGTTTTAGCAATATGCTGTGTAATCTAATTTTGGTTGATGTGTTTCAGGTGTGCGGAGAGAAAAACAGATTTGAGAAGCTGATGGAGTTTTTCTGCAAGGAAGACAAGAACATTGATTTCATGGTATATTTCTTTAAAACACTTAAAATAATAAAAAAAAACCTTTTACTTCCTGTGTACGTGATTAATGTTACATTAGATTTGGGACTGGGATGATGAATTTTTGACTGTATATATACCATTAAGTTTGTTAGACTTCAGGAAGAACACATTTTGCTGTGTAACAGGTCTAGTGGCAACGACAGTTGATGCGTCATCAAAAGTGTATACGTTAGGGATTGTGCTGACTTGCAAGGTTGGAATTGAAATGCTCCTTTGGCTGCTAACACCATGTCAAGCACAGTGTACTGCAGCATATAATTCATATGATGAATTGATGCTAATGGTATTAACATAGTTTACTAAGTCAACTTTTATGGAAAAGGAGAACATGCTTTTCATACTTGAATGTCATGAGCTTACTTTGTCAGGTGACATTGCACACAGTACCTATATGGTCCTTGTTTGCAAGTGGAGGTTCACACCTATTTGATGATAACAAAACAAAACAAAAAACATTCTAACTTGCGTCTTGCTGTGTGTCCACTAGGTGGCCTGCATGCAGTTCATCAACATCGTAGTTCACTCTGTGGAAAACATGAACTTTAGGGTCCATCTGCAGTACGAGTTCAGTCGCCAGGGGCTGGACGAATACCTGGAGGTAAAAAAATAAAATAAAATAAAATAAAAGACGTCCATTTGTTCCATTTTGTGTTATTGTTTAACAACACTGTGAATTAAAAAAAAAAAAAAAATCTTACTTTTTGTGTGCAGACACTGAAGTTAACAGAGAGCGACCGGCTACTGGTGCAGATTCAGGCCTACCTGGACAACATGTTTGATGTTGGAGCACTGCTGGAGGACGCAGAGACCAAGAACGCCCTGCTGGAGCATGTGGAAGAGCTGCAGGAGCACAACACTCAGGTAAGTGTACAGACGCAGACACAGACACAGACACACAGGTCCGGTGATTCTCTGTGATGGTGCGGGAGTGAAGATGAGTGTCGGTGTCTCAGTTGAACTCTAGGTTGCAGGAGAGCGAGAGGGAGACGATGGAGAAGGTCTCTGGATTGGAGAAGCAACTCATTCAGACGTCCAAAGAGGTGGAGGTCCTCAAGGTAGAATTCCTCATCCTAAGTCTCTTCTCTACTAAAACGGGACGTCGCGCAATCGACCGGCATTTTAGTCCCTTCTCTGCGGACCAAAACCAGCGGGGTGTCACCCCCGCCGCCAAGGTGCACCCCCTCCGCTTTCACCGCTGCGTGTCTGCTGACGTCATCGCGCTGCGAACGCGTAAATGTAGTGCGACAGAATTCAGGAGTCCGGCGGTGGCCACTGGCCAGTGTTCTTTGTCGTTGGGCACTTTTGGCTGTAGAATCGTAGCCGCGGAGCGGGACGATGGCGTCGCTCACGCCAGACTTGAAGCGGCGCGCGCCTCCCCTTCACTTTCTCTCTTCTCTAAAAACAGAATGTGTCTATCTTCTTGTGGTCACCTTTCATTCTGAGTGACCCACCTCATTGGAGAAAAATATCATGGGATATGTAGAAACATGTGCTTTTACGTCAATTGAAAATTAACAAAAGTTACAACAAAATATGGGTCCTCGAAGCCCCACGGTATTTAGCTCTTTATTGAAATGACTGTTAAAATACTGGGTGGAAAAATGAATGAAATACAGCTATTTTAATACTTTGCTCAAGTTCGGATTCAAAAACTTGAGAAAACAACCAACGTAATGACTTTCCTCGATTCTGACTGGGCAAAGCCATTGTCAATCAACATTCCATCCTATAGGAATGTTGATGCACAGTTGCACTGGCGGCACACTAACAAGTCCAACCAGTCAGAGGCTTGTGTTTGTAGTGTCAACTTAATTTCAGGCAAGTTATCATTGATCAGCCCTTTCTGTTAGATTGCGCTGTAAAGCCTGGGGTGTATATGAAACGTATGCTGCCGAAAGTTATTTTGTGCTGGACGAAGGTAGCTAGCTTGCAATTAGCCGTCGACTAGCGCTCTTCTTGACAAACAAGCTAAATCAGGCAGAATATCATCATCGGCTAATTTTAATTTTATAAGGTATTTCTCGCGGTCCGCATTGGACAACGAAATCGCATATTCGGAAATATCTGGTTGAAGGACCGCGGGCATCCATGCAGTTTGCTTTAGCCGAAGTACTAACCCAATGCTGCGTGGGCATCCTCGGTAGGCTCGGAATGTTTGAATGCAATGAAAGGGTCTATTGAGCAGTCAGTCAGAACAGCAAGAATAATTCCAGAAAATGTCGAAAAAATATATTTTGTTTCTGAAAGCTAGCAGGATGTGACATGTTCATTTTGTTTTATTTTATTTTTAATGTGAAATATATACGTATGCACGCATTATTTTTTTTTCAATAAAATTCATTCATGAAGCAACCTCTAGAGGGCAGTGACATCCAGTCAGCCATGGTGTATTTGCTGAGCTTGGTCACTTCCTGCTCCAGAATATATTAATAATGTTATATATATGTATACACACACACACACACACACACACACACACACACACACACACAATTAGATGAGAAAACCCAATTATGAGCTTAGTCTGATTAAGCTCTGCAAGCAAATGTAATCACTGATGTCTGTGCTGGGTCGTCAGGAGAGTCTGCAGGAGTCGTGCTCCCAGGTCACCCAGCTGCAGCAGAGTGAACAAGAGCGAGAGCTCCAGCGTGAGCGAGAGAGAGAACGGGAGAGAGAGCAGGAGCGCGCCACTCACCACCTGATGGCGCTGCAGAGCCGAGTGAACGACCTGGTGGAGCAGGGCCTCCTCCGAATGGAGCAGTCCCCCTCGGGTGTTGTGGACCTCCAGGTGGTCCCTGTGGTCCAGCAGGGGCCACAGAAAGGTGGGTGCCGTCATGTGACTTTGTGTACTGTAGGATTTCTCGGGACAACTAAGAACTGCTTCCTGTATCTCTACAGCAGGAGACGAGGTCGACTCTGCAAATGCCTGCAGTGACTCCGCCCCTCCGCCGGAGACTCCGCCTCCTCTGCAGTCGACTTCAGTGCAACCTCCACCTGCTCCACCACCACCACCACCTCCTCCTCCTCCTCCCCCACCCCCTCCAGGCTCAGACAAGGCTCCTCCCCCTGCTCCACCAGCAGCTCCTCCACCCCCAGCAGGTCCTGCCAACCAGCCGTCAGCACAGGGGGCTGATGGGAGTGCAGGTGAGCCCTTCATGACACTGCAGAACCTTTGAAAGGCTGCCGTTCAGTTTGGTGTTTGTGACAGTGAATCACTCCGACTCTGATTCAGGTTCCAAGAAGAAGAAACCCATTCAGACCAAGTATCGTATGCCGCTGCTGAACTGGCAGGCGCTCCGATCCCACCAGGTGACCGGGACCGTCTTCCATGAGCTGGATGATGAGATGATATTACAGGTATGACCGCTGCCTGTTTCCACACAGGGACCTTCAATGCAATGTGTCCTATGTATCGCAGTCAGAAATAAGTGGCAACATTTTCCAGTAACAAATCGAAAAAGCAAGTCGGATGCATCGTCGGCACTGTTCCTGAACACAACAACATCAGTTACCAAAACACCATCCGTCCATCCATCCGTCCATCCATCCATCCATCCATCCATCCATCCATCTATCCATCTAACCCAACAAGTATCCACGCTCAAATTCAAAATGTGCAGAAAGGACAGAATCATATAGCCAATCAAATTTCAAGGACTGAATTAATAACAGTAATTTGAGATGAAGTGGCAGCTCCTCGATGTTGATACATGGCACAGCCGTAGGGCGTTGCCAACTCTTGTTGAGTTGTCAAGCTTCTTCCTTAGCTGATCTTCTGACTTTTGCTGACCAGGGAATTCATTCCTCAGCTATCTTTAACCAAGGACAGCGTCCATCAGTTGAACTCGGCTTGTCTCTCTGCAGGAACTGAACATGGCCACCTTTGAGGAACAGTTCAAGACCAAGTCTCAGATGGCCCCTGTGAACATGGGGACCCTCAAGATGAAACTGGTGCACAAAACCCCCAGCAGAGTGTCTCTGATGGAGCCCAACAGGGCCAAGAACCTGGCCATTACCCTACGCAAGGAGGGAATGGCAGCTTCCAACATCTGCAGCGCCATTGAGACGTAAATCAACTTTAAAAATACAAACAAACAGATCAGGTCAGGTCAGGTCAGGTCAGGTCAGGTCAGTGTCCTCCAGGAGTGAGACCCTCCTTTTGCATTCCCCCTGCAGGTACAACCAGAAAGCCCTCAGCCTGGACTTCCTGGAGCTCTTGGAGCGCTTCATTCCCACCGAGTACGAGATGCGGCTCATCGGCGGCTACGAGGGCGAGGGCAGGCCCCTGGACGAGCTCAGCGAGGAGGACCGCTTCATGGTGCGCTTCAGCAAGATCCCGCGCCTCCCGCAGCACATCAGCACCCTCACCTTCATGGGCAACTTCCCCGACAGTGTCCAGCTCATGCAGCCGGTTCGTAGCCAGAGCCGCCATCCCTCCCAGGGGGAGGTTAGTGTGGGGGTGGGTGAGGTGAGTGATGGGGTCAGTTACGCCTGTTGTCTCTCTGCCAGCAACTGGACGCCGTCATCGCTGCCTCCATGTCGGTCAAGTCATCCAGCAAGCTGAAGAAGATCCTGGAGGTGAGTGTATTTGTGTGTGTGTGTGTGTGTGTATGTGTGTATGTGTGTGTGTGTGTGTGTGTGTGTGTGTGTGTGTGTGTGTGTGAGCGAGAGAGACTGGGGTCATGTAAGTGCACTGGATGCTATTTGCACCATTCGAAGGTTCACTCTAGTAATAATGGCATCCAATTCCGAAAGCTCATTCATTCAATTTTGTTATTTTACCTCCATTTAAAGCCAGAAAACATGAATTCACATCTTTCACATTCTCATGGTGGTTTCACAGTGAATATTAGTGTTAGTTTGAGCTCATTTATTGGCAAAGATGACTTAAAGGTCATATTTCACAAGATGGGCAAACGGCCAAGATACTCAGATAGCAAACACGTTGCGCACCGTGTTTCCGTGTTGACATCTTTACAGTGATTAGCAGCTCTTCAACAGAACTTATCGCACCTCAGGCCATAATGCTACCATGACTCCACTAGTGTCTTCCCGCAAAAGTAAATGCTGTCTGGATCTAGATCTAGAACGTGTACATTTGTATGATTGTAGTTGATCTCTTCGTCATGGTCGAGAAGAGGCAGCAGTGCTGCATGCTAGCTTGTAGCCGGTCGCTACCAAGTGTTGGTCTCTGAAGCTCAAAAGCAGAGGGTGATTGTAGCCCAATGCAAACCAAACTGTTCAACTCTCTTTGGCTTTGCCTTGTCGACACTACAGTGGCAGAGAAGCAGGTCAAAGTTCACCCAACTTGTGACCACAATTTCTCAGAACACTGAAAAAAAAAGCTCTGAAAGAGCCAGTGCAGATACTCTAAATGTTTTGGAGTGGATTCCCCTCACATTATCCAGCTGACTTTGCTCCGTGCACTTGTGCGTGTCTCTGGTGTGAAGATTATCCTGGCGTTTGGAAACTACATGAACAGCAGCAAACGGGGCTCAGCGTATGGTTTCCGCTTGCAGAGTCTGGACCTTGTGAGTAAAAGCAAACAAACAGACCAAAAAAAATATTGCTGCCTGCCTTTTTACGCTTTTTTGTTCCCCGTCTCCAGCTGTTGGACACCAAATCCACGGACAGGAAAGAGACGCTAATGCACTTCATCGTTCGCATCATACAAGAGAAATATCCCGACGTGCAGAACTTCTACTCGGAGCTGCACTTCCTGGACAAGGCAGCGCTCGGTGAGTATGGCAGGATTTTGGGGTTTGGGATTCACAATCACGTGCTTCTTCTTCTACTGCTTACTGGTCAACTGGTCAATAAAACCTTCTTTACAAGTTTGCTCAGTGGCATTTTTTGCTGACATCGTAGACTGACGGAGCTGGTTGTCCCGTCTGCAGTGTCTCTGGAGAGCATCCTTCAGGACCTGCAGGCGCTGGACCGAGGCATGGAGCTGACCAGGAGGGAGTTCTCCCTGGACGCGGAGAACCCGGTTCTCAAGGCCTTCCTGGACCGCAACACAGAGCTGCTCAACTCACTCACAGCTGATGGGAAAACGGCTCAGGTCCTCCTCCCGATGCTGCCTGCTGATCACATGATCGGGTTTCTTTTTGACTCCTTGAATCAAAGTGAAACCTCTCTCTGTCTCTGCAGGGCGTCTACGAGTCTACAGTGGAGTACTTTGGAGAGAGCTCCAAAACCACTCCGCCCTCCATGTTCTTCCCCATGTTTGTGAGGTTCATCAAGGCTTACAAGGTCAGGTCAGGCTCCTGCCGCTGCGAGAGCGTTTAGCGACAGCTAATTCATCAGTTTGATCCAACTGTTTGTCTGTATTAGCAAGCAGAGCGGGAGAATGAGCAGAGGCGGAAGCAGAGTCTCCTGATCCTTGACCCTCCGTCGAGTCCACAGAAAGAGGAAGTCGGCGGCAACAAGGTAATCATCAAGGTCCTTTAAAGGCTTCAACAACAGAGGGTGCTAGCGGTAAACCAATGTGCAAGTGCGGTTTCCTGTTGTGGCATCGTTCAGCTGTTAATGTGAAGGTTGCATTGCTGAATTTTTAAAACAAAATAGAAACACTTAAAGATGACAGCGAGGTGCTGTTGATTTGAAGACCATCGCTAATGCTAGCTAGCGATATAGCTCATAACGTTCATTCATTCATTCATTCATGTTGTACACTGTTGGCTCGCCTTATTTTCTAGTGTCGTGCTGACGATCGGCGTGTTCGTTTAATGATCGACTCGTAGGAGAATGATGCTGATTTCAAGATGTCTTTAGTGAACAAATTCATTCAGGATACAAGTGTACAGAGCCCTGGGTCGAGTTCAAGCCTAACATTAGCGAGTGCTATCAGGTCCTGAAGTCTGACTGACTGTCTTTATAGATAGAAAAGATCCAGTTGCTCTCGCTGGCGCACTCAGGTTACGCCCTCCTCTGATTGGCTGTCTGGCCTCTCATTGGATGTTGCTGCTGCCTTTGGCCCAAGTTGCAGGCTGAGGTCCGAGGTGGAGATGCTTGGTAGAGAGACGCTGGATCCTGTCTCGGCCTGGTACCACAGGTCACCTAGGGTCACTGTTTTACTATGAGCGCATTCCTGTGTCCTCTCTTAGGTATCATGTTACTCTGCACAGAGCTTACAAGGCAGGTTATGCGTACATTGCCCATCTTAAAAATGGGTTAACTGACTGGATTAAACATATTCATATCAATGATTATATGATTATGCATATTTATATGAGTGAGTCTATGGTTATGTACCTTCAACACCCGCGTTCTCCTGTGCTCAGTGCAGTGGGGTTTTGCTGACCTCTCCTTTGTCGCGCCTTCACTCAGAGCTCCTGTCAGATAGCAGAGTGTCTGTTTTGACGTTTCAGCTCGGTGTGACGACCAGACTCCAGCAGGTGGACCTGATTGCCGAGCTGAAGAAGAAGCAGGTGTCCCCGCAGGTGAGGGAGGGGAAGGACGGCACCATTGAGGACATCATCACAGGTACGCCCGCCTCCACCACGTCGCCTCGGCCGCAGTTGCTCTAGTTTTCCAGGGTGAGGGGATGGATCAGTCAGGGTGCCGCTAGAGCAGTGTCGCACATATGCTGCATGCCGGCAGTGACGTCACTGCCACGAGGTGTCCACCTTGTGAGACACCCAAGGACCAGGGGTGGGCAATGTTTTTGACCGGTGGGCTACAAAGGTTGTAAAACAGAGGGGCCGGGCCAGGAGCAGATGGATGGCGTGTTTCTCATAGGAGAAAAAAAATAAATCATGTGATATGTAGACAACATGTGCTTTAATGTGTATTGAAAATTAACAACAGCGTAACAGCAAAATATGTGTCCTTCAAGCCCGACGAAATTTAGCTCTTTATTGAAATGACTCTTAAAACACAGAAAAAACTGGTGGAATCCAGATTTTTTTTTTACAACTTTGTTCAAGTTTGGCGGGCCGGATTTAAAAACTTAACGGGCTGCAAATGGGCCCCCGGGCCATAGATTTCCCGAATGCCTGGACTGGGATAGTGGTTCTTACCTGGTGGAGTCTCAAGAACCATCTATTTTTCTTCATCATGAGGTTGCGACCCAAAGTCTAGTCTAGTCAATAAAAGATTGAAATTGAATTGAATTGTACATCTTTAAAATGTTCCCTGTGGAATGGAAACGCCTGATTAAGGAGCCTGGTCTCACCTTAACTAAGCCAGGCTGGCACCTGCTCTCAGTGACTATGCTAAGCTAAACTAAACACTTCCTGTTTTGCGCTGTGTGAAATCTACCTTCTAATCCTCAAAATGTAAAAATCTGTTGGCTCTTTAATGTTCTCATTTATTTGTTTTATCTTCCTTCTTTACCGTTCACTGCTTCTGCCACTCCTCTTCCTGTCTCCTCCAGCGCTAAAGTCTGTGCCCTTCACGGCGCGCTCTGCCAAACGTTCCTCTCACATGTTCTACGACTCCGTCTTCGGCGAGGAGGTGACCAATGCAATCCCCAACTGCTCTGTGCTTCTTCCGCTTCCAATTACTCTTTCTTTCTTTCTTTCTTTCTTTCATTCTTCCTTCCTTTCTTTCTTTAGCGTGAATCGTAAGCAACTCTCACGAAAGTTTCTCTTCCCCTTGCTGTAATATTTTGATGTAAGTACAACTGAAACTGTCTGTCCACAGATCTGAGAAATCAGCCGTACAGACGGACAGACGGCGGCCGACGCAGCGGAAAGTGGAAGCCGGGACAACAACTGCAAGTGTCGTCCGACATCTCGCTGTGAAAAGGCGGGAAAAGAGAAAAACAAAAGAACAGATGTTTGACTTTCTGTTTGTGCTACTTGTGTTGAATGAAGATGAATTGTTTGGTTATTGTGTTGAACTCCAAATCTAGAGTTCTTTGAGATTAAACAAAGGTACTCTGGATTTCTCAGAAAATCGTTTATGTGTGATTTTAAAAATTAATTTTAAGAAAAAACAATAGTATTGTTACAATGAAACAACTGTAAAATATTTAAATTATTTTAATACTGGAAGGTGAAAAAGGAACCTTTCCTTTTCTGCATTTCAACAAATAAAATGTTTTATACTGTTCACCATTCAGTGTCGCTGATTCACCAAGCGTGCTAACCGTGCAGCCATACTAGCGTCGAACAGCGTCAGCTTCCTTAACCAGCAAAAATGTTTGCAGTAGAAGTCACCCTAGGTGTCACTGACAATGAAGGACCTGTAGCCGTGTTGTAGAAGAGGTTCACCTTTATTGTCACAAAAACACAACAGGAGCGTACAAAAGCAGCAATCGTTTGTCCGCTTGATTTTTGTCGCACGAAGCAATAACTTTTTTATATAGATTTTCTTTTTTTAAACACTCCGTACACAAAGTTTCATGATGTTTTGCACCGTATAGTTAATCTTAAGTAATACTGACTTGGTAAGTAGAGTATCGTTCTTCTTCACGAGTCACAGACAACACGTCGCACACGGCAAGCAGCACTCTCACACTGGAGGAACAGCTGATATATCTATCAAATATCTCCTTGGTTTGGGTTTTTTTCTTCTTTCTCTCACAGTAAAAGGGGCTCGGGCGGAGCCGTTGTCGACATAATACAAAAATCTATGTTACTGTACACTTTTTGTTTTACTCTATCGTACACTCACAGGTATACACAGAATTATTGACAAGAGAATGAGACCTCTGTTGAGCGTGCAGATTTTAAAGGAATGTTTACGGTGTGCATGCCATTTTGGACTATTTTTTTCCCCATCTAAAAAAAAAAAAAATCCACGTAAAAGCAAATTTGCTAATATATTATCTGGGTTTATATACAACTTTAAACATCCACAAATGTTTTTTTCTTTTTTTTAAACAATCACACATTCATCAAGAAACAATGAACAGAGTTTTAAACTGTCGTAAACAAACACTTTCGGTTATATTGGAGTATAACGGCGGGAAAAAAAATAACAGGGCGTCTTCATCTGTGATTGGTGTGTGTGTGTGTGTGTGTGTGTGTGTGTGTGTGTGTGTGTGTGTGTGTGTGCTTTTGTTACCACGGCGGTTCGACAGCGACCAATAATACTCTCTACCGCCGAGACACCCGCGTCCTTACTAACGTGTGACTACATGGTCATCAGGAGAAACGAAAAATAAAACTCTTCAATGCAGAAAAATAAAAATTTATAGAATTGCTGATGTAAAACGTGTCGCGTGCGTTATGAGTCCCCTTCTTCAAGTATAAAAATACAAAAAAAGCTTGATTATATAAAACATAGATGATACTTTTTTTTTCTTTTATACATGTTAATAAAGAAAAATAATGGTCATTTAATATACATACAATATATCTATGAAGTGATTCAGATTATACGTTAACGGCTGTATTCTATTTTCATCTGAGGCTACTGACACATTCCATAAATGAATTAACTACTGAATATATAGATATTTTTTCTCCACTGCTGTAATTTAATTGCCGGCCCTGGTGGGAACGGCAGCTCTACATGAGTGTTGTAGCGCAGGGTGGCAGCAACTCGATCAAAACCGTCACTGAAAATGGAATTCTCATGTTAGTTTGATAATAATTTCCCGCTTAGAATGTCTTAAAAAAAACTCAAATCAAACATATTACTAAAACTGTAACACTGGTGAAACTGACCCTGTGCTGTGGATTTAAAAGGGAAACACTGGCTGAGTTCCAGTTCCATGTTATATATCTATAGCTTTAACTTAAAAAAAATAAAATAGGCAAATTTTTGTGGTGACACTTTCATTAATGATATAGAAGTTCGTTAATATTAGAGGTGTAGATGATCTCCCTCCAAAAATCTGAAGATCCAAAATCTGAATGTTCATATTTAGCCGATTGGCTGAGGTGAAAATCACACGTCAACATTGAGCCGTCTGGATATCAAATTTTATTTATTTAATTTTTTTTACTGACTCCTATGTATGTCGAGGGGATGATGATAAAAATACTTTTGATCTTGTAAGATTTATCATGGAACTGGAACACAGACCGTGCGTTACGCTGCCACCTGTGGCAGAAGCAGGATTTGCACACTGACGCTCCATTTCCACTCTGCTTCATGCCGCGGGTCACATCCCTATAATATAGTGGGTCTGATTAATGTGCCAGCATGCAAACTGTGTGTCTAAAGCCTCTGTTACACTGCATATGTGTGTGTGACTATCTATAGAAACTACAGTGTGCCACGCTGGATGCATCTGTAGTCAGCAACCAGTGATTATCAGTCAATCAGGAAAGCAATGGGGCGACAGAGTGGGATTAGGAGCTCAGTTGGGGGGTTAGGGGCAGTCAGGCAGGTCGAGACCGAGGAGATTTTTTTTCTTGTGCTGATTTCGATTTCTATTTGGATCACTAGTGGGGATAATTTGGCGACCTCTAGCTGACAGTCAAATTGCACAAATGTGATGCCTTCACCGAACTCGGATCCCAGAACTCGCTCCCCCCTCGCATTAAGTCCAGCCGAGACCTGAGAAGCAGACAGAGGATGGAGAGAGCGAAGCAGAGACAGGAAGAGAGGATGGGAAGGAAGACTGAAAACGGTGCCGGGAGAAGCGGTTGGGAGGAAAAAAGATGGAGGCCGCGGAAACCAAACCAAACCAAACCAAGTCAAACTAAAGCAAACCTCAGCGCTGTTGGCAAACAATAAGCGAGCAGAGAGGAGGAGGATTAAAAAAGCCAAAGCAAGAAGCGGTGAGCGGAGGGGGGAGGAAAAAAGAACAAAAACCAAAAGTCACCAACAGATAAAGGATTTCAAGTCTTCTGTCAAAGCTCAAGTCAGTCAACACTACTTCCACTGGCCACCAGAGGGGGCTGGGTTTCACTGCACCGTCCTTGTGTTTGTGGGCAAGAGAAAGGAACAGCAGGAGCAGGAGGGGGAGGAGGAAGAAGAAGAAGAGGAGGAGGAGAGAGGTCAGGGAGGAGAAGGAGAGGATGGAAGTGGACGAGGAGGAGGAGGAGGACAAAGAAGGTATAGAAGAGAGAGGAGGAAGAGAAGGAGGAATAAGAGTACAAGGAGGAGGTGAAGGAGATGGAGGAGGAGAAGGGCATTAGGACGAGAAGAGAGGACGAGGAGGAAGAGGAGGAGAGAAAAGGAAGAGGAGAAGGAAGGGGGAGGGGAGAAGGAAGAGGAGGAAAAAAGGAGAAGGAGGAGGAAGAGTAAAAGGAGGAGATGGAAAAGGAGGAGGAGAAAGGGATTAGCAAGAGAAGAGAGGAGGAGCAAAATGACAAGAAGAAGGAGGAGGAGGAAGTGGAGGAGAGTTTTCAAGGAGAGAAGGAAGAAAAGGAGGACGAGGAGGATGAGGAGGGGAAAGACGAGAGTAAGGAGGAGGAAGAAGTAGAGGAGGAAGAGGAAGAGGAACAGGAGGAAGGGGTGGGCTGTGCTGCTGCTGTCACACAACCTCTGCAGGAAGGAAAAATAATCAGGCGAGAAAACAACACCGAGGATGCAGAGAAGGAGAAGAGAGACGTGTGCATGAGGAGCAGGAGGAGGTGGGGGAGGAAGAGGAGGAGGAGGAGGAGGAAAGAAAGACGTGTGAAGCTGAACCGGCAAAGACAAGAGGAGTAAATAGAAGACGAGTGGAGAAGAGGTGAGACTGGAAGGTCTCCGCTGTCGGGCTCCGTGTCCTCTGAGGGAGGGAGGGAGCAGCTCCTCGGTCAGGTGACCTCAGCCAGGCCTCCTTCACACTGCTGAGCAACAACCAGCTCTGGGGGGGACGGGGTGTTCAAAGACTTCACGTTGACTTTTACAGGAACACTTGAAACACATCCATGAATGGTCTCCAAGGAAGAACTGCTGATTATTCTGCACAGTTTATAGTTAAACCTGTCGTTGTTGTTGTTGTTGTTGTTGTAGTCCACGTTCAGGTGTGAAAGCACGGCCGTCCTGAATGCTAATCCAGCAGCGGCACCCTGACACAGATGGTTTTCTCAGACCCGGGTGGAGGTTAGCGGCGTTAGCCGTGTGTTTACTGCTGTCATGGCTAATGCAGTCAGGAGGGCGGCACTCTGTTAGCGAGGGTGCCAGTCTGGGTTCTTCAGGATTGCTGCTCTGAGGTGGTAATCGAAGACAAAATTGAAAGTCTAATTTGGGAATAAAACCGGGCAGACTGTGTCCCGGGTGTCCGGAGACGGGGCAGAATTTGGAGGTGCTCGTTTCCTGCTCTGCTGCTGAAGCTTCCAGCAGCAGATGAGACAAGCGGGCCTGTGGTTCCTCCGCTCAGTTAAATGTGAGCGGTTGCGCCTCCGGAGTGAAATTCAGATTAGCCTCTTGGAGTGGTGCTGCAACATCTCATCCCTTTGTTTTGCTGTCAACTCCGTTAAATTTGGTCTTTTATGGGTTTTAGTTGCTCTAAGAGCGGCTTGATTTATGGCAGCAAAGACATGGCACTGACTGAAACTATGAGGGAAGGGGATGAAAAAATAATTTGAATTCATAACAAACATGTCTCATTGACAGGGTGGTCTGATATTTAAGTTGTTGTTCTTGTTGTTGTTTTGTTTTTTACAGGTATTTAACAGTATATATTTGTCATGATGTATATGAGATCTATATCTTGGAATTAAATCTACAGTTTGTGGGTAAAACCCACCAAGACGAAAAGCCAAACTCTGACCAGTTGTTTCGTAGTGGCTTTGATTGTCTTCTGTCTGAATCCAGATTGTTGAGGAAAAGAATTGGGAAAATGAATGAGACAGAATGAGTGTCATTAACTGCGTAAATCAGTTTTTTTTGTGATTAAACATTTGTTGATGCCATTTTTCTCCCTCAGCTTCCGCAGGAACATATTCCGATTTACACTGGACATAAAGCTGAGAACCTGATCTTGGGAATCAGCCTCTTCAGGAGAACTTGTGCTTCTTTTCTCATCACTTTGCATAATAAATCGTAGCGTGAGCGCCGTGTAAAGGCAGTTCTGAGCAGTCTGGCTTGTAGATTGCTGACGGCGTGGACTAGAGGAGGAGGTGCAACGTCCTGGCTGTGGCCCAGAGCTGTGAACGGTTTGATTGAACGATGTCACTGGTGACATCAACACCATTGGCGCGAGGCTAGTCTCTGTCATTTCCTCGCCGAATAGGGGGAAAAAAATCCTCAAACCGGGATGATTAAATCTCTACGCAAGCCAGTTTGGATCCAGAATAGGCAAGACAGACGGGTACAAGAGTTCCTCCTCACGGTCAGCTGGTCTGGCAGCCGAGGAGGAGAAGTTGGGAGGTGGTGGTGGTGGTGGTGGTGGTGGTGGAGGCGGATGCAGCGTCAGAGGAGGAGCGGTTAGAAGTGGAATACCTGCTGCTGGCCCTGGACTTTGGGGAAATCCTCCTTCTGTTTGCGGCCCTTGGGCCTCTCCAGGCTGCCCTGCTGCAGGTGTTTGAGCCGGGCGGCCACGGTGGGGCCCTTCATCGGCCCTGGAGAGTTACTGCTGTTCTGTGGGAGCCAGGAGACACACAGGTGTCGACATGAATGCCAGGGGCTTACTGCAAATGGTAAAAAACGCCTTTGTTAGTGGCAAGCCCACAAGCACAACCACAGTGTTGAGTCTGTGGCTTCCACCTGATATGTTTTGTCTTTTGTCCATCGAGGGAAAAAAACTTTGGCTTTAATTTGGACTTTCGATTCGATTGATTTTTTTTTTTATCAAGATTAATCTCTGATGTTCCGTGGTTGACAGTGTTTAATGGCGTTTTGATTTGCAGATTTCAAATTCTGGTATTTTGCCTTTCAAGTCTTTAAGATTTCGTACCGTGTGTACGGTGTCTAAATTGGAAATCAAATGAACACAGAAATGATTTCTATTTAAATCTTTTGTATTATTATTTCTTTCAAAACTTCCATCATTTATGCATTTTTACAGGAGTTAAAATTTTGGTGCTTTCTCGGTTTCATATAGCTCCAGTATGCGTGAACAATTGTTCCCCTCTAAGGTAATGTTAGATGACGATGAAGTGTACGACAGGTAGGAGCCCATTGCCGCCCATTTAGCAATTGCATTCGTTAGCGTCTTCGTACTTTCATCCACAGGCGACAGTGGCGATTCCCACGCTGCAAAGCGCTGCCTCACCATTTTGAAGGACATTGGCCACACCTGTATGTTTAGCTTGTTGTTGGCGGTTCCTTAAACCATCACCGCAGTGTGAATTACACAACATAGACACAGCTTTGTTCTGAAGCGCAACACAAACTCCCGCTGGAGCAGAAAGTGTCGGCCAAGTCCGAGAAGAGAAGGTGACAAATATTGTGTAGTTCAAACAACTTGACAAACATTGTAATAACATAGTTGTAAAGGTTGAAGTCAGAATTATAAAGGATCTGGCTATGTCTGGTTGATGGGAGGTTTATTATAATCTTTTTTTGTTTGTTTGTTTTTGAAAGATCTTTAGGTTGGCTGTGTGTCAGAATGTCTGTAGTCACAAGCAAAAAGAAAAAAAGGGACGACAATACGAAATACTTACTCGTGTGAGCAGTGGGTCACTACTGAGCCAGGAGCATCCAAGCAGTGTTTGCAAGTGGCTAATGCTACAGTTTTTCAGACTATTTACCTCTACTATGGTGCTGGGCTAATGTGTTGAGACAAGCCAAAATCACACTTTCTTTAGTTGTTAATGATGACGCACTCAATGGGTTTCCCAGTCTAACCTCAGAGATTAACGACTGAGAACTCATTATCTTCCTCATTAATTCTCATTTAATCAGCAGGATGGAGAAAAGGCAGCAAAAGTGAAATTAATCCAAAACATCTGCCGGACGTCTGTTCTGTCTGTCATACCTCCAATACAACTGCATTGTATGTTGTATGTATTTTGTAGTGTCTAACTCCCAGGCGACATCACAATATAGAACCTGGTGAATGGCTGCATAACCCTCGTCTGATTTTCACTGATATAGAAACTTAGTTTGGCAAGAATAAAAGGTTTTAAAAAATCTGTAGATCTTTTGACATCTTGGCTAATGTCTACACAACATTATTGAGAGGGGGATCATTAGCAGCTGTTGATCCATAGGATCGGTATCGGCATCAATATTCATCCCTAATGGTGAAGGTTTCCGTACCTCCAGCTCTGCCATGATCTTCTCCTCATCGTCTTCATCCTGGGCGCCCGATGCAGCAATGGTGGGTGGGGTGGAGGCAGGGCGGGGAGAGTCAGAGGTGATCTTCCTTAGTTTCACCAGAGTTTTGGGTAGATCGCCGTCCTCCTCCATCTGGAAAGAAGATATTCAGCAGTTAAAGGGCGCAGAGGGTGGAGAAGCTCCATGATATAATCCACTTTTTTCTCTCTATTAGTTTATCCTGCAAAGTTATTATAAAACAGATGTTCTCAGCCGGAGCCGTTAACATTATCAGATACCAGCTCGAAGTGAAACTTTTCAGACGTTTCTGGAGACACCATATGGAGTTTGTCATCCGTGTCTCCTGCAGCAAAGTTTCATCTCCACCTCTGGGAAAAGTGGAGCGTTTCAAAGGGCTAATGAATCTACAGAACACTGAGTAATTTAAAGGACATCTGAGCGGGACTGATGTCATTAGAGGTTTGGATCGTTCTGCAAGATTCAAGTGAGTTGAACCCCCTCAGAGCCTCCAGCCAATGTCCAACCAATCGTGGTTCAGCACAGTATGGAGCAACTGGCAATACAACAATAACCCTATTTTCTTTTGGCATTCTTATGTACTTGACCTGAATTTACCTTCATGGTAAATGGTAAATGGACTGCACTTATATTGTGCTTTCCAGCACCTTCAGGTTATGCCGGTATGCCACTCATTCACCCATTCACGCACACACTCATACACCGATGAATGGGTGAATGCTGCTTCAGACCCCTCGGTCATTGGACGACCCAACTCTTCCAGCTGAGCCAGAAGAAGCTCTCGGAGATGAACGAGTGCACTGCAATGATTACTTTAGGGTTCAGGTGACCGGACCGTTCCTCACCTTCGAGTTCTTGATCACGTCTCCGCCGCGGTTGGTGCTGAAGCCGTGCGCCGACGGGAAGCTGCGGCGAGGGGGCGGCGGAGGCGGAGACTTGGAGGGCTTCTCTGTGCGGTAGCGAGCCACGTTGAGATCCACTGCCAACGGAGGACGTCTCTTCAGAACCCCAACGGCAGCACCATCAGCCGGATGAATGTCGTGACTCCACTCACCGGACCCTCGGTGTAACCCCGCTCCCTCCATGCTGTTCAGCTTCTGGGCCGCCAGCTGCACCTTGCCGGGCTGCTGCTCCCCACCGACGGCGCTGCTGGACGAGGTGCCAGTAGTGGCGGCGGCAGTGGCGGTCCCCACCGCGGTGCCGGCGGCGTTGGCAGAGGACGTGGCTGTGGTTGAGGTGATGGGGATTGTGATTTGGGGTTTGGGAGGCACGGCCGGCTTGTTGATGTGCCTGGCGGCGAAGTCCAGGTCGGGGATGGCCTTCATGAGCTCGGCCTGCGTCTCCTCCAGGAGTCGGTTGATGTCCTGTGCGCTGAACTGGGTCAGGCTGGCCCGCTTCTCCTCCCAGTCCCGCTCTGCAGCCTGGATGAGGGCCAGAACTTGGTTTAATGAAGTTTAGTTTAGTTCAATGGCTTTCAAAGTGGGGGCTGCCGCCGACCTTGGTGGCCAACAGAAGAAAAAAAAAAAAGATTAAATAAAAGTAAATAAATAAATAATTAAAATGTCACCCTAACAGTCATCATTATCAAATATAATCTCCTTAAGCTAGCCAAGGTAGTGCAAAATGGACAGGTTTGTGACCCAAGGAAACAGACAGACAGCTTAGCTGTGGAAAATACTGCAGCAATAAACCTTAGAATTGGCCAACTACAGTACTCAACATCAAACATTAAGTTTGGTTTTACAGCCACACAGAAAAATGGCCATGATTATCAACATGTTAGTTTATAGTATTCTAATTTTAAACAAATGTAACTATTATTATTATTGAATAGCACTGTCTGTATGTATGGGGTCGCCGGCCAGGAGAGAATGATTTTGGGGGGCCATGGTGTGGAAAAGTTTGGGAATCCATGGTTTAGTTTATTTGATCATATGTGCACATGTACAATCAGCTACACAAAGAACCACGAAAAAGACTGGGCTTAACTAACTAACTAACTAACTAACTAACTAACTAACTAAACCCAGCGAAATTTGCCCACCCTTCCACTGACTTCATTAGGACAGGTGCTTTCTGGGAGAACTAAGGTGCGACTCATTGTGACGGTCCTTACCAGTCGGACCTCCGCCGACAGACACTTATCGCCTGGCCGCCGGCTCGGTAGCTCATCCAGGACCCGGTTCCGCAGGGTCATGGGGGGCTGCATGTCCTGCTCCGAGCCCGAGGTGTCACCGTCGCCGGCCGGCATCCAGTTGGCCAGACTGGAGCTGGTGCTGAGGTCGCTGAGGCCGCTCAGGCTGAGCGGAGGACTGTTGAGGATGTCCAGGTCGGAGCTGCGGCCCATGTCCTCCGTCCTCTTCTGCGATTGGCTGATGAGGTCCTCCGGACTCTTCCACACGCCTTCTGTGATTTGTCTGTGCAGACGAGACAAGGGGCCTGAAGGTGGCGCCTCCTCCAAGGGAGCCGGACTGAGACTCACACACGGGGACAGACTACCTGCGCAGCGTGCTGAGGGCGTCCGTCATGGTGTTGCAGCGCTTCAGCAGCGCGTCCAGCCGGTGAGGCTCCTCCTTCAGGAACTTGACGGCCTCCACCTCCACCCTGAGCACCACGCGCATCTTGCTCTGCAGGCTGGGGAACTGGTCTGCAAGAAGAACAAAGAAGGATGTTAGATGTGAGGAGAAGATGAACAACTGATCGTCTGTCAGTTGTTCCTCCAATAAATGGATGATCGGGAGCAGCAGTTGTTGGGCCCCGAGGAGCTTTCGAACCAGTGGCTGCCCGTCTTAATGAAGGCACATTAAACACTGTGCGTCAAGATTTACATTTTGTCATTAACATGCAGGAACAATGAGAAACAGAACACTGCAAAGAAGGAGGGAGGACAAAACCAAAGGGATACTAACAGGAATCTCAGGAAGCCTGGACAGTCTGTAGTTCCACTTTGAATGCAACATGAACAGTAGTTCAGCAGCTCGGGACTTGAAAATCCAACCAGTAACTGATTTCCATTTATCTTAATAACACTGGATGACTCTGAGATTGTGTGAGATCTCCTCAGCAGCAGCGATACTGACCACAGTCCTGAAGTGGCTGAATATATCAAAACGGTGTGAGTCATGTTTCTTAACATAAATGCTCCCAGGGCCAAAGAGATGACTATTGATTTCATGAGAAATATCACAGTTTCCTCCTCCCTCTTCAATCAATAACCAGGCTGTTCAGCAAGTGCAACAAAATAAATATGTGGGCACTGTGATGGATGATGAATTGGATAGATGCAACAAAAAAAAAGAAGATGCAATTTAATAGGAAACTGCTTGCTGGTTTTAGTGCGGCGTTAGTGTTTTTATCTGTACTTTTCCAAGCTAAGATATAAAAGCTTTTGTAAAGACCAGGACCAGATTGCATCATGGGGTTAAGGTGTGCAGTAGAAAATTGCAGATCTGTATGATTAGCAGTGGAGGGTATTGAAGTCTCTCTTGTCTGGATCTGCTCATCCTCTCCCCCGTATAGAGTTCAAGATGCTGCCACCCACCCACAGCTGCAGTCTGCCCTCCCACACCACCACCAGACTGAGGAATTCTGCTGTCCAAACTGCCACTGACTGACCTTCTTAACAACACAAGATGGGCTTTATTTATTTACATCTTACATTTTGCAGCATGTTTATAATTAACTGGTCGGTCTGTTCTTTTTTTCCCTCCCGCATTTCTATTAGCCATTTGCAACTGGACAGTTGTATGATTATCACGTGAGACGGATGGTTGTGTGTGAAACAGCAGACTGCAAAGCAAAATCCACCTCGGAGATCAAATTAAATTTTAATGAGCCTTGAACTGTAAAGTCATAGAAGACTTACTAATATGTGTCACTGGAGACCATGACCTGTGGCATACCTGAATGCAACAGTGATCATTTTGAAAATGTCATGTGACTTGAAGTGGTAGAATCATCATTCATTTTATCTTAGGTCCATCTTACAGTAGATGTGATTAAAGAAATGCAAAAAACGAAGCAAAAATACTAATATATCATTTTGGAATGATGGTGGAAATATGAAGCTACACAAGAATGTGCAAACAGGTACAAAAAGAGTATTTTGCTGGACAATGTGCACATGACAGATGCTCCATTTGTCCAGGCAGCTCTTACTCTTGAGCTCGGTCAGCGTGTCTCCCAGCATTCTCAGCTCTTTGCTCTTCTGCTCCACGTCCTGCTCCGTCACCAGGCCGTGGTTGATCGATGAGTTCCTCTGCAGCTCTTCCACCGACTTCTCTAGGTCACTGAGGAAGAGACCAAGGCACCTTCAGCCCGCCCACATATTATATCAAATCATTCAAATCAACAGACAAACTGGTAGACTGTTTGTCATTTAAAGTTTCTTTTCTTCAAAGTTGCATAACTTGGTTCCTGCGATAACTTCTGTTTGATAAAGAAAGGAACGTGCACGTGTCCCACTCACTGCAGCTGCTGGATGAGCAGCTCCTCCTGGTTGAGATACTTGAGTCGCTCCTCCTCCACCAGGAGGCGCTGCCTCTGGAGCGGGTCCTCCTGCGTGCGCATGGCGTCCAGCATCATGAGGCTGAGCTCCGACTCGGTCTGCCGCAGCAGCGACAGGACGGAGTCCTGGTTCTCCAGCTGAGGGACACGGAGTCATGCGACATGTCGCGTCACTTTCAAATTTCTCAATTATGTAACGTGTGGTGTCTTAAGAGAGAAAAAGAAAAGATGGACACTCCTTCCAGTCCCCTTGTTGCTGCACGCCCACCTGCATGTTGCGTAGCTGCGACAGCTGTTTGCGCAAGGCGTTGGTGTTCTGCTGCAGACCCTGTAGGTGGAGCTGCATCTGCAGACGGGACACCGACACGGGCTGGTTGGCCCCCGAGGGCGGCGGCGGCATCAGGGCCAGAGGGGCGGACGGAGTCAGAGCTGCACGATGAAAAGCAGGAAGTGAACTCGGCGGCGGCGGCGGTTTGCTAAAGGGCACACGACAGGAGCTGTCCTGAAATTCTGACGCAAATGCCCGCGGTGAGGTCACCGGGGGCGAGAATCAATGTTCAAACTGTCACTATGACTTTTTTATTTGTATTCCACCACCATTCTACCTCCAGATGTTTTTTTTGTTTTTTTTTAACTATACAAAGTAGCAAAAAGATTGTACTCCAGAGCCGAGCAACAACATTTCCTTGGAGAAGGAATCACTGTTGCGTTTCTTTTTGTCAATGACAATAAGTAAAAGTCTAGTCTAAGTCTAGATTTTAGTGGTTGTGCTAATAATTCAGGACAGGTCGAGTCATTGGTGCAGCGCAGAGGTCAGAGGTCACAGTTTTTGAATGGAGCTGACGATGAGGAACATCATGAGGAAACAGCAGCACCACCAGATCCAAAGCCCTCGTCACATCACCGCTGGGATGTGGGAGAGTCAGATCACCTTCTGACATGACGATGGAGGCTGGAGGAGGTTGAGTCACACGCAGCAGGCACAACGACACAGAGGAAGGAGAACAGCGACGGGACAGTCGGACTCAGCCGGGAACAGAGTTGCATTCTGAAGCCACCACCCAAACGGCGAGCGACGGGTTGGAGACCGAGATTCTGTTTTAGCTGCAGCGCGTCCTCGATCGAGCCTGTTTCTTTATCTGAGGAGGTTTTCGAACGCTTTCCATCAGTCTCCCCTTGCTGCCTCAGCAGACCAGGGTGAGGGAATGAAACGCTGCTGATTGCCACTGCAGATGGCAGGTTTCATCTCTGGAAACAATCTGATGTTTGTTGGGCAAAGAAAAAAAAATCGTCTAACAAACAAATAAAAAAAACTAAAACAAAGTACAGCAAAAAAAATAAAACTCAATTTCAGCTTAAAAAGAGATAGGGGTTTATCTGTGGTCGTCTGTGTTGGAAAATCCAATTGTCATACACTGGACAGACACGCAGAGAGCACAGATCGGAAAACTTCTCACTGAAGACTTTATCCAGCGACACACACTTTCTCCAGCGCTGCCAACTTGGCGACTTTGCCGATTGCTCTGGCCACTTTCCAGAAGCCCCTTGGCAATTTCAAAAGCGACTAGCAACAAATCTGGAGAGTCGCTCTGATCTTTCCGAGAAGCTTGATGCCGACACCGATACATTTAAGCAGCGACGGCGACGCTGGAGATCCTGGGCCCTCAGCAGATCTGCAGGCTGCAAAAACACTCACTTTCATTGAATCTGGCATTTCAAAATACATTTGAGTCTAGAATGCAGGTTGCAGAGTGAGCAGTGACGTCTTGGAAGGTCAAAATTAACTGCGAGACTCAAAGCGACTGTCTGCGACTATGTCCAGTTCTATTTTGGATTCAAGTGCGATAGAAAGTACCAAGAAGAAGAAAAAAAAAAATAGGTTCTGCCATTTAGCTAAATGTTTCATGTAGTGACATTTAGGGACACGTGGTAGCTCCTCCGTCTCCTGCTGAAAATTCCACCATGCCGAGTTTCTTCAGGACATCTGAGTTCACAGGGAACGGTTTTATTTTACTAGTAAACGTCTGAACACAACCAACCACTTTTTTATTTTTGGAGCGACAACATTTTTATTTCAAATAATGTAAAGAAACATTTTTTTGTAAAAACAAAACAAAACCGAACTATCAGAAAGGTGGGAACTCAAGGAAACTCTAACTCAGGTTGTAATGCAACTCGGAGACAGAGAACAGGAAGTGAGGTAAGGACACCAGCTGGGGTCCCTTGGGGGGTGGGGGGGGGGCACACAGGAGGGGGAGGAGGAGGGGAGGGTGGGAACAGGTGGGAGACACTTCGGGGACACATAGCTACCTTTTTTATTTTTAGCGCGTCCAGCTAAAACAACAAGAAGCATGAGCAGCAAGTTACACAGCAGCCAAACAGGAAGCCGCTCACATGTCAGCCTCTCGACCAATCACACGCAGAGAAAACAGGGCAAAAAGTAGCCGGAGATGATTGCCGTGGCCATCAGAGAGGAAGCAGCGACAGGCGGCGGGAGCAAAGTGTGTGTGTGTGTGTGTGTGTGTGTGTGGAGTGTGTGTGTGTGTGTCTGTGTGTGTGTGGAGTGTGTGTGTGTGTGTGTGTGTGTGTGTGTGTGGAGTGTGAAGTGCGTTAAACTTACCGTCAGTACCGGAACAGTCGCTGGCTGACTCAATCTTCTCCCTGCAACATGCAAGAGGTAAACGGCTTTGATACCCGGCGAGGAACGTGTGTGCTGCAGAGTGTGTGCGTGTCTGTGTCTTTGTGTTTGTGTGTGTGTGTGTGCGTGTGGTCTGTGGTGGGCGGTGAATTAAAATTTCAAGCATAAATTGATTTTTCTGCGCGGCAGACAGTTGGTTCTCTGCGTCATCTGAAAGTGGAACACTTTTAGCTTGATGCATTTTTCCACTTCTGAGGTTGTGTGGGCAGCGTGCGCGTCTGAGTGGCACGTGTGTGTGTGTGTGTGTGTGTGTGTGTGTGTATGTGTGTATGTGTGTGCGTCAGAGAGAGTGTACAGTATTTAACTCACGGGCTGTCTGCCTCGGGTGCTCTGCTCAGGACTCTCTGCAGTAACCCAGTCAGACTCGCTATCTGCTTTTCCATGGCCTCCATGCGCTCCCTGAACACACACACACACACACACACACACACACACACACACACACACACACACACACACACACATATACACACTCACTTAGCTCATTATGCACCCTGGGCTGTACTAATTTCCTGCTGTGACTGACAGCTGCATCACCTGGTCTCTGTTTCGTTGCCCAGCAGAGGTGATCCGAACCCTCCGGCGCCCCCTACCTCTCCTCCAGGGCCGGCCAACAGGCAGAGCTGCTCGGCGTTGAGGCCCAGGCCGGGACCGGGGCCCCTGGCTTTGGGACTGTCCCCGAACACGGAGGAGGAGACGGAGTCCCTCCTCAGGCTCTGCCTCCCCGGGGAGCCCCGGCCCGGCATGGTGCCCCCGTACGGCTCCCTCATGTCGGGGATCTTCTGGGGGGACGAGGGCGGCGGCACCCGCAGGCCCATCGCCAGCATGGAGGCGGCGTACGCGTCGTTGTAAAGCGGGCCCCCGGGCCTGTACAGCGCGCCCGTTTCCATCAGCTCTCCCTGCAGGGCGGCGGCAGAGTAGGAGGTGAGGGAGCGCATGGCTGCTGCAGCTCCGCCTCCTCCTCCACCGCCTCCGCCCCCTCCGCGGCGGTACAAGGAACCGTAGGGGTCGGCTCTGGCCGGCAGCGGGGAGTGGGGCCCCCCCGCCAGGCTCAGGCGACTGCTCTCCGGGCCCAGGGAGTAGGGGTCGGCGTAGATGCCCCCGCGCTCGTCCCCTCGCAGCAACACCACGCTCCGGGAGCCGCCCATCTCGTCGTCGGGCTTCACGTCCCGCCGCTCCAGGATGGCGCTGGAGGAGGCGCCGAAGGCCTGCTGCACGTGGTGCGGCTGGTGGAGGGGCGGCGGTGGCTGCTGGTGGGGGGAGGAGTGGTGGGACTGGGAGTGAGGGTGGGGCAGGGAGTGGGTGTGGTGGGTGTGGTGGTGGGGGGGCCCGGCATAGGACGAGGGCCGGTTGCCGCTGTAGAGGAGGCGGGCCCGGGACGGCGAGCCCTGGGGCGAGGCAGAGGAAGATGAATGCTGGGAAGACATCGGCGGGTTGCTGAGGCGGCGGTGGTTGGGCGACGAGTCCTGAGGGGCGTACACCATCTCCCTCTAGGGGCGGAATGAAGGAACAGCACACAGAATCAATGGAAGCGCAGCAATAGAGCCACTGGTTATGTCCGTAAAGAGGAAAACGATTACGCATTGTCTGGAGAAAACACAAGGGTTTGCATCTTTGAGGGTTTGTTTCCACAGTAGGTGGAGATCAAGAAAAGCAAACATAAAGGACACAATAATCTGCCAAAGTTGGGGGTCCACTGTTTAACAAGAAATGTAATTATGCAGGAAATTAGACAGTAATCGATGAGTTCAGCATTCACAGTTACAAGTTGTTACAAAGTGAACGCAAGTGAGATGGTATCGGTTAAATAATAAGATTAGATTGGGTGGATTAGGACAAAGCCTCTTTCTTATGCAGTAGGATTTTATCAAATTAGTGACAAAAAAGAAAAAAAGAAGAAAAAGAAAAAGAGGCAATGAGCTCTTTACAGTGAAAAACCCACATCTTCAATCACTGGCCTGAAGCCCCGCCCACAACAACAATGTTATTGAACAGGGCTTTGACAGTGACGGACACATTGGCTGGCTGCTGTTAAAGCGAACATCAATCTGTCATCCACTAATAGGCTGAACAAAATGCTAAGTGTTCACTAAGAGCATAACTTGCTAACTTGCTAGCATCTCCAGTAGAGTCTGTTAAAACCTGGAGGGATTAGCTCCTGTGACGTCCAAGGTTTAATCTACTGCAACTCAGTCCAGCTCTAACATTTCCTGAACTGAAAAGCAGTTTAGGGGGTGAATGATGTTCACTGTCCCTCTGCCCGGTGTTAAGAAGCAGATAGCTATCTGTGTAGGGTGATTTTTGCCTGGGGGAGAATGAGTCAGTTATCGTTTGTGAGGATGAAAATGCCTTCTGTTTTTCTCAGTTTACTATAATATTTTACAAAAAAGGAACACAGAAAAGAGCTCCAATCACCCTCCTAAGTGTTATTAAGTCATCATCTGATAGTGTATTGACCAAGGGCGAGGAAAGTAATTGTTTTTGTTTTTTTTGCATTCATCCGAGAAACAAAGCAGGACGCAAAGCAGCGGCTCTTGGTTTGCAGCCCAGGGAAACACATATGGCCATGAAAGACAAAGGAAGATAACACTAATGGCTTGTGACGCAGCAAGATACCGGCTGAAAAATATGCAAATTGAAAAACCAATATTTCTCCACGGCAACCCCTCTGAGGCCTCAACACTCAGTGGACAGCCCCACAGCGAGCTAACGGCTCCTCTGCTGGTGTCTGCCAAGTCGTAACTTAGCAACGGTCTCAAATCAACAGCATCCTCCTGACAGACATTTGCTCATACCTCCTGGAGTTCCAGGGTCTGTCCTGCAGGAAGGGGCGGGTATAATATCTCCAGCATCTACATAACATCAGACCCAACTGTGAATGCTTAACTCATCGATTACCCAACGTTTGTTGATGAGAGATGTAGCAAGTAACAATATCGCGACCATCTAGTTAAAACCTTGTCATGTAAAACCGCCACCGCCACGCTCAGTCAGCCAACCTTCCAGAAACTACCATTTACGCATACAAGTTGTTGTTTTTTTTCTTAAAAAAAAATAAAAAAAAATAAATAAATCAGACCCGGAGGGAAGTGAACAGTTAGGCAGTGTTGCTAATCTGGCGACTCCGTGTCCAGACCTTTCCAAACTCCCAAGATTGTGGCCTCAGTTAAAGTGGGGTTAAAGCATTCAGCTGGTCACAGTTTCTCACTGCACTTTGTCAAACTGACAAGACCTTTGCAATAACATATTCCCCACTTGTAGTGGCGGTGCACCAAGTACTACCGAAGAAGAACACAAGACAAACATTGAACAAGAGACCTTGTTCATCTATTGGTCAATGCAGGATAACTTGCTACCCATAATACCCTGTGTTTTGAATGTACATTCACACTGGTCCAAACAAACTGGACTCTCTGAGCAAACCTACTGGAGTTTGATTAAAGAGGGCTGGTGTGAATACACGCTAAGTGTGAAAAGCAACTAGCGAGAAGCCCAGCAATGTTTTCAAGCTTTTGAGAGAATGTAAATACCAACACAATCGATTTCAGTGACCCAGCAGTAGTGTGCAAACTCCAGTTCATGCCCTTAATGAGCTGTTTGGAACAGAAGACAGACACTCTGACGTTCTGTGTTGTTGTCGTGTTACACATCGAAGAGTTACATTTAGGCCTGCCAGCGTTAACATATTATTACAATGAGATTAAATACAAAGCATAATTCTTTCATCACATTTTAATCACAAGCCTTGTGTCCCTTCCATTCACCTGTACACATGTCTTCAAGCTGTAGCACTGTGTTTCTACACTACATTCTGTTCATGTTAGCTGTGTTTTTAAAGAAATAATAATATAAAATATCAAAAGTGAAATCCTGTTCCCAATGAAGACATTAATATGGACATAAAAACTGTCTTGAAATGGAAAAAAACTGATTTTTAAACATGCAAATGAAAATGAGATTAATCACAGTTAACTATGGGACATCAGAGATTAATCTCGATTTAAAAAATAATCGTTTGACAGTCCGAGTTAAATTTAAAGGTTATGCTGCGATTTGTCGACATATGACACCTTTTGTATATTATCTAAAAAAAAAAAGAATATGACAATATTACCAAATGGTCATATTGCCCTAGACCACCTACAATGTTATTTCTAACCTAACCCGTGACGTGACGTGGCTGACGGAAATCAGCCAATCAATGTCCTTGTCCTGCAGCGCCAACTCAGATGAACTGCAGTTCTGTAATTCTGGTCATGCTTTTGTGATCAGCCATCAGGGAAAAATATCAGCTCTGCCGGCTAGACTTTAGCGAGCCCACACACACACACACACACACACACACACACACACACACACACACACACACACACACAGACTCACCCTATCTGTTCACCTTGAATCAGCGTATCACACACATAATGCTCAAGGTAAGCCTGCTGCTCTGATAAGGCCATAAAAGGCTGGCAAAATTTTCGAGCTGGGACGCGACGGCGGGAATGACGACGACAACTGATCCCGGGAGAGAGATGAACAGTTGACCTCTAAAGACACTAACACACAGACACCCGCACACACACACCTGCATGCTAAAAAGAGCAACGAGACGCTTTGAGCCCGTGGGTGTTATGATTGAAGGAAAAAGGACAAACGGGTCAGGAACGTGGCGCCTGTTTAACATGCAGATTCATTCTTCACAGCTGCACGCCTCGACTTGTCTGGAATGTAATTTGCCGGGCTTGTAATTTGTCTTATTCTATAAAAGCTGCTGCTCTCGAACAAGCGCTCTCCAAAAACGAAGGAAGAAAAACCACGGTGTAATTAGTCGGCGACAAAAAGGTTCTTGGTAGGACCCCCCCCAAAAAAACAACAACTCTGTGACATCACACAGTTTGTGTGTCTGGGTCAAACCACGTGCGTGCGGCATTAGCAATTATGCTTGATGGCACATTTATTTGGTTGTTGAATTTAGACAAACACTGTGACAGGTCGTGAGAGAGAGGAGGACATAAAATAACCCGCAGCACTTTCTTCAACACACGGGACAGATTTTGAGCAGATTGGTGAGATTGAGAGACTGGTCAAGTGTTGTGATGCCATCATCAATCATCAGCACAGCAGAGGAGCAAAGGTCGAGCTTTCAGGCTCTCCAACTCTAAACCGTGAGACACTGCTGTGGATCAGAGAGGTCGGCCTCTTGCTTTTCCGGGCAGCTTTGTGACAGTGAGCTTATCTTGTGAAGAGTGATGAAGGTTGTAAAAGGCGGCTTGACGTTGTGTCGATAGCCACTGCCGAAGCCAGTGTATCTATCAGGCAGCCGCAAGGCTCTTCAGATCAAAGACTAATCTGTGAGTGTCCAATGCTGCCATCTCCACTGACTCTCAATGTCTTTTTGTAATGCGTTGGTTTCATTATAAGCAAATACCGTATTTGTGTTCATCACGTATTTGAAATATGTGATTAACACCCATTGTTGATAAAGGGAAACATCTTTTTTTCATTTAACAATTTCTGACAGAAGGAGAAGCAGCATTGTGACCATCGGAGAGTGTCCAGTTTCCAGTCACACTTTCCTTCTTACGCTCTCAATGCGTCAGAGCGCCGCAACGGGGCAGCTTTGAAAGCGCCATCCGAGGGTGAAATCGCTGCGAAACATGAAGAGTTTTTTCCGCCGGCCTCTGGCAAACACTCTGGGATTCTTCTCCTTCTGCGAACCGAGCCTCGGTTCAACCGACCTCAGTCGAGTCAGCGCCACTGAGGAGAATCTGGCACTGATCCAGGAACAGCCGCGGGGCAGCAGGGGAGAGCGGCCCCTGCGCAGGGTTGATGTGAGGCCGTGTTTGCCAACACACAGGAGTGGAAGGAGTCTCGAGGGAGGAGGGGGCGCAGATGAAATGAAAATAATTTTTGAGGGCAAATGGAAAAAACTAAACAAAAAACAAAATAAAAAAGCAAACTATTCATTAGAGGGTGTTGTCGTAATCAGCCGAGCCCAGAGTGAACCGTTGGAATACATCACAACATCTATGTCCTGCTGCACAGAATCGGATGAACTGTAGTTCTTTAATTCTAGTGATCAGCAATCAGGTCCTCGGGCCGAGGAACACAAGAAAGGGACGTACCCGCAGGTCTCCGTTGGCCAGGTGAGGGTTGTGGTGTCCGGGGTAGGTGCCGTAGACGGGTTCCTTGCAGTAGATCTTGATGACGCAGCGGTCCTGGACGTCCCTCGGGTCCTCCAGCTCGTAGAAGATGTTACGGGTCTCGTCTTTGATGAGCAGAGCTGTGCTAGGAGACCTTAAAGATCCATCGAGCCCCGCACGACAACATGAGTTTAGCGATAAAAGAAAACAAGTTGGAGCAAAAGAGGAGGCAGCAGGGAGGCTCCACGTACCTGAGCATGGCCATGGTGAGCCTCTGGGGGAACATGTGCACGATGAGTGCCCTCAGAGTCTCCAGGCTGGTCAGCTCGTGGGTCAGGTGCACTCTGCGGGTCTCCTCCCCGAGCTGGAGGAAGAGGATCCCTGCATTTGTGGAGAGGGAGGATGGGATGGCGAGTTGAATCAATAGTCAACCGTCCAAACGTCAAACGACTGTTTGCTATTTCTCAGAGTGCAAACCCGTGGAGTGATAAATGGGTTCAGCAACAGATAGTGAGACAAAAGAAGATGTGTAGATACTCTGAAAATGAGAAGACGGGATGGCCAAAGTCTTAAAACGCCCCAGACGTTTTCCCACATGAATAAATATGAGCACAGCCTCGGGTTCCATCGATGGGACGTGAACTGTTTAAGGAGAAAATGGAGACCGATGACAGATGCTGCGTCAAGAAATTACAATCAATCATTGTGCGTTCTTTTCTTCCTTTCGCATCACCGGCGAGACAGATAGTTTACCGAAGATGATTTTGTTTTTGTGCACCACCTATTAATCAGAGACGACAGGCGGATCATTTAAAAGCCTTAGGCAGCTCTGTTTACAGGTCCTGTAGGCAGTTCAACTCTCCCAGGGTTGGACCAGGGTTACAGACGCTGTGATAACTGATTCCCTGCATTACTGTCAAAACTAGTTCTTAAACGTCTTAAAATGTTTATGTAAAGATATCCATTTTGTTACGGTCTGGTATTCTTCTGTTACTTGTTTTATTGGTTATTGGGCATTCCCTCAGCTTCTCCTCCGTTTCTCCTTTCGCAGGGCAGGAGGCGGGGCATTGCCATTCTGCAATCACCCACCTAGCCCACTCTGTCAGACGATTCCACTAAGTCCAATAGTTGGTACCTCGCTGCCTCACACCTCTACCGTTTTCTGGGAAAATCTCAGCTTCCCTCCTGCCACTGCCGCCTGCCACATTTTGTGCTGATTTTTTGAGTTTCTCTGTTTTCTGGGGTGATGACAAGTAAGGTGTGAACGCAAGCGTTTACGTATTCTCCTGCTTTTTGTTGTCCACCTGTCTTCCAGTCGGAGCAAATTTTTCTCACAAAATAACCAGCAGTAAATGAAAGCGCTTCATTATCTCTTAGAAAAAGAACAATTCCAGCAGTGCTTAACAAGCTAAATTAAAGCTATCTCCCACTGTGTGATGTAACATTATAAGGCTAAACTGTTAGCATTTGTTGGTACGATATGTGTTTCAAATTTAGAAATTTTATTAAAGTAAGTGCCCTTGGGCAACCTTTGTTAAGGTGCAGTGTGTTCTGTCTTCATAATTCTAGGAGGTAATATTTGCAATGGGTACTGTGCAAGGTGGTTAGCGCTGTCGCCTCACAGCAAGAAGGTTGTGGGTTCGACTCTGGGCCTGGGACCTTTCTGTGTGGAATTTACATGATTCTCCCTGCGTCTGTGTGGGTTCTCTCCGGGTTCTTCGGCTTCCTCCAACAGTTCAAAAGCATGCATGTGAGGTGAATTGGACACTCCGTAGGTGTGTATGTGAGTGCAAATGGTTGTTTGTCTTTGTTTGTCTCTATGTGACCCTGTGATGAACTGGCGACTCGTCCAGGGTGTCACCCTGCCTTTGCCCTATGACAGCTGGGAGAGGCTCCAGCAGACCCTTGTGACCCTGAGCTCAGGAAGAAGCGGGGATTGAAAATGGATGGATGGATGGGGTACTATGCAAACATAGCCTGTTAGTGGGTTAAAATGGGTAATCCACCATTCACACTGCTGCAATGGGAGAATGTATTAATAAATGTTGCTGTATTTATATCCAATCTGCCGCATGGAGCGGAAGGCGTTTCTGAGCAACACTGCAACCAGCCACTAGGAGGCAACAAATGATAACGCATCTTTGTAATCAGCATCGTCTTAGGAGATTCTGAATGGAGATGATGAAACCAACAGAGTTGTGTGTTGACCTCTGACCTGGTGCCCTCAGCTTGGCCTGGCTGGACGAGCGTGCCAGCGGCAGGCTCTGACGCAGCCGGTTCATCCGGTTGAAACCGATGGGGAGATCCGACTCCGACATGGTTTCCAGATTTTCGGCGGAGGCGAAGGAAACCCGGCTGGCCTGGTCGGCGAGCGCTGGCTGAGTCGGGCTGAGTCGAGTCACGCGAGGCGTCCGAGTCTGCAAGCAGGACGAGGGAAGGTGAGGAAGAGCGGAAGAAGGTAACGCCGAAGCTGAACACAAAAATGGCAGAGGGAAAAAACAAAATGGCAGCGGGAAACGAATGCAAAGACACAAAAGAGAAGGCATTCAGCACACAGGCGGGCGGGCGGGCAGACAGTTTAGCTCAGACAAAGCTGCTTTGCATCTGCCTTCAGAGGGCCGGCGGTGGGGAAGCTGAGTGCTGGAGATAAAGCTTCTCACAGAGGCTGCAGCACACACAGCCAGGTACAATAACACGTCTAAAGGAGAAGAAGAAGAAGACGAAGCAGAAAAAAACAAACAAGCCTGGACCGCCCTCAGAATAGCACCACCTGCCTTCGACTGACTGAACAAAGCTTCAATTAGACACTCAGGAGGAGGAAAGTGTCGGCAGCAGCACAGGAGATGAAACGCTTGAAGGTGACTCAAATGTGAAGAAAGTCGGCGGCGCCGAGCACTTCATCTGCGTGCCGGTTTCCTGCCAGAACTGCAGATCATCTCTGATAATCCCCACCCCACCCCACCCCCCCCCACACACACACGCACGCACGCACGCACAAAAACCCACGGGCCATTTTTGATCTGCAGAACACCTGCAGTTACGGATACAGCAGGTTGGCTTTTAACAAAATTCACATGGAGGGACATTTTCCAGGCCAGAAGATACAGTAACGAGCTCCCACTGCCTTCTGCATCCATGGGCCCGACCTCCATCTCATCCATCCCTCTGTGTGTGTGCTGCTGCTTCGTTCCCCGAGGCCATCGGGGCAACTGAGGCGCGACGCTTGGCCGCGCACGCGTGTCCGCGGCGCCAGCACTGCGCAGCAGAGGACGCTTAAAGCGTGCCGCGGACGGCAGAGATTTCATTTCACTCCCCTCGGCACCCAGGACAGTCGGAGAGTCCACGGAGCCGCAGCACAGAGAGGGAGGGAGGCTCCCCGACACGGAGCATCCTGACGGATTATGCTCGCCGCCTCTCGTATGTTCTGAGATTTATGGCCTCCCGCTCGCTGCTCGTCAGGCCCAGGCGGCGCACAGGCAGCACGCCTCCCGCATGCAAAACCACAGCGCCGTCAAGCTACAGAGGAGAGGAGAGCGCAGCAGCTGGGGGAGGTTGGGGAGGAGGGGATGTTGGGGGGTGGGGGGGTTCTACTCTGCATCTGGCGATGTGTGAAGAGAGGTAAGACAAGAGAGAGCAGGGAGAGGTGAGCTGATGTGGTAGTGGAGGGGGAGGAGGAGGTGGAGGAGGAGGAGGAGGAGGAGGAGGAATAAAACATGGGGAGCACCTGGAGGAGAGGTGGGTGGCTCAGAGTGACTGATGCCTTTGTTGCCTCCTGGTGGCTTTAACGTGGGCAGGAGATTGTTTCTTTAATCAATCAACCAATCAACTCTTATTTATAAAGGCTAAATCACAAGCAAAGGCGTCTCAAAGCGCTTTGCACAATCAGGATAAAACCAACTAGACCCTCCAGAACAAGCAAGGTGGGCAGGAAAAAGTCTCCTGTAGGAAGAAACCTGGAGCAGATCCAGACTCCAGGGGGCGCTCATCTACTTGGGGGTTGGGGTGACAAGGAAATACAAAAATGAAGAGTGAAAAAGGGAGAGAGGGAGAGAGAGTGTGTGAGAGAGAGAGAGAGAGAGAGAGAGGTGGTCAGAGTGCAGACAGGCCAGAGTGTGTGTGTGCATGCATATGTAAATATATATATGTTCACATGTATACATAACTATATACATGTATCTGTATACATACATGTGTATATGTATACATATATACAGTATATAGAGAGGGATAGGGATATAAATAGGTATATAAATAAATAATTAAAAATAGAATAATAGAAAGACACAAATATGTACTTATGTATATAAATATTTATATGAATAATACTAAATTATTGTATAATTGTGCATAACATTTAAATGGACTTAAATGTATAATAGAGAATTGTTTGTTGTATAGACAGTATTTGTCCGTGATGGGACGGAGGAAGAACTTCATCAGAGGGTGGCAGAACTTGAAATTCATATCGTCAGTTGTTCGACTTTGACTTTAAATAGTTTAATAAGTCAAGGCAGTGTTTGTGGCTTTGACTTGGAGTCTTTGCTGCACTCAGCACCAGTTTCTTCATTAAGCCTGAGCCACTCTGCACGCATGTTGTCTGAAAAAAAAAAAAATCCTATTTGCGTTTTCTTGCATGAGAGCTTCCATGAATTTCATGAGATGAAGATTTTCACTTGATTTCACTGCCACTGCTGCAAAATGATGTGCGCTGGAAGAAAACACACACACACACACACACACACACACACACACACACACGCGCGCGCACACGACCGAGAAGAAGAGCTTCATGTTTTTCCAAACCAATTAGATGTTAGTTGAAAGGGACCTCAAAGTAAAATATTGCACCTTTATTGCCACTATGTCAAATGAACTGCGGCTCGACTATTCACCCTCCACCCAATGGAACCAGCAAACAGCTGGCTGCACATCAAACAGTGACGCCGTGTAATCCGGTGAGGAAGGACGATAACAAAGCTGCAGCTTTAATGCGACAAAGACCAGGTTGTAAGTACTTTATTGGTATTGTAACGGCTAAGCTGGGTTATTGTTGCAGGAAATGTCGTACGGCACGAAACATCTGGCCGAGTTTCACCACAGAGGAGCTACAGTGCTGCTGTGAGTCCTCGCACTGAGGGTTTGTAAATCTGGAGGAGATAAAGCGTAAATCAAACACAAGAGAGGAGAGAAAATAAATTGTTGGAAATTGCAGGGAAAATTTTGTCTGCTGGTAAAGACGGACCTGCAGCCGATCCGATCATTGATTAAAGGCCACTTATCACGCACCTTTCTTCCTGCTCTTTCCAAAAACATGGCATTTAAAGGACATTAGGGGTCATTTTACACATCGAAGTATTTTTATTTTTATAAATTTAAATATTTTTTATATACACCTGTTAAGGCATAAATATACATTTGCAAGCTTAAAATAATATTTAGGTATTTCGTGATCATTAGTTATCATCTGTCACAGATTACACAGTTCATCACTCCCATAGCTTGTTAAGTCTGCTCCTTGGTGCAGACATACAGGCCACAACTTCAGACTGAAGTCTGTCAAAACGTAGATGACGACTTTTGTTGCCACCTGTGACAGCAGAATCTTCTGGACATCTGCATCTGCATGTGCTGAACATTTCCTCCGAATGCGTTCACATCAAACACACTAGAACTGCTTCGTCCTCGGTTCAACTGGACGACCTGGCAAAGCAGCAATGGCCACCTACCGATCTGGGAATGACTCTCATTAGTGAGCTGTGCAGTGGCTGAAAAACAGCTTGGTCACTGCAATTTGCATGCTTCACTGTGCAGCAGCCAATCAGGCGTCTCGCTTATCTGCCGCCAAACGCAAACACAATGACCTTCAACCCTTAATGCCACGCACTGGTTGCTGATTTGTTAACTGCCAAATCGAACAAACAAACTTTACCATCGACTCTTCAGCTACATCCACGACACCATTATGTGGACCTGTCATATCTATTTCCTAACCAGAACACTGTTACCAGCAGAATTTTCCCTCTGCAAAGTGTTACAATTCAACCTGTTCAACTCCGAGTGGCCGCGAACATCCACACGTCCCACTGGCTCCGACTCCCTGATGTGATTGATGAGGCACAGCTGAAATACACTCCCTCTCCACCCCTCCCTCCAGCCCCCTCCTAACTCCTGCTTCGATCCGCATAGCTGCCACAAGCACCATGACTCAGTGATTTCCTGGCTTTTAGCGACTAACCCTGTGATATTCCTTCCCAGGCAAATTTCTCACCCTTTCTGAATAATTACAAATCATCCAATCTGGTGGGGTATTTTTTCCTCGCTGCGCGCCAACCGGAAGAGGAGAAGGCAGCAACATCATTACGGCGGCGGCCTGAGGCAGGCGAAGGAGTTCCTAGTTCCATTTCCCACAGTGGCAGTGCAGCTGGAGGTTAATTGCCCTGCTCAAGGGCGCTTGTTTTTTTAAGTGAGAGAAGTGACCCTCTGAACCCTAATATTCCCCACTGAACCAGCCTCGTCACAGCTGGGTTTTCTTTCTGGAGGCGACCTTGATGTCACCAGAGAAGGACAGATCACAGTGTCAACAAAACCAACACTCCTCTGATCAGAAAAAACACCCAAAAGGCGGCTTCTGTTCCTCGTGGCTGAAATCCTACTGTAGCCTCTCTCATTAGGAGAGACCTTTTCGCGCCGAGTCGCTTCGTCTTCGTTGGTTTTCAGCCTTTTTAACGTACAACCCTGCACGCTCAATCCTCGCAGCCTTGGCAGTCAAGTGTCACTGAGCGATTCTGGCCACGTGCCGTAGCGCCGTGCCCGTCAGGACGTGCACTGCGGCACTCGGGCTCTTAAGCCTTTTCTTTTTTCCAGCGGTGAAGAAAACGCTACGCACTCCTTGCTGAGCCCAAATCGGGGGAATAGCGATATCCCCGCCAAGCATCATATCAACAGCCAAACAGCGTCGACGCAACAAAAGCCTTTGTCTGAATGGGTTAGCACTGATCTAGCTCACTGGGGCACGTACGGCCCGGGTAGTCTGGGGATACGACTTGGTAAAGGAAAAAAAAAGAAAGAAGGTGTGAGGAATCGATATTGTGTTTAAGAGCTGAGAGGGAAAAAAATCAAATAACTGAGCAGATAACTGCGTTGGTTGTGAATCAAACTTAATTTATTGAGTCAGTGTTTGATGGAGTGATGGAGTGATGGAGTGATGGAGTGATGGATGGATGGATTTCAGTTTCTGGAAAGACCTACCAGGTATCCAGTCTGTTTTATAATGCTGAAAAACTGTATGAATCCAATACAGAGGAATCTTGTTTTAGTCTTTATGAAATGTTTTGTTTTTTGACAAATGTTTTGGTAAAATTTTGTTGGAAAACAAACATTATTGAAGTAATGCCAAATTTGGTGAGCGCTGAAGCATGCTAAGGGGGTCAAATTAGCGTCCCAAAAAAGATGGAATAAGAAGAAAAATAATAAACCTTACAAAAACAAGCGAGTCTTCGCTTTGCGATGACCTGATCTTCGAGCAGGCCTTCGGCTCAGTCCCGAATTATTGGTAAATTAGTACTTTGCTGCAACAACGCATCTTGGCAGAGAAGTTTGGCCTATTTTTCATATGTGCAACCCACAAACTCGGCTTTGCTGCTCACAAATGAAACGAAAAAAAGATATTGCTGGTGTCATCAAGAGGGGAAGTCCGCAGATTGTCGCTGCCAATGTTTCTTTTTTCTGTGTCCGTTTTGAATGAAGTGTTTGTACTATCTGAGATGTTTCTAGAGTAAAACAAAGGGAAATTTGTCACGCATGAAACTGAAACTGAAATTTCAGGAAAATTAAGAATCCCCTTTTTAATTATTCCGTGAAAGGTTTAATATGACTCTCTATTTATTGAGAGATAGAGGAGGAAGAGAACAAAAAACACCAATAAATCGACCAACTGAACTGGAGAACACAACCTTGTAAACTACAAAACAAATCTCAAATCACTCTAAAGGGGAGACAGTTAGATACATACAACTATAAAAATACATTAAGATAGATTGTTAGCTGCACACATGTAATAATTGTGATCTGCCTATGGGTCCAAGAAAGCCAGTGTAAATATCTAGCATGACAAAATGTGTGATCGATGAATTCTGCTGTGGGGTAAAACTCCACTGGAAAGCAAACGCTTGAATGATTCATCAGCCGCAGTGTAAAAATAGTAAAACATTCGATGACAAGAGAAAAAAATTATGTGATTATGATTGACCTAATTAGAGTTTTCCATCCCGGGGCCCAGCGCTACTGTTAGCTGCTGCCACACGTAGGCTAGTCACGTGACGTTGGCAGCAGGATTTGACCACCGAGTCGAAGCCACAGCGCTACTGTTAGCTGCTGCCACACGTAGGCTAGTCACGTGACGTTGGCACTGGGATTTGACCACCGAGTCGAAGCCACAGCGCTACTGTTAGCTGCTGCCACACGTAGGCTAGTCACGTGACGTTGGCACTGGGATTTGACCACCGAGTCAAAGCCACAGCGCTACTGTTAGCTGCTGCCACACGTAGGCTAGTCACGTGACGTTGGCACTGGGATTTGACCACCGAGTCGAAGCCACAGCGCTACTGTTAGCTGCTGCCACATGTAGGCTAGTCACGTGACGTTGGCAGCAGGATTTGACCACCGAGTCGATGCCACAGCGCTACTGTTAGCTGCTGCCACACGTAGGCTAGTCACGTGACGTTGGCACTGGGATTTGACCACCGAGTCGAAGCCACAGTGCTACTGTTAGCTGCTGCCACACGTAGGCTAGTCACGTGACGTTGGCACTGGGATTTAACCACCGAGTCGAAGCCACAGCGCTACTGTTAGCTGCTGCCACACGTAGGCTAGTCACGTGACGTTGGCACTGGGATTTGACCACCGAGTCGAAGCCACAGCGCTACTGTTAGCTGCTGCCACACGTAGGCTAGTCACGTGACGTTGGCACTGGGATTTAACCACCGAGTCGAAGCCACAGCGCTACTGTTAGCTGCTGCCACACGTAGGCTAGTCACGTGACGTTGGCAGCAGGATTTGACCACCGAGTCGAAGCCACAGCGCTACTGTTAGCTGCTGCCACACGTAGGCTAGTCACGTGACGTTGGCAGCAGGATTTGACCACCGAGTCGAAGCCACAGCGCTACTGTTAGCTGCTGCCACACGTAGGCTAGTCACGTGACGTTGGCACTGGGATTTGACCACCGAGTCGAAGCCACAGCGCTACTGTTAGCTGCTGCCACACGTAGGCTAGTCACGTGACGTTGGCACTGGGATTTGACCACCGAGTCAAAGCCACAGCGCTACTGTTAGCTGCTGCCACACGTAGGCTAGTCACGTGACGTTGGCACTGGGATTTGACCACCGAGTCGAAGCCACAGCGCTACTGTTAGCTGCTGCCACATGTAGGCTAGTCACGTGACGTTGGCAGCAGGATTTGACCACCGAGTCGATGCCACAGCGCTACTGTTAGCTGCTGCCACACGTAGGCTAGTCACGTGACGTTGGCACTGGGATTTGACCACCGAGTCGAAGCCACAGTGCTACTGTTAGCTGCTGCCACACGTAGGCTAGTCACGTGACGTTGGCACTGGGATTTAACCACCGAGTCGAAGCCACAGCGCTACTGTTAGCTGCTGCCACACGTAGGCTAGTCACGTGACGTTGGCACTGGGATTTGACCACCGAGTCGAAGCCACAGCGCTACTGTTAGCTGCTGCCACACGTAGGCTAGTCACGTGACGTTGGCACTGGGATTTAACCACCGAGTCGAAGCCACAGCGCTACTGTTAGCTGCTGCCACACGTAGGCTAGTCACGTGACGTTGGCAGCAGGATTTGAACACTGAGTCGATGCCACAGCGCTACTGTTAGCTGCTGCCACACGTAGGCTAGTCACGTGACGTTGGCAGTAGGATTTGAACACTGAGTCGATGCCACAGTGCGGCGTCGGCATCCTTTGTTTCATTCCTCCCACTTTCGGCGGTGAAGAGGAGAGCGAAGGCAATTGGCTGGGATCACTCTGGCCACTCTGGACTGACTGACTGACTGACTGGCTGACTGACTGACTGGCTGGCGGACTGACTGACTGACTGACGAGAGCACAAAATGGAGCAGCGATATTTGCCAAAGTGAGGCTGAATAATGCCGCCGCTCTGTCTTCCATTGTGTCTCTGACAGCATTCTGCTGTTCGAATCCAGCCTTCCAGCAATGAGTGGGGAGTGTAGAGGAGGGGGGAGTCATAATTAGGAGTAATAAATACACCTCATCTATGATTACACCTCCCCCGACCGCAGCCCGTCCACGGCAGCGTGAAAAAACGGGGGACACGTGATCACGTCAGACGTAATTCTTTGCTAATCTGTGATGTGTTTGGACCGTCGGAGCAGCAGCCGTGCGTTTAGTGAGCTGGCAAAACCGATGGAACATCAAAGAGGAGCAGCGGAGGGGCTGTTAAACACACACACACACACACACACACACACGAGCACGCACCCACACAAACACGTACACTACTGCGGGGGTTTCTGTTGCATCAGAGGAGGAGGAGGAGGGCGAGACGCCCCGAGAGGAAGGAACCAATTGGGATTGAGCTGTAGCTCGCATCCGCAGTTGACACAGAGTAAACAGACGAGAAACACACACACACACACACACACACACACACACACACACACACACACTCACTGATGTGGACAGGTCACACACACACACACACACACACACACACACACACACACACACACACACGCTGATGTGGACAGGTCACACACACACAAGAACCCACAATAATGCACAGTAGAATAAAAGGTGATTAGTATCACGGCCGGCTTATGTGCTCTGACACTGCGTTTTACTCTCAGCAGCGCTGGTGAAGAATAATTCAGCAGCCTCGGCTCCCACATGTCCGTGATCTGTTTTCCCCCAATTCGAAGGGAAACTTTTCACCATCCCCCAGAGGGCCTGACGGAATAAAAAATATCCCACAACGCAACTGCATTCTAAAGCAAGCAAGACACAAAGAGAAAAAGCTTTATATAAAGGATGGCTCTTTGTTTTTTTCAATTTGTTTTTCCGGCACTGAGCTGGTTATTGGGTCAATAAATGGTGGCGTTTTTTCCCTCCTTAAATACACACAGCGCTCTGCTTAAAACCTTACTGGACGGCGAAGATCTCTGAGGTTTCAAGCGTGCAGTCTCAAACATCCATCGTACAAGACTCCCATTATAATGGTTTTCGGCAGGAGGACGGCCGCCCAATGAGGGCAGAGGGGCGGTACCAAGGGGTTGCTGAGACCTGTAACAATAGGAAGAGGCACACTGTTGCCAACCGGCTGCGCTGACAGTAAAGACATTTGGCTGGCCCACTTTGAGAAATGCTAGTCAAGCACCTGCCATGGTCGCTGTGTTCGTTCAAGACTTCCCAATTGCCTTCTGCGTGTGAACGAGCTCAAACCTGTATGTGAAAAATGTCACCTTTAAAGAATTTATTTGACTTTGAAAGACCTTTTGGCCAACTGCTGTATAAACTTGGGCACATGCAAACACCCCAGACAGTTTTCAAATAACTTGTATTAGTGTTGTGCAATTATGAGTGTCAAGTGCCCACTCATCCCAGTTTCTATACATTCAACTTCAGACTTCAGACTCACATTTCAAGCACATCCACGCATCTCTTTATAGATGAAGTTCTTCTAATGTGACAATTTCCTTGAATGCAACCAAATATTGTCATATATTAACAGAATTAAATAACTTGCCAAAAAATTGTCAAGGACGAGCGATGGGTGGACGTGTAAGTGTAACGTGAAATCTGAAGTTAAATGGTTGTGAATGGGGATGGAAGCACTTATTTTTAAATTGGCTGGTATTGCAATACAAAAGCAAAACATTTGAAAACTCAGATATTTTTTGTTGTTGCAGCGGGTTCTGGAATAGAGGTGTTGCCTGTCATTTCCAGAAATGTTTTTTTTTTTTTTGTCACATTTTTGACAATTTTTTTGCCAGATTAAAAAAAATAATGTCATCAACATAATCAAAAGCTTACCTCAAAAACCCTTTAACACTGCAAGACCTTCCTAAGAGTTTATACAACATTTATTTTTCATGGAGTTCAAAAGCAGCAGCTTTAGATAATCCTGGAGTTTATAGTCGCTGCATCAGCAATAGTTATGCAGAGAGCCTTTCTTCAGAGCATCAACTAATTTTATGGTTAAAATGCTGTAATCTGCAGTAAGTGCTTCGCTCGACACATTCACCAGGACACAATCTCCTTCTCCAGCAGCAGCAGCAGCCGGAGTTTGAGGCGTCTGTTCTAGGAGCAACACGTCCCATAAAACATCACAGCCTGTTTCACACGCGTGTTTCGTTACGGAAAAAATCATTTCTGAATATCACATCGCCCCAATTTGGGACAGACTTCAGCTGAGCTGTATCTATTTTTTGCAAGAGTGAATTTCTCACGCTAATGGCATACAAATAAGACTTAATCTGGAGAGTTATAATCATGCACTCCAGATACATCAAAGAATATTATGTCAACAATCTTCTTTTATTCAGGACACAATCCGAATATTTCCACATGGCTAGCGCTTCAGAATACAAAAATACAAAATATTTAGTTAACTCTTACTGCATCTTACTGTTGACACCGAGCCCACAGTCATTCCAGTTTAGGCTGCACTATTAGGCAGCACTTATCCCTTTGGTTTGAACCCAATCGATGATTTTACTCAAACGTAGTCAAGTTTCCTAGTTTGGAAATGTGAAACCAGTCAGTAGTGCTACGATAATGTGAGCAAATGATGATTGCTTATGGCTCCATTATCACACATCGATTACAGCGGGACTGCACGCTGCAGTGAAAATTGAATTTAATCTGGGAGCGTGCTCAGATGCCAATGGTTTGTTTTTAATGTAGAAGGAAGTTGGAATGTTTTGCATAGCCGTGGGATAGAGTTTACATGTCCATCTTGACCAGCAATGCCAATTAGCAACACTGCAAGCCTTCCAACTAGATCATTTACCAACTTTCAAATTCCAATGCCAATCGTGATTTTGGCTTTCCGCGACCGTAACACGATAATTGAAAGGAACCAATGGTTATGCAGTGTGGCTGATGTAGTGAAATTCAGTGTGTCTCAACTTGTCTTAACTTTCAGTTTCATTAGTTGATGTGTGTGCTTAGCAGGGCTGCGCTGCAGCCGCATTGTGTTAATAATCTGTCATAACCCCAGCAATCTGGAACCCGCCACAGCAGATGGGCAAGACCTCTATTTCTGCCAGATGCCAGAAAACAACACGGCACGAAGCTGAATGTGTGGGGCATCCTAGCAACTGTCACGCCAGCAACCATTCAGAGCAATCACTATGGGGCGCCGCTCGGCAGTCGCTCCGCTGATCTTATTGGTTACTATGGTGTTCTCACAATGGTGTGGCCCTTGTTAAGCAGCAGTTGCTAATGTGTTCCAAGTGGGCGATGCCGTGTTTGGATTGTCGTTTGGATGTTCCGTGGGGTCTTGAGGCCAGTGTTAGGAAGTTTCAGCGGCGTTGTAGACACTCACTAACACATTGCTACGTCACTGTGTTCTGGGAGGTCAGCAGGGCATCACTACTTTGTTGTTGCCGCTAGTTACTCGCTCAGTGGCGTACATAGCGGCACAGAGATATTTTTCAAGAATGCAAAACATTGATGAGTTACAAGTTTACTTACACTTGAAACCTGCACTTATTTGATCAGATCAGCCACTAAACAGCTACAAATCACACTTAAGTGGCGGTAACTGTAAAATATAAAACACAATAAGAAAACATATGAATATACTGATACACATAGGAGCGCCAGAGTTTCTCTTTTTGGAATCAGACTAATTAAAATTATTCAAAGGTTGAGGTTCGTCCTTGCCGCACAATCAACCACACTCGTATTGTAGCATTTCTGACGTGTGTTCCACTGTTTAATAATGTTCGTGTTGCCGTTAGTATAATGCGAACATGTTATGCTTGCCCTTTAAAAGGACGACAGAGACCCCGGAAAGGTGTGTGTGCTGTGCTTGGGGCTGTGGGGATGTTTTGGAGAGACGTGTGCGACTGTCTCTTTCTTGGAGTGAGTTCAGGAGGAAACCAATGTGCGTGTTATTTGACATCAACAGAAATAAAGTATTCCATCAAAAATTCAGCTTCTGGTGATTGAGGTGTGCAGGTTACATTATCTGACAATGTATTGTGCAAATTGCGGTCAGGTTACTAGAGCGCAATTTGCACTTCTGACTCCTCAGATGCCGCATTTGCGCCTGCATATCATTAGCGCAAAATCCTTTGTGGATATGACGCAAAGGTGGCGGAGATTACAGCCACAAATTTACCGCTGCGTTGTGATCCTTTGTGGATCCGGCCCATCGTGTTCTAAAGGTTCAGTAAGAGCAAATGTTTTGAAATCAGTTTTAATAATATAACACTTGATCACTAGTAAATAAAGCTCATTTACAGTCATTGTTGTTCTAATTTTTTGCCACAGTTGTCCAGGCTTCGCTGCTGATGTTGTTTGCTTGCCTGCAGGACTTCCCTGTTTTTGCCATGATTAAACTTCTGGCGGTATAAGCTTCCTCCTTGGAAGGTTCAGTTATATTCCTTTCATTAGGAAAAAAGTTCAGAATGAAGCTTTTCAAGATGGATCTGAGAGAAAGCGCGTAGGAGAGCTGAAATGTAAGCGATCCAGCTCCTTTGCAAGGTTGGGTTGGCAACAACCTGCGATTAAAATCTGGCTGCTGATTTTTCCGCTAATCTTCTCGCTCAAATTTCCTGCCACTGGGTAAAGAGTGTAATGCAGCGTAGATTACGTTAATTGGAGAAATAAAAGGCTGGGGCTAATCTAACACACACACACACACACACACACACACACACACACACACACACACACACACACACACCTGGGACCACTCATGTCCTCTCCTCATCACATGATAACTCAGGTGTGAACTGGCCTGAGGGCCAAATGCAGGCATGAGAGCACACAGGCATGAGGGATGAAAGTGTCAAGTGCAACTTATTAGTATGAAAAGTAACTTGAGACATTTCAAGAGAGAAAAAAACAACAAGGGAAAATGTCAAGGTTTACCTTGACAGGGACAAAGACATGAAAATAATGTCAAAACAGCCCAGCCGATCATCACGTTGACATTTCCAGCAAAAACTGCTCATAGCCAAAGATGGTTTGTTCAAGTCAGAGGGATTCAGCCTGAGGGAACCATTCATGTTTTATCTGTTACTGTGCTACTGACAGTAAATGGACTGGCCTGCGGGAGGCCCTCCCGGAAAAAGTTAATAAACAAAAACAAAAAATGAAATCAAGGAACACGGTCTAACAGCTCAGATAATTCTACCCCAATTATCCATCCACCAACATGTCAAAGAACCTGCCAATGACTGATCCATCACTCAGATGGTCTCTACTAAAGTTATCCAGCATGACATGATCTATCAGATACTGGCTTACACTTAATTTTTTTTTTCCATTTCAACATCCAGGCAAACATTGCAAATCTTTTTTTTTTTTTTTTTTTTTTTAACTCAGCAAATCACAGATTCCCTCTGAAATTTTGAAGCAGCTCAAGGTTGAACGTTTGTGGAAGTTGAGCACCAGACAAAGTAAAAGCTGAGCCCAAACTCTGGTTGCAAACGATGTCACTGGGGCAAGATCACATTTACGTGTTGGACAACAACACACAATGCACACAGAAACGCTGGGCCTAAAGTCCAATATTTCTCTGTCTCAGTTTAAAGCTCTTCCAGAGGCAGATTAAACTGGCCAGGTGGATTTACTGTAAACTTGGCAGGTGTGGGAAGCCCTGCGCAGGTCTTTGACCCAGCTGCACATTAACCTTCTTTTCATCCTAAAGTAAATATCTAGCTCCAAGCAGCTGCTGCGGTAGCTTTTCTAGCGTTTGAAATCCCAGTTTGACGTTCAAAATCACAGTGGACCAGTGATTAGCTCGGCGGCCGGCACTTTTCCAGCCAAGAGAGCACCAATACAGAACACGTGAAGTGCAGATGTTAAAATGTGTGACCGTTGCCGAGTGCGATGGAGAGAAGTGGAGCAGTCGTGCACAGACACACAATGGACAGTGATCCTATTAGAGACAAATCCACACGGAGGGACAGATTTACGCCGAGACACAAACACAGTGTTGGTACTGACCTTGAAGCTCCAGTAGTTTGGTTGCTGCAGGGAGGGAGAAGGGAAAACAAAGAGACAGAGGGAAGGAAGGGAAAGAAAGACGTGGTGAGACGTTTTCTCCAGGGTTGAGCGGTGAAAAACACAACAATTTGCCATAAAACGACAACCGAAGACAACTCAAGTGGTGCCACAAAGAGGCCCGGTGGCAGTCATTTTTTATAGATTTAAAAAAAAAAGAAGAAGAAGAAGAAGAAGAAGACCAAAAATGATGGCACGGCTTGAACAAACAAACCATCTATCTTTGGAAGAGCACAGCCACTGTGTTTCTGACACACTAATTGTGAAGATGACTGCCAGATTCACTTGTGTTGTCCTTGACTGCCAACATTATGGGCCTTCAATCGCAATTACGCCGCTAAATACTGAGCTCCATACTCCCTTCTCTGGATTAGTGGGAGTCCTGGAGTGCCAGCAAGGCATTTTGAAGTCGTGGCTGCATGTGTTTGGATTTATGCAGGCTAACGTTGTTATGGGAAAACATGTGGACAACGGTGTTCTTGTGCAGGTTTAACATTCAGTCACTGCCGTTTTGTAGCATGGACCACAGGAAGTGATGAAAGTGGCTCGACAGCACCCTCTCTAAATGATAAGTGCTGCATGCACGCTAACAACAAAGCTAGCTGGGCGTGGACCAATCACAGAACAAGTCAGGGCTAACCTTCAACAACCTTCATCTTTTAATCTGACGGACCAGATTGAATTTATCGTCTGATCCATCTGATTCGAATTCCTGCCGAACAACTGACAGCCAAGCTGAGTCGCAGCAGAGAGGCTGATGTTGCATACGACAGTGAATAAAGACAAATAAATACAAGGAAGAAGCAATGATTCGCCACCGTGATGGAGGCTTGCGTCATGCCTTTGTGCTGTGACAGGTAAGATACAAATCCTCCCGCTGCTCTTGCTGAGGGGGAGGACAGCTCTGACCCACAGATGGCCCATACAAGGAGGAACCGGGCTTTCGCCTTTTCATTCCGTAAAAAACTGATCCCGCACCCTCACAATATCGTAGAAGAAAAACTGCCAGAGGCAAAAATTACCCAACTATTCTCTCCTACATGGAGGTGAAAGACCTGGGCTGATAGGGTGGTTGTAGGTAATTCAATTCAATACAGTTTAAGTCAATACTTATCATTGTCATAGTGGTCTTCATTCAATATCAATTGTCAGTATTTAACGTCTATGTTATGGTAAGGTATGTCTTGTATCTATGTTTAGTTGTTTTTTTTTTTATTGTATTTTTATAACATCAATCCTGCTCAAGGACAACAGATGTAAATTAGCCAGGTGGCTTAAACCTGACTAGGTCACGCACTGTGCACTGACCCTGCCAAATAAATGCTAGTAAGTAATTCAGCAAGCAAGTGAGTGAGTAAGCAAGTAATTATGTAGACACAACAGAACAATATTGTTTTAGCTTCTTAATGCTAGTACAACGATAGTAGTGGCAAGAGGAACAGCTGGAATATAAACTGCAAGTGTCATTTCTTAAGCTCCTCCCAGAATGGAAGAAAGCAACTTTGTTGATCAGTTTGGGGAAAGTGTGAACAGGTCGCACTCACAATGGTGGATTTTTATTTCTCATTGAGAGCTCCGTAGTGCACAAAGTGTTTAGCCCTGTGTTTACAGTGATGCTTTGGAGCATTGTACAGGTTTGGAAGGGGAAAAATACAGGGTGTCTACAAACACCGCAGCACCTCGCTGGGACTGTTGGAACTAACCTAGGAGAATGATTAGAACCCTTTGTGACATCAGAAAGGAGTGATGACCAGATCTGCGTGCTTTAGCACAGACTTTCTGGCTGGTGGAGAAAGAAATAAAAGTTGTTCTTCTTCTCTAGTTTCTGTTGAGTTCACCGACAGGACAGAGATGTCATTTTTCAGATCCAGCTGGAAACACTGTGATTTTGGTGTAAGGAGGCGAGATGATAAGACGGCAATCACATCGCAACACCTACGACTCTTCTCGGATTCTTTGGCTGCCACGTCTGGTACTGAAATGTGAGTTTCACACGGCAATATTAAGCATTTATGTAAAGTGGCCTCACACTCAAGTGGACAGGTGTTGATATATATTTATTTTTGTCACATGTGCAATGAGAGACTTTGAGTAAACCATTCTAATTAAGCTGAGCTCGGTGTGGCTCTCGGCTCCTGATGGAGCAGATGCTCTGGGACCCACCGGCGTTCCACAGACTTTTCTTTCTTAACTGAAATCTCAGAGGAAACTCTCCAGTTCTTCGTGGATATGCAGGAGAAAAGAAACACAACAAGCTGACGTGACGCCGCTTAACTGCAACTCCATTGGCTTCTCCTTGTATAGTTGAGTCCAAAAATGTAACTCTTGATGTTTTGCTTCAACTGTGTGTGTAACTGATATATGATATATAAACACATATCAATTCAATTAAATACCACACTTTTAAAGGGTCTGACAGGACTGCCTCTTTGTTTCTCCTCAACAACCTGTACAATACCGATGCAGACAACAATGTTTAAAATTCAGTCTCATTTTACCACCAGATGACTGAGAAGACTTTGGTTTGATCATATGGAATGTGTTGACCATCCCCAATGACGAATCATGGGCAAAGGCCTAAAATGTCTTTTATCAGTTCATGAATGATATGCCTACTGGCACAGCGGAACCAAAACCACTCATTCGTCATTGATGTTGAAAAGGAGAATGTTTTCCGTCTGGGCTGCAGATCCACCTCTCAGGTCGATGTGCTGCTCCCACACACTCTGGGATGTTGCTAACTATAGAGTAGGACAACACCATGTCAGGAGGGGAGAGGAGTCCTGGCCGGCGCAACTCACTCAGATGATTTGCTGACACTCAGATGAAACGTTCTTGCCGATTTGTTGAATTTGCCAACATTGTAACATCAAAAACATCAGCGTAGGGTAAACAGTTTACGGGAATCTGGGCCATTCTAGAAACATATCAAGTACTGTTTTGTCAAAATAGAGCGTTTATCTCTGTCCATATTAAGGTAGTTAAGATGCAGTGTTAACATTGGGAACATGTAGAATTACCTGAATGTTAAGAAGCAGATTAGGGAACCAATTACAATCAATGGCCACCAACTAACGCTGGCAGTGGCAGGATTTAGGTGAAGACATATTGACAGAATTGAAACTGTGTTCTTCAAACAGAAAACATATGCATAAGACCAACGTATTCAAACTATATTTTTAAAGGCATCAATGAAGGATGCTAGTTTGGGACAGTGCCGTCAAAGAGGACATAAGCGTGCAGTTCACCTCCTGACCCCGTGGTGTCCCCCTCTGTAGTTAGCAATATCTCTGAGAGCAATTCAGCAACAAATCGACGGACACTGAACTGAAGGTCATCTTCCTCTACACTTCCAGCACTGTGACAGACATAGCTGCTGTCCATTGGCCAATCAGACATCCCTTGGCGATAACTGGCAGTACAATCACGCCGTGACACTTTTTCCCAGCACTGAAATGCGTCGTTAATCTCGGGCTGTTCCAACTGAAAATGGCAACCAAAACAAACCAGTTTGCTGAAATATTACCAGAAACCATTCTCGCAGTGGAATCCAGATAATGGCAGCGTGCTCGCCAAGGATCAAACGTTGATTCTTAATTTCACTCTTTTCTGGCCTAAGCCTGCTGAAAACTGCTTCAAATATCCATCAAAACTCCTGAAGCTGCTGTTGTTACAGACCGGCATCGATCATGTCCAGCGGATCTACATCGATCTATGAGGACGAGGCGCTGCTGTACACGGCTCCGGACTGGACTGTATTATTACCGGATTATCCCGCGGCTATGGGAATCCCTGCGATAGTCTGGGATGAGATGGGGTGAATGAGTGAAATGTACACCAGCTTCAGATTTGGCCTCCCGATCCCTCGCTGGGATTTTAAAAAATCAATCGGTCATGGATTTTTAACCTGATCTGCAACCTTGTAAGACGCTGTGAGAGAATCCTCGCGCTTCTCCCGACACGCGGACGGTCGGCTGAACACACAGCCGTCGGGCGTATCAAGCAGCACCGACACCTGGTTAATGGGCCTGGTTAATGGCGTTTCTCACGGTTGGCTGCAACTGCTCCTGCTGGAGGTTACAGTAGCCTCTCCCACCCTCTTTAACGTGGTACCACTTGACCACAATGTCACTGGGCAAACAGCTGAACAACAGAGACACATGAGAGCCGTCTTGCGTCGGCACCCGGCGGGCCTCCCCAGCGCACCGTGACTCAGTGATCACCGGATTTCTCAATCCTCGGGCTGAGGCCCCCCCGGGGGGCGCTAGTACGCAGCGGAGCCTCGCCGAGACAGAGGGGAGCGGCGCGGGGGAGGGGGGGGGGGGGAGGAGAGAAGGGGGGCGACGCCTGACCTGCACACCGAGTAGCCATTTTTTTTGGACCTAACCGCCGCCCCCCTCGGAACGCCACCGTGATTCCCTCCTCCTCCTCCTCCTCCTCCTCCTCCAGCCCGAACACACACGTGCACACACATCCACGGTTACACTCACATATGCTGCACATGCTGGGTTTTTTTTTTTTTTTTTGCTTGAGCACACACATGCCGTCCTCGTGCGTGCACGGCGACACACAGTGAGTCACTGCGGCAGCGTGTGCAGGCAGACGCACCTGCTCGTCACCTGACAGCAAACACACCCTCCTCTGACCACATACACACACATGCACACACACACGCACACCAGCAGAAGGGAGGGAGAGGATGTGTGTGTGCGTGTTTGTGTGTGTCTGTGTGTGTAGAGACACTCCAACAGCTATCAAAAACACACTCTACCTTCTCAGACAATCAGAAGAGGAAGACATGCACGCACGCACGCACACGCACACGCACACGCACACGCGCACGCGCACGCACGCACGCACACACGCACACACACACCTGCACTTTACAAAGCTCAGGCAGCGGCAGCAGCAGCAGCGGCAGCGGCAGCGTCTCGGCTCAGTCGGGCAGAGTTACCGTGGCTACTTAGCGAGCCCGTCGCTCGCCAGGGCGCATCTTCTCGCTCCTCTTGCCTCCCCCACGTCCTCCTGCTCCTGCTCCTCCTCCTCCTCGTCCTCCTCCCCCCTCCTTGCTCTCCATTTGTCCTCCCCCTGCCACAAGCACGGACTGCGGCTCGGTGTCTTCTCCGCCGCCCCGAGGATCAGCCAGCGTCCTCGGCGGAGCCTGTAGTAGCGCCTAAGAGGCAGTTAGCATCTCTTCCTGGCCCCTCCTCCTCCTCCTCCTCCACCTCTCCTTCCTTCTGCCTCTCTTCCCGTCGGTGTCTCTCGCTCTCCCTTCCACCGGCTCTCCCCTCTCGTCACTCAGTCCCTCTCCCGCTCCGTAAAACTGTACGCTTCCCTCAGTAGTGCCGCCGGTGCCAGCAGCCGTATGATATCACCGTGTTGCCTTATAAGGGCGGACGGCTGGTTGCCATGTCGACGGCAGACTCCACCTGTTCTCCCCCGGTCCACCTTCTTTTTTTTCCATCCCCCTCGGGAGACGGATGGTTTGGCTCGGGTAAACAGACGCAGCACATGAGAAGAGGGGGAAGGTGGGGGGTGGGGGGAGTGGGCGGAGGGATGTGATGGACGCCAGCTGACGGAGGCTCAGAAGAGGAGGGGGGGGGGAGGAGGAGGAGGAGAACACTTAAAGGAGAAGATCTGATGGCGTCTAACGTGCAAAGGCATGTGGAGCCCGAGCTGAGCGCAGCGACCGAGGGGCGGCGGCCAGCCTGCGCCCGTCCTCAAGATGGAGACGCAACTTTACCAGCGTCACACTTAACGCACTGTGGCTGATTAAGGTCAGGGGCGTCACAACACCACAACATGGCGCTGGCAGACGCCGACGAGGCTGTCAGGTGAAAGGAGGCTGGGACTCCGTCTCCTGGCTTTAGTTCTCTTTGGCTTTTAGTTGTTATTTAGTCAAAGAATGCAGCTGTGTTTTAAATTGAGCTCGTGTTTGTTTGTGATTTAAAAAAATAAAAGGTCTTTAAATTCAGTAAGAACTGAGCTATACTGTAGTTATGTCATACAACTACATAGGAAATGGGATTGTGCCAATAGATTGTTGTTTTGATTGTGGCCCCAATGTCAACCAACATGGACCACTCCACTTAAAGATCCAGAGTGGAAAATTTGGCCTGATTCATGATTTTTATTATTACATTAAAAAAAGAGGGTACACTTGCAGTACAATCAAAGTAATTTGGTTTTGCTACCCATAGAACAGTTCTCATATGTACATAAGCAAGGGTCGTGATCCCAGTTAGCTGCCATCTTGCACCACCATATTTCTAAGGAAGCCTGGTGTGGACAATCCAGCTTGCCTGACAGTGCATTTGATATTTAGGGTGAACAGTCCCGTCCTAAAATAAACCAAATAGGGCTGGAGCTATCGAGTATTTTGGTAATCGAATATGTTATCGAATATTCCAACAAGTTATCGAGTAATCGGATAAAACGTGCGTTTGCTTAATTAAAGCCCACTGCCAAGCAGAGCGCAGCCATTAACGTCAGTGTGTTAATGGAGTTCACACCAGACATGGTGCGGTCGTGCTTCAGAAGCATCCCAGAGGGGTGAAACCGCGCCGCCCTGGTACCGTCATCAAAAGACCGCTTCCGTCTTCTCCCGATGTGCATTGGGCGAATGGCTGTGACGGAAGCACGTTGTGTCAAACTAAAAAGAGTCCGTGCAAAAACGTGAGCTTTAAATTTAATTAAACAACGCCACGATGCAGAAGGAATTCCTTGATTATATTTTTGTCATTGAGTGACTCAAATTACTCGAGGAATTGTTGCAGCCCTAAAACCAACGAAGAAGAAGGTGGACGAGGTATTCAGATTTGTGTGCACAGGCTACTGTAGTTCACTGGCAAACTCGGGAGGGGGAGGGTAAGCGAAATCTAACATGTAACCACTTGATGTTGCTGTTTCTTCCAAAAAATGCAAAAAGGACACACTAAACCTTTAAATTTGAATATCGCAATTAATTCAAAATGAGGTTCAATGCAGAGTTTTTCTCTTTGGCCCCGTATTTCATGTGTTAAGACTGAGGCAGGAGAGGTTGCACTAGTGCTATGCTACAGCGATCCACAAGGCGGTGATAGACATTTTTGTTTTGTTTTTTGGCGTCACCTCAACGTATTTTCAACGGTTAATCAGAGTTTCATAGAATGACTGCCGTGTGAGAAAGGCAGGAACAACAGTCAAGCTGTGGGTCACATGTCACTCCAGCTGATCGATGATGGAACGCGAGGAGCAGAGCCACATGGTGAAGACTTCCCGTTGTCCAATCCCGCCCCACACTCTGATAACCCTTTACAAAGTATCATATTACCAACCTAGCGGTCCATTCTTTGCAAAAACGCCACCGCTGCTGCGCGTCAACACCCTGAGGACTCGTGCAACAATAATGCACCCGTGTCTTGTTTTCCCCCCCGATCCCTCCAGCGTGCCGTCATTATTTCTGAGGAGGAAAATGTTCACGTGCAGGAAAGTAGAGCACTCAGAGGTCCATCCTGCCTCAGGGCTGCACTCTACTCCTTTTTACCAGTCGGGACACAGAGGCTCAGTTTTACTACAGTAACTTATTATTAGGAGGTAAAGAATTGACAACTTCATTATTTTACAATATTGTACATTTTGCCTACAGCAGTTTACCAGGCAAATTCATTTTTCAAAATGTGTTTATTCAATGACTGGATTGGAAACATGTTGAAGAGGACCTCAGTGGCACAATGTGAAATGCAGAGCATACCAGCATTTGTGTTTTCAGATGTTATAATTGATAAGAGCCCCCCCCCCTTTTTTTTTTTTTATCTCTTTTATCCTTTTGCATGTGCAAGTCTTGTCTTTGTTAGTGTTAAATGTTCAAAGCTGTTTTTTTTTCTCAATAATTGCTTGAAGAATATTTGGTAGAGCAATTGCAAGAAGGATATTTTCATTCTTTTTTTTTTAATTTTGGTGAAATAAGAGTGACAAACCAATGAGAAAAGAATCATTCACCCTTTGTTCCCCCCTTTTTTTAAACTGATGAAAAAAAGGAAAGAGCAGCCCTGCACATGTAGAAAAACGATATTTGTGACTGACTGACAAGAGCATGTGAATGACCCTGGAAATATTCCCCTTTCAACCACTTTCTGTGGTCAGAAGCTTTTACATTTCTCCATTTAAATTGTCTGATCAATAACCTTTTTGCATTGCATCTCTTATTTCACCTTGTTTGTCAGCAGAGACTAATAAATGTCTCCGTAAGCCAAACTGGGTCAACTGTGATAGCATGATCGCACATGATGGAGGACCCGGTGTCTCCCTGGTCTCAGGCAGATTACGCCTCAATAAATCCAGCACGGGTTGCTTTATGTGCGTGGGTAGTCATCTTGTTGTGTATGTGTGTGCGGCTACCTGCCGTCCTGCCGGGGCCGAGCCCTGCGACATGCTGCCGGGGCTGTTGGAGAACTTGTTCTTCTGCAGGTCCATCAGGGCGTCGCGCTGCCTCTCGATGTCGGCCTTGTGGATGCTGTTCAGGGCCTCCAGGCTCTTGGCAGCCACCGAGTTGTGTCGCCGGTCCAGCGAAGACGACGTGAAGCCGCCGTTGGTGCCGTCGGTGAACCGGCGGGCCCCACGGCCCCCGCCGGCAGCCAGGGTGTGGTAATCCCGCGGGAACTCCGCATCTCCAGCAGAGATCATGGGACCCTTTCTCTTCTCTCGACCTGAAGAGTGGAGAAGGTAGCGGTGAGATTCCGGGACGGTCCAGAGTCACTGGAACAGTTCAGACGGGAACGACTAAAAATAATAATAGAAGGAATATGTTGTCATATAAACTGAAGGCAAGGATGAAACAAGCGCCCTGACAACAGCTCACAAGCAGCTAGCTTTCAAGCTGTTGTTTAGCTTCTTGCATTAATATTTATAATTGTTTCATTAATGCAGGCATCTATAGTTCACTCAGCAATGAAATGGAAGCTCAAGCAAAAAAAGATCTTGAAACAGCAGAAAATGTTAGATTTGTTCTATTCCATAGATCTATTGTTAACTTGTTAATATATTGATTATTTTGTAATGTATCTGTTGATTATATAACTAGCTAACTAACTATTTCAACAGGCAAAAACAATGAAAAATGTCAAGAGATGTGTTCGAAACTGACAACGTTGCCATTACAGCAAAACCCAGAGAAACAAAAAACACAAAATGAGACAAGGACAAACAAACAAACAACAAAAAAAATCCATCCTGGCACAATGTGTGCGTCACAATAAGCAGCAGTGAAATGAAGGAAACAATGCTTTGAAATTGTGAATATAAACAAATCAATAAAACAATCAAATTCACTTCATCAATCCAACAGGACAGTCAGACAAAAATCCCACCCAGTCCACAACATAATCGTAATAAAAAGTTAATAGAAATTAGCTTTTATTTAACTTTATGCTTCACAAAGTTCTAATTGAATCATTAGTCCTGAGGTTTTTAAGCGTCCTTGAACGCACCTGCTGCTTGGAGAAGCGTCATTAAACACTTTTTTTTAATTTAAAAGCCAATAAAAATGATTGAGAGTAATTAGCCATGTCAGAGACGGTCCAAGTTCTCTTTGAAGGTGAAACTGGGGGAGAAAAGAGAAGAAATCATTTATTTATAATTAGCATGGTCAGTGCATATTCAGAATTTTAAGACTCTAAAAATGAATGTAGCAGTCTATCGGACGAGCTCCAGGACCGTCTGGTGAGAGGAAGTAAGAGTGAGTGGAGAGCAAACAGAGGCACAGCAGCAGCAGGGGGGGGAAACACCAGGACAAAAAACCCATTTCAGCCTGTTCATGCGTGTGCGTGTGTGCGCGCGCGCGCACACACACACACACACAATGTAAAATGTCTTTATGTTTCTCTGTGAAAAATGAGTGAGTGCCTCCCTTCACTGCCCTCCTGTAGCAGGCAGGGACCTCATGTCACATTCGGGTCAAAACCGGTCAGAGAAGCAACATCAACAGAGATTATATCAGACTTGGTGCCCCCTGGTGGCCAGCGAAATATTAAACGGACTGGCGTTTTCCAGCGTATTCCTGTGCCTCCTTGAAGATCCGTGCAGTTCCTCCACAATGGATGGAAGACGCAGTCATCCGCAGGAGCAACCGTCTACACAAAATTAATTCCTTTTCAGTTCCTTCACTGCGGCAGTCATGACATTTCAACTCATTCCTGAGAAGTTCCCTCAACCCCACCCCCACCCCCACCCTCACCTCCATGGGGAATTCATCGTGACAACAGAAATATCTGCAAAGCGTCTGGAGGAAGCATTTGATTTGATCCCTGATGTGAAGCTTCCCACAGGAGCGCAAAGCTAAGGCACGCCAGTGTGTGTGTGTGTGTGTGTGTGTGTGTGTGTGTGTGTGTGTGTGTGTGTGTGTGTATCAACGGCAGGGAGAAGCTTGTCACTGCAATGCTATGTGAAGCCTTCAACAAAAACCCTGCATGTAGAGTCCGGCTGTGGCGTGGTGCGTGCATGACAAAGTTACCATGTGACATTCTGCTGGTCAGACAAGTTTTTTTTTTCCCCGTCCTGCCGGTGTCTGTTGGTGCAACAGTGGAGGAAAACGCGTTACGGTTGGGCTCAAAGCACTCATTTAAATTCAGAGGAAGACATCCAGCCTGCACTGGCAGCGGCCCAGGACCACCAGTGCTCAGTCACCGTGTGCTGACAGCTGCATCACTCTTTTCACACATTATTATCATCTCTAGGTATTTTTCCCTCCTCAGTCGCTTATTACCGATGCATTTGCTGGCACTCTTATTAAAAGGGGCTTTAGCTTTAATGGTTCCTAATCCAAATCCAAATTAATTACACGTAAGGAGGTTTGGAACGTGAGACCATCGACGCGTCGGGTGTTTTCTCTAGAGGTTCTGGTTTTGTGCCACAGGGGGGCGCACATCGCTTTGTAGATGGGGAAACAAACTTCACGGCACAACAGAAGAAGCAGCCCGTGGCAAAACAGTCTCGGCTGGGGAAGAGTTTCACTGCAAACACAGAAAATTATTCATGTGAATGAATCAATGTTGATGCTGCACCACCTGAATAGTCAAAACCGCACAATCGCAGTGAAATAAGAAATGAATTAGGCTAATTAGTTGCTATCAAATGAATGACACGCCACTTGCATGATACTGCCAGAGCACTAGGGAGACATTGTATTGTTCTTTATTTTGGTTTTTGGAGTAACAGGCCACAACAGGCTCCTGTACTTTCAACAGCTATTCTGTGAGATTAGGAAATGCACCAGCGCCTCTACAGACACCAGGCTGAGCAGCAAGTGGGTGAAATTTCCCTTTTGGACTGTTTTCACCCCCTCTCCTCCTGCGTGACTCATTCAGCTGAACCTGCGTTGTCGACTCGGATCTGTTTTGTGTTTTTAACCTTGCGGCAAACTTAAGGCACATATGAGTTTAATCACAACATGACTCAGCAGAGTGTAAATCATGTCGCCGCTGCTTCTGCTGTGAACGTTGACGGGCTTCATGCTACCCTCCGGCTCGCTGGCTCACGGCGTGACCTTGGCGCTAGCCAGTGTCAGCTACAACAACTAGCGACTAACGGCTAATCGCGCTGCCCTGCTTTTATTAGTTGAACTCCGGCCTTGATGCCGTTGCCACCAGGCGGCCGCCATCGTATATACGCAATCGCGTTAACATAGTGCCGCAAGCATGGCTGCAAGCCCAGAGTCACAACTATTACTCTACATATGGCAAGCGTGTTTACTGAAGTTTCACTGAGGGTTGGCAATTAGCTGTTTCCAACACATTACAAATGGAAAGAGATGCATTAAATGTGTTGCCATCTAAATCTCCCCATCTCGCTCCATCTCTCAAACACTACAACACCCACCCACACACACACACACACACATACACACACACACACACACACACGGTGCCACTCAGTCCATATTTCATCTGACCGGGACGCATATCAAAAATGTCGCCCAAGGCCACGTACTAACATTTCTCATTACAAGACTATCAGAGAGAGAGAGAGAGTGCCAGTGTGTGTGTGTGTGTGTGTGTGTGTGTATTACAACCTTGGCCACTGATGGCCGTGCTCTGACAGCGGCCATTTGTTAGCTTTATGGTTTCATCAGGCAGAGCTCTAATCTTCTCGTCTGGGCTTCAGTCATATTTACTTCAGCTTGTTTTGAGGTTCACACTTTTTTTCCTTTTTTTTTTATGCGGTGATTTGTTGGAGTGTGTTTGCAGCCAAAAGGGTGCGACCAGGCCGACGGCTATGTACCTAGAAGACATACAGTACACTAGAATCGTCCAACTGTTAAAAGGCATTCTGAGCTGCTGCTTGGTCACTGATACTGATCATTGCAGTCGCTCAGGTGGCAAAAACTGAAACGCAGCTCCTGGTGAGAATTTAACTGCTTTTTTAATCTAAATTCAGAGTGACTATTTTGATGCTCTACTGAACTTTTTTTTTATTATTCAATTCATGAAATTTAGTCTCAATTGGGAATCAGATGTAGCCCATTTGCTAGAAAACAATTAAACAACAATTAAAATAAATGGATGATGAAGAACTCAAACATACCAATCGGTTGTGAAAAACCAAATCCTTTGGTTCAAACAACGTCAATTAACTAACAAAATGAAGCGGGCAGAAATACATTTCATGAAGAAGAAATGTTTTCAAATGTTTTTTAAGCCTCAGCATTGTTCTTAGTTTGCTAATGTGCCTGTGCAGGTGTCTTCTTAAAAGGTAGATGTTTCGACGCTGTGCACACTCTTGTGCAAAAACAAAACAGCGAGGAATGAAATGACACGATGATGTGATGAAATGGATATTATTGGACTGACTGACACCTGTAAATCCGGGTAAACACCATGTGAATCTATTTCCGTCTCCTCACTGACGACATTCTTCTGGACGGCTCGTCCTGCAGCCATCTCTGGCCTTCTTCCCACTGACTCATCAATTATTCATGCACCCTCCCGCCCCCCTCACACCCCATCAACTCAATCACAGTCCAGGGTCCAATGTGTGGCGGCCGCTCACACGTCGTCCCTTCCCTCTGCTCCCCGTCAGAAACTCTCTATTCATCAGCGCATTAATTACAGTACGATGCCGCGGCATGAGGAAAAGAAATTAGAATATCCACATCTCTGAGGTTGGGGGAGGGGCGCAAAAATCGGACGCAGAGAAGCAGTTGATTACTCAATCCAGCACACGCACATATGGATCGGCAGAGCTGGTCTGAAACTGCTTTCGACCTCAGATAAAGTTGCACAGAAATTGGTTTTCGGGGGGGGGATTGCGAGGAGATCGAAAAATCTGAGCTCAACTTTAACCTTGGGATGAAAAAGGCTTCGCCAGTTCCTCAGACTATCGTTCACTCTCTGAGAGATTCATGAGTCCCTCGCAGTCAGACAACTGATAAAAAAGTTATGGGCTGTCTAGAAATACCCGAAATACTTTCTGAACTGCTGCCCTTAGATAAACCTGTCTATGTGTAAGGCTTAAAAAAAGGAGTTTTTTTTTTTTAGCTTTTAATTTGTTTCAAAATAAAGTCGTTTAGAAAACAATGAGCCAATTTTCCTGAACGCTTTGGGCTTAAATTCTTAATCCAATACAGGAAGTGTTGATTAGTATGGAATGTGACCGTGGCCTTGAGACTGGGGGTCCCTGGTCCCCCGCCTGCCCCAACCAAATCACACCATGAATGCAGCCTCAAGGGGGCGCACCGTGGATGTTTGCCTCCAAGGCCGGATAATTGCAAGGGCTGTTAGGAAGGGCATTGACCAAGCTAAACACTAGAATCCATTGGCTGGGGTGATCTTTTCAGCTGTTTCAGGAACAGCTGCAAGGATTTGCTTCTAGAGGAGGTGATACTTAATGTGCACTTTGTAATGCAGCAACTTCTGAAACAAGTATTAACTTTCTTCCCGTGGACAGAGGCGTAATCTTGTTCAAAAGCTGCAGACACAGCTGCACACACACCCTGGCTAGCGCTGACTAGCTGCAGGACTGGCTGATTCATTCCATGAAGAACACGTGCAAAGGGGAAAAGTCCGGCCTTTGACTGCTGGGGATAATGATGGCGCTGAACTGAACAAAACTGATGCATGGCTTATTTATTATTGATGCGAGCCACTCACTGACACTTCATGTGTTTAACTGTTGGGGGTAAATTTGCATTCCCGACTGAAGCTCATCTATTAATACGAGACGCTAATGTGTGTCAGCTGCCGCTTGTATCATAACGTAAGAGAGATGACAAGAAGGTACGAAAGCCTGCTTTAATGTTTCAAAAAAGGAATTGTTCCCCAGGGACAGACTGGAGACTCAGACTGCATGCTCTGCAACGGGAGAAAAGATATTCGTTCCAAGCTTTGCTTTTATTTCCCAGCTGCAGCGTCACACAAATGAAGACTGAGTTCACTGCAGTGCTGTGCACCGTGTCCTCACAGTCTCAGGGTTTTTTTCCCCCTGTCTGAAGGCTTTTGACTGGAACAGGACAAATTCTGACCTTAATTAAAGGAGGATCGTGGCTACAGCAGGACGAGGGACGAATTCACGTCAGCCCAGGCCATCATCTTACAAAGAAAAGAAAGAACTTATAGGTCCAGTGGGTCAAATTTGGTTTGAGATATGATTTTTATATTAGTAAAAGCTTAACATTGCCCACTAATGGATTAATAAAAGTGTGAACATAACACTGGGTATAAAAAAAAAAACTGTCTGTGTTTTTTCAACTGAATTAGGGCCATTTTGCACCGCTGAATCCAAAAATGACATCCATTTTTCTCAATCAGGTCAGGTTTTTATGTTAATTTGATTTTGAAATATTCGATCTTCTGACAAAATGGATTACATTTTTGTGACATTATCAGTTGATTTTCGTTAATATTTCTCCTCCAAAAAAGGTTTTAGGAGAAAATAAGTTGTTTTCTAACAGAATGTATTAATTAAATTATACAAAATTCAATTTCTGTAAATTGAATAATAGACATTGATGAAGGTAAGTACATGTAAATTGAACGTTACGTCTTCATGTGCAAAATTCATTCCATAAACTTCTTCATAAACCCCTCGAATGCTCAGCAGCAGGGATGTCTCTCTTCAGAGTCCAACAGTAATCAACCATCGTGACTGCATCCCAGCGTCCCTGATACCTTGTCTCCATCTCTTTATTGTCCTGATGGAATCTCTCCCACATACCATGTGTGGTATTAACCTTGGTGACCAAGCTTTATCCTGGTCACCAGGTTTAATACCAAAATAAGCATGGTAAGCATGCTTTATGAAATATGTGAGGAGATTCCTAGGAATCCACTGTTAGGAACAATGGTGTATTCACCGCAGATGTAGCAGAATACGTCGGGCTTATTTTTGCAAGATCTTCTAGTCGAAGCAATTTCATTCACTGGTAACATATATACATATATATTAAAACAAAAAAAACAATTAGTCATATGTTGGCACATGCAAAATTTTCTTGCAAAATCCACTTATTGCAAGAAATATCAAAGACGTTTGCATCATATGACATGAAAATACCTATAAAATACATATAAACCAAAAAGACAAAAAACAAATATGTAGCTTAGTTCAGAAAGTTGACCTGATTGAGCAAAACCAATATGATTTTTGGATTCAGCACATCAAAATAATCCTAAATCAGTTAAAAAAAAAACAAAAAAACTTAAACAATAAATTTGGTGTTGACCAGTGTAATCGCAGTAAAATAAAAGTAAGCTGATTTTCCTTCCCTTGGAACAGTTGTCATATGTATAATACATACATACATACATACATACGCATGTATGTATGTATGTATATATGTATATATATATGTATGTATATATATAAATATATATATATATATATACATATATATATATATATATATATACATATATATATATATATACATATATGTATATATATGTATATATATATATATATATATATATATATATATATATATATATATATATATATATATATATATATATATATATATATATATATATATATATATACACATACATATATATATATATACACGCAAACAGAATACGGTTTTGATATCTTATCTATCTTATATATCTACATAAAACTGCTCTGACTAGAAAAGGCAATATTGTATTGTAAAAATAATTAAAAGCATAGATCAGATCAAACCTCAAACTTTATTTAAAAGAGTGCACAATCTGATCAAATTACACAAACATAGGACCATAGATATATACAGAAGGCTAGATGTCTCACGGCGCAGAATCGAACAGTCAGGCAGTCACTGTCTGATGTATTGAATGTGAGGGAACGTGAGTGATCTGAACAAACATTAACACTCTGATCTCGCTGAAAACTTGACGGATTTGCACACGGTTTGCTTTCTTACAAACGTTCATAATGTAGCAATGATTCTGGATGGTTGAACATGTTGAGAGTGCAGCTTTCTATTAGAAAAAAAGCATAATGGTGCTAAGGCAGCCTCTCTGCACAAGTTAATACGACTGAGACCACTAAGATTTTCATTTCTTAAATTAAGTTAAGCCAACAGCTATTTCAGGACAAACTAGTATTTTGTTCACATACAATATTTGTGGTGTCGGTTGTAGTTATTCGCTGAGGTGCGTTTCCTATAACGTTGCAAACCAAGCTAATGCAACTTAGCCTACATCTATTGCTGCTGAGTGAACGCAGTCTCATCAGTTCATGCAGCAGAGACATGGTGATCAATGAACTAGAGCTGCTGATATCTCATCCCCCACCTGTTTGATAAAGAGTCTAACGGTGACAAACTGAGGTTACAGTCCCTCTTTTTTCTTGTTGTGATAAAATGGATTAGGATTGGTAGGTGTAAATAAAACATGCAATTTGACATATGGCGAGACAGAATAGCTTTTCTTTTCAATATAATTTAACTTCATTCGCAAATGATTTAAAATTGGATTGCTTTGCTACAGCATCATGCACAATGATTTCTACAGGAAATCGGTGACTGAAAAAATGCAGAACTTCTGTGCCGCTTATGGGTGCAGCAATCCTCGCTGTCCACAAACAAAAGCTCGTAGGATCACATTTCATCTGTAAGATATTGTTGGAGCTGTTTGACTATAATGTTACGATTTAGTGCTGGTTTGTTTAGTTTAGCGTTTAGCATATACGTTTTTATTAAATATGGGTGTGTGCGTGTTTTTGCTCTTTTCACATGAAAGCATGCAGTATCATAACTATGCTTATAACCTTTATAACAAACTTACATACTTAGTTCTCCCAAAGAGAGACACTGGGGTTAATGTGGTAAATGTTACTGTGTTCTGTTCATTGTTGTTCCATGCATTTGGCAACCACATTTCCAACCACCTTTTTGACAGAATAAAAAAGCCGTGTTCAAGACATATTGGTCTATTTAATGACAGCGGGTTGCGGGGTTGTGGCGGGTTGTGACAATTGACGCGGTTGTGCGGGGCGGCTGGAATGAGTCCAATTATTGATAACTTCTCCAAATATTACACACTTAACCTTCAAAGCGCAGCCATCTTTCAGGTTTTACCTCTTACAAATGAACACACACACAGGCAGACACACAATGAGCACCGTCAACCAGATAATAATGAAAAAATAACGACTGGCTGGAATGGAATTTGTGTGAATTGGTGTGAATTTATCACTGGTACGGCCCTGCAGAGTTGCTACATCATCTCAATGCAGCCAAGAAGAAAGCAATGACTTACCTATGATTTACTCGATACATGTGGAAGCATATTTAACATCCCACTTCACTGTGAAACATAAAACAGCTTGGTTTCCTCAGATGTGAAAAGCCAACAAAATACACACAAAGCTGAAAAATTAAACTTTACTAACTCGCCTTTGACTTGGACTATTTTTACATCATAGCATCATGCTGTCACCTTACTGGAGTGAAGCCCTGAATAACCCTCTCCACCCCTCCCCCAATCCTTTGTTAAAGTCTGATTAAAACGAAAACTTTTCTGGCTTTGCTGAAGGTGCAATTTTTGGCCTAAGCGCTTCCTGGTTACGTGACATTTATCCACGGCAGACGCTGTCACACGGTCAGTAAACATCGACATTCATCTCATGTAGGACGGCGTCTTGGAACATCCGTGCCTGCCGGCTCACCGCTCTGCAGACTTCTGAACATCTCTAGGAGCAGATCTTAAATTCCGATGAACCCGTCTTCAAAGAGAATTAGAATTGAGGACAGTTTGGATAAAGAAAACGACGAGGCGAGGGGACAGCCGAGACTCAATCTTCTTTCCCCTCAGCGCTCGGCTCCGATCTAACTGCCGCATGTGATTCTGCAGCGGCTGCCTCGCACTCATATCAGCTAATCCCGGTTCAGGGGAGACGTTCAGGGACAGTCGGGCCATTGATCCAGCAGCGAGACAAACTACCGCTGAATGGGGAAGAGAGAGGGACAGGTGCGAGTGAGAAAAGGCCAGCCAACAAACTTGGCACGGCGGCGGGGTTACAAGAGTGCACAAGACGAAGGCGGCTCCGCTGGCCAGATGTTCACACCCCCCACCTGAAGGGGGAGCTCTGCTGATGAGGCAGCGTTATTTTCTGGCCAAGGCCTGAGCGCAGGACACGTCCTGAAGTTGACTAATTGGCAACACTAATCGAGCGGCGGGGGCCGAGATGAGTCAGGGGTCCATGTCTATTAACAGGCTGCTAATCGGCGCCACACGCTGGCCTCCGGGGGGAAGCCAGCTGGACAAGTGCCAGCTCGGCCCAGTGAGCTGGATGAGCGGCTGAAGCTCGTCAACGGTTGTCTCTAGGATTTCATTTTCATCGTTTCTTCGTGAAATAACAAAATATCCAGAAATTTTGCTGAAGTCAACCTCTGCAGCAGAGAAACAGTCTGGATGCCCAGGACGACCGTTCGAGCCCCTGGCAGGCACGACATCCATTCATTCATTACATGAATACTGGGATGGGACACTGGTGCCTGTGTGTGCAGAAATAGAAATGACGGAAGCAGATTCCTGCTGCAGCACAGAGGAAATCGACAGCATCAACACTGTTTAAAGTGTTTAGCTGGCGAAGCGGAAATCTCCTCGGTGCCATTATTTCGTGGCCAAAAATACACAACTGCAAGATTGATTGTGATGATAAGGTGACGATGTAAGAGAACAAGTCATTCATCCATCCATCCACTTTCTATCACAGCCTCTCCTGCACTGGGGGTTGACGGGGAGGCTGGAGTCTGTCCTAGCTGTCCTGGTGTGAAGGCGGGTTGCGTCCTGAGTCCCCAGTTCATCGCAGGGCCACACAGGGAGACCAACAACCAGCCACACTCACACCTGCACAATTAGAGTTGCCACTTAATCTAATGTGGAAGTATTTGGACTGTTGGAGGATCCTGGAGAGAACTCATGCAGGCGCAGGGAAAAGAAGCAAACACAATAAAGCCCAAGGTGACAAACGTATATATGTATATATGTGTATATATATGTATATATATGTATATATTTATACATATATATACACATATATACATATATATATATATATATATATATATATATATATATATATATACATATATACATATATATATACATATATATATACATATACATTTATATATATATATACACACACACACACACACACACACACACACACACACACACACACACACACACACACACACAGGTCAAGGATCTCCAGTTAGCTGCCATCTTGCACCACCATATTTCTAAGGAAGCCTGGTGTGGACAATCCAGCCAGTTTTGTAATTAGGGTGACTGCTCGTGTCTTCAAACAAACCAACGAAGAGGAAGGTGGACGAGGTATCCAGCTTTGGGTGTGCAGGCCACCATAGTTAAAGGGGATGGAGAGTGAAATACACTGCAATCTGCAATGTAACCACTTGATGTCGCTGTACCTTCTTCAAAATCTCCAAATATTATACGCTTAACACGCTTTTTAACTTGTACAAATGGCAATAAATATCAGTCTACTTATCCTTCAAGGCATGGAGGATGAATTCGTAAAACACACCTCGATCTACCGCCAAGCCCGCCCACTGGCCACCTGTGGTACTGCAGCTACTTACTACTACATACTCCCATCAAGCTGACCTAGGCTCTTCTTTGTGGCTGATTATTAACCATTAATTACAGAATTTCACAGAATTTTAGACATTTTCTGACCACGATAATAATAATAAGCAGATTATTGATACTGTAAACACTGTCAACACTGGACGACTGTCAGAAAACACATGGCAGTCTTTGCCGGAACAACATCGCAAAAATGTTTCCTTGCTTGCTGAAAATGCGCTCAGAAAGAAGACAGTTTGCTGGCTCGAGTTGCACACGATCCTCCCGCACCTCAGAGCGCCATTTCTGAACTAACTGCTTTTGCTAAGAAAATAAAAACCAAGCGAGTGTGGCAATTAAGCCCCCTGATGTGCCGGGAAGAAGAAGCAGAGTGACGCGGGAGGGGAGGGGTGAGGGGGAAATACACTCGGTTGAGACGGCACTTTCAAAGGACACCATGCCTGATGTCTTCCTGAGCGTATGTGCATATTTCAGAATTTCAAAGCTTCAAGTTGCCTGCTTGATAATGAAATCCTGCCACACGTACGCCAACTGCTTATACAAATGATCCACAAATCCGTAAACAGGCCCGAGCCCTGACTTAGCCCTCCTAAATAAATAAATAAACAATTAGATAAATAACACTCTTCATGTCTTCCACCTGGCATTTCATCTGTCAGCCTGCATTTTCTAAGCCTGTGACTAGACGAATGTGTGACGAGGCACCGGGAAAGCATCACAGCCTCATGTGAGTAAAAAAAAAGAAAAGAAAAAAGAAAGAAGGAAAGAAAGAGAAAGAGGTGAAAGCTACGCTCACTGACTGGAGCGCTTGCGATGATTCAGCTCCGCCCGCACTCACTTGCAGCCTGCTACCGCCGCCTCCCCTCCGCCTCGCAGGCGGAGCTGAAGCTCTGGGCCCGGCAGGGGTCTCCGGGGAGGACGGGGTTACAACACGGCTAACAGCAGGCCGTGGCACCGGTCGTGTTCCCGTGGCAATTCCCGCGGGTCACTCCGCTGCCTCTTCGCAGCGGTGATACGCGGAGCTTCACTCCGTAGAAACAATTAGCGGCAGACTCAGGCAGCCAACTTTAGAGCCTTAATGAGTTCAGTGGATTAAGTGGTGGGGTTTCATTTCTCTCTGCAGAGGCTGCGTGCGTGTATGTGTGTGTGTGTGTGTGACTCTGTGTGTGTGTTCAGGTAAATGTAAGAGCGTGCCGAGCCTGGAAATGTAGCTGCTGCAGACGACAGTCCGGAACCCGTGGCTCCTCTTTCTATTAACGATCAGAGGCAGATGCATGTAAAGTGTTAGTATATGGCTGTCTTGAATTATTCATGCCTGCGACTGAACTCGTTTGCCTGTGGAGCGAATCACCCAGGTGTTCAAGTCTCTTCTTTCCTCATAAGCATCACATTCATAATCCCCCTGCAACTCAACCTCACCGTCTTAATGCAATGTCACACTTTACACTGATACGTTGTGCACGTGTGTTTCCTGGCAAAATGAAAACCTTCGATGAAATGTAGCAAGGCCTCTAACTGTGGAAATGGACTTAACTGAAATGTTTTTGTGTGGCACCAAAGAGTTGAATTAGTCAATGTTGGCTATAAACTACAATTGCAAAGGTCAAAAAGCTCTTTTTTTTTCTTTTTTTTTTGCCTCTTTTGGACCAACCGAGAATTCCAGTCTGCAGCATCAGTGCTGTCGAGTGTTGATCAAATCCACTTCTTGATTGATTTCACTTTTCTCCTACGACACGGCAATCCATCTCCCACCCATGTGGCTTTTCTCTCTGTAATGATTTTTGGAGGCTTTTTTTTTCCCCCTCCTTTCCCTTTGTTTTTTGTGCACAGTGGATGTTTTTGAGAGAGAGAGAAAAAATCTGATCCAGCTAAAATGATGTGCTATTGTGACAATTTCCCCACAGTTTGTGAGCTTGATATGGATTTATATTTTAGGCAACCCTGAGGGGAAACATCAATCCGGCGGCAGTGACAGAGTGAGGATGCGGCGGGTGTGCAGCTGCATGTTGTTAATCTGTGAGGCTGACTGCAAGCATGTGTGCTGCTGAGCCGCTAATGTGTCGAACGCAGTCGAGACAAAAATCGTGCTCGGAGGTGAAAATATGGCTCTTGTTTTGTCTTTCTGTGTCCAATCTGTTTTATATGCTGTTAGCAAAAAATTGCATCAATCAACTGCATAAATTGCATAAATCATTGATGTTGCTTAAAGTGTGTCAGGTGCAAAAGAACGAGATGGGAGAGAAAAACTGACTGAAGAAAAACCTGGAAGAAGTGGGTCATTTTCAATTGAGTGTCTGTTTCAGTGTCACTTTTCTTCTTCTTTGTTTTTTGACATTTTATTCATTGTGGGTTTGTAGTTTTTTTTGTGTTTTGTTGAAATTTGATTCAATGTGTTTTGAGTTTTCTGTGTGTTTTTTTGAGTAGTTTTTTTTTGTAACTGTCTCTCATCTCAAAATCTCAATGATGTTAAATTGGCTCTAACTGGTGGGAAACAATGACTGTTGATACGTGGATAATGACTTTGGCCCTTTTACAGAACTTTTCAATTGATCTGCAACTCTTTGCCCAAATCAAACTTTTAGTGTTGTGCCGCCGATGTTCAGACAGTCCTAACAATAAAAGTGGGCTTAGAACTCACACGCTGTCGTGATCAACAGCAAAGCAGAAGGATCAGCTACTGCCAGTTCCTGACAGTCGTGACTCTTCGGCAAAAGAAACCAGGACGTGGAACAACGTCAGCGTGACTCACATTGTCTGTTCAGCCTCCCGTTCTGGGCGAGCCCAACTTCATCACAACATGTTCCTGCGCAATAAAAAAGAACCCAGGGCCCGCTGGTCCCGAGACGCACTGACTGTTGTCACGGCGGCGGCGGCGGCATCAAAGTGTAGTGGCGAGAGTCCTGCTGTTCTGACTCACCCCGTCCTCCATCCGGAGCGGCGGCGCCACTTCAAAGGACTCTGATAGGTTGCCGCCGCCATTCTGCTGGGCAAACTTAACGCGCCTCAGAATTGAGACTTCTGAAGGTGGTTGTGCGGCGGCTGTCAGCTGCGATCTCACTCCCTCCGCACAGCGAGCATCAACTCAACTCACAAACACAGACAGAGCACCTTGTTTCTCTTCCTCTTAGCGAAAAGCAGGTGTGCCGGTTGTGTGTGCGGACGCTGTCCCACAAGCTCGTCCCTCAAGTGAAGGTCAGCCCAGGTTATCCAGCCGACCCCCCCACCCCCACCCCCACCCCCGCCCCCGCCATCCCTGGCCACCGGCATCCCTCGCCCTCCAGCAACCGCTTCAGCTCCAACCAACTCCTTCCTTCCTTCTCCGCTTTTCTGGGGTCTTTGAGGGGAAACCGCGATAGGGGAAAAAAAGAAAACGAAAAAAGAGTGGGATAATCTTGCTGCATGCAGCCACTGCCGGATCTTCTGCAGAGAGTGAGAGTGGCTGGGATCACCACGGCGACAAACCCCCAACATTACCCCCACCGCACCCCCCCACAACCCAAATACGAAAAAAGAGGGCATAAAATGTGCAGCTGCTGCTGCTGCTGCTGCTGCTGCAGAAGAGCGGTAGAGACGGATGGATGAGCAGACGGACGGAGGGACGGACGGAGGGACGGACGGAGGGATGAGGCGTACCTGGCCGCTGGTCCTGTGCAGGTCGGTTCCCCCCCGTTGGCTCAGACTCTACATGGTCACTGTGTGTCTTGCACGTGTGCGCGTGTGTGTGAGTGTGTGTGTGTGTGTGTGTGTGTGTGTGAGGGGAGAGAGCGAGAGAGAGAGAGAGGAAGAGGGATGAGGAGTGCTGAGAAGTGCACAGTGCAGAGTGGGAGAAGATGTGAGGTGGGGTACTAAAACTCAGCCTCTCTCTCTCTCTCTCTCTCTCTCTCTCGCTCCCCATCATCACCTCCCCTTACCCCTCCCCTCTCTCTTTCTCTTTCTCTCTCTCTCTCTCTCTCTCTCACTCTCTCTCTCTCTCTCTCTCTCTCTCTCTCTCAGTATAATCCCTTCCTCAGTCTTTGGGGACGAGCTGCAAATGAACCAGCTCTATCTCTTCTTTCACCCCTCCCTCCCTCCCCCTCACCCCCACCCTCTTGTTCTGTATCTCAGCTCTGCTCATGAATCCCCCCCCCCCCCCCCCCCATTTCCTCTCCCTTTCATGCTCCCAACCTCTGGCGAAGATAAGCCGGCGCGGCGGAGATCACTCCCGTCCTCAACGACTTCCACTGCTCCGTACTGCACCTGTCCCCCCCCCCCCACCCCCCCACCACTCCCACTCCCCACCACCCTCCCCCGCAAGCCCATGTGCCGCATCGGCGTCTCTGCTGAGTGATTAGAGCGCCGCCGCCGCCGCCGCTCAAACATGCGCGGCTGCTGTTTATACAGGCATTTAGGTCACGCCGGTGCCTCTGCGGTTCCGCCACTTTTGCTGCTCGCCCGGTTCCGAGACCGTCACGGGCGGCTGAGAGCGTCGCTCCCGCCATCTGGAGGGGTCTGGCAACGTGGTGGAGGAGGAAGGGGGGGCAGAGGGAGCGCGCTGCCGTCTCCGCCGCCACCGCTGGCTGTTATGTAACAAAACTCACACTTGCATGTTTCATGAATGCGGAACTGGAGCCACTACAGGTTCAAGAGAGAGTAGAGGTGATGCTCAGTCATGTCTTCAAAAAAAAACCCAACACATTTCTGCTTCACTGTCAAAGCCGAGATTACGCAGATAAAGCACAAAGATTTATTTCTGGAAGAAGAAAGAGAGATTACTGTCAGCGCGGCAGTAACGACCCTATTATTCACATTCGTGATTAATCTGTCAGTGATTTTTCTCCCTGCAGGTTCGGAATTAAGTGTTGTAGCAAGTCAGGGGCTGCTTTTGGCTGAGCGGGAGCCCACAAAACAGTCAAGTGTCACAGAAAAACAGTGATTTGGGCTTTTAAACGGCAGAATGAATCAATTTCCCTGCCTATCAATTAAACGTGGGGCGGTTTGTTAAAGTTCAAACGTCTCAATCTGCACCTGATGTGGGTTTTTTTGGGGGTTTTTTGGTCGTCGCCAAAAGAAAATGCAGCAGGATTGTTTTTTTTCTCGTCACCGGGCTGCCAAATGCGGATGTCATGCCAGGTGGAATTAGACATCCTAAGCTGCAGATTTACAGAGCGCCGTCTATTCATGTCATTCACTGCGGCTGCGACTCGCTGCCGCTGCTACTGCCGCTGCTGCTGCTGCAGAGCAATCAGCAGCATTCACCGCAAATTGGCGCTGATGCTGAGGATGAGGTCACTTCCTGCTGCCGCTAGGATGCGGGCGTCCGATGCCGTGACAGCCACAATCCGTCCATGTGCGTCTCGCCCTGTGCATGTTTAGCCCAATTTCCTCCTCCTTCTTCTTCTTTCCTCTTCTTCTTCCTTCTCGCCGCCCACTCAAAACATCCCCAGCCCTAATTTAGATCGAGCGCTTCTCCCCACCTACACACACACACACGCGCGCGCATGCACACACGCGGCCTGCAGTGTTTGTACGATGCCACGGCGCTCCGACTCGTCAAACCTCTCGCCTTCCCTGGCGGCTGCGGGCTGGGCGGATTACGAGCGTGTCAAATTGGCAGAAAGTATTAGCGTCACCGCCACCGCCGTCACTTTTAACCCCCACTGGTCAATTAGGGAGATGGATAGCTGGCACAGATAATAGCCCCCGATGGCTGCTGGACCCATTTCCTGCTCAGTGGACGAAGAGAAGAAGGAGCACGGACGGAAGAGGGGAAAAACATCAGCGACCTCGTGATGGAGAGAAAATGCTTCTTTCAAGCACGGCAGGAGAAAAAGAATCGGATCGGAGGGGAGACGGCGAGGGCTAAATAAACACAGGCTATTACTGCGCCGCCTTTGAATGCAGGTTTGGAGTTCGGGCCGCTGGAGGGAGAGGCGATGGATGTCATCCTGATGGAATCAGCTTCAGAGACGAGGAGGACTGAAGATTATTTGATCATTTTTTAGTCTTGCAACAAATGATGGTGTAGATGTTTTTGTTAGTTTAGTGCTAAACTAAAGTGATGCATTAAATGTCGCTACATCTAAGTCTCTTAAACACCACACACAAAGAAGATGGTCTTGGTTTTTTTGTTGCTACCGTTATTGATTTGATCTCTCTAACGAACAGGGACAGACTGCAGCACACAGTCACACTGACGGAAAAATACATATTTGACTAGGGCCAGACTTTGAGTCACTCTTCTCACTATGTGACATTCTCCTGAATGACATTCGCCCATGAGATCTGCACACGCTCGACGGATCCCTGGTCTGAAAACCACCTCCTCGTTTCGACATTCCACATTTGAACTCCACCATTCCACTGAATGGTGCAGTTCGCATGCAAGTTCGCTCGAACAGCACATCTGTCCGCTTCTGCCGCTGCAACGCAAAACGGACCCGCATTTTAGAAAAGCCACCCGGCCATCGTGCAGGACTATAGGCAGGAAGTGGGCTCCTGTCACAGCGGCGATCAGCGACGGTAATGCACAGTGATAAGCTGCTGTCTGCCACAGATGGTACTGAAATAGCGGCGGCTGCATGGAGGATGGGACGCTGAAGGGAAAAAAATGGAGAAGAGGAAAACCGACAAATAAATATTAGATTCAGTCTTTCAGGGAAAATGTGTCAAACGCGTTTCTGAGTGCGGCTGCGAACTGCCAGAATACGTGATGGAAGCAGGAGGACCTTCAGCTAACCTCCTCTCTCAATCACACACACCAACACTTCAAAACCCCAAACCCCATGGCAATATCTAATGCTTTTCCTAGTGCATCTTAAAGGCTCCGACAAAAGGCAGCGCGACGTCAAACTCAAATGCATCGCGACGCACTAAAATCTTGACACCTCTCCCTGCAAAATAAAAGAAAGATGCTAACAGGCAGGAGTTGGGAAGCCTCCCGTTGGACCAGCTTTATGGCCTGCTTGTCCTAACAACCCAAAACCACAATGTGACATAACACTGTCATCACAAACAAAGCTATTGATCTGCATTCATCGATACATTTCCAGTCATCGCTGGATATTAAGAGGAAAGAGTCGAGATAAGTCCAGATGTGTTCCTCCTGCCAGGGTCACACTGCGCAACTTACATGCAGCTTCGGTGAAACTGAATCAGTAGATGTGTGTTCATCAGGTCGACCTGTCTGCCTATTGGATAAAATTCAATTGCACAAAGACACACAAACTAATGACATACACTTTTTCCACAATTCACATCATAATGTCCACGCTCCTGAGAGACGGACCTACCGTAGTTTAATGCTGGTAAAATGGCAGAAGGTATAAAACCCTGCACACTGCAGACATGACTGAAAGTAGCACTCAATGACCTGTGACTGGTGGGAAAGTTTACTGCTATTTATTATGACCAGGTCAAGGGGGAGCGTTTATTTTAGAGGTTAATGGTGCTTTTTTTGTGTAACCTACCCATTCACTGCAAGAAAAGTCCCATACTTTAGACTCACAGCCACAGAGGTGCACACTCTGTGCTGCTGCAGTGATGCAGGAAATTGTAAAATTTACACGCATAAGCCAGCAGAAATTTGAGAAAGGCTTAAGGTCCTTACACACCGGGAGCAAATTCACAAGGCGAATATTCGCATGTTTTTTAAAACCTATTGAAGTGAATGGAACTGGACACACCAGCAGCGAATGTTCGCGGAGCGAAAAAGCGACGGATATTTTTTCGCTCTTGTGTCGAATTATTCGCAGGCAAAAAGGCGAATACTGGACTTCTGACCAATCAAAAATGATGTTGGATGGTCGATGACGTCACATCAACACCCCGACAACGCTCTCTCCCTCTGCAAACAGGGAGCCAGTTGACGAAGCACTCCAAATGTCCGACGGACATTCTGAAGTACTGGCCAAATTTCACTGGGTCCAATTTAAGCTCTTGGATGGTGGTGTTGAACCCACCCATCTGCTCTTATGTCTTTTTTAAAAGATTATTATTATTTTAAGCCGTGGTGTAGAAAGTGGTGTTTCATTTTACGCACGTAAAACAAAACTTCTCGGTCACCAAAACAAATTCATATCTTTTATTCTTTGGTTTAAATCTGTTCCAAAAAGCTTTCTAAATGATAAAAACATCCAAATATTTTATGGCAACAGGAACTTAATTAACATAGTCAAAAACAAACGGTTTATTAACGCCGCTTCTTCATCTTCCACCTGACGCACACAGCACGCCCAATCAAGACACAAAAAACAAATAATAATAATAATATAGTAAAACAATTTTAGCAATACAATAAGCACAAAACTCATGTCCACATTAAACTAAGATAGTCGGCATATGGAAGTCATTAATTTAGCGGCTGCAACACCTCTCTCAAGAACAATATTAGGTGAACCCAAATACTTCTATTCCTTTTCTTTTTGGATTCAAGCATCACCAGGACATCATCACTTGAGGATGTAGTCGACGCCATTGTTTCTCCTTCGGTGCGACAGAAAGAGCCCCAAACTTCATTCGCTTAGCGAATTTCAGACGCATGTTCGCGTCGCGCTAGGTGTGTATAGAAAAAAAAAATCGCTGGCTTTTCATGTCGCTCATTCAAGTTGCTTCGCCTTTTGCCTGGTGTGTAAAGACCTTTAGACTTCTCTAGCTGACATTACCCGCCCCTGTGAATACAATAACAAACAACAAACAATTGTATTAATACATACATACATGAAAACCAAAGATGTGCAATGTATCTGATCAACCATCCTCTGAGGGAGAAAGAATAAGTGGAGGATTCAGCAGTAGGAGCTGACTGGCAGTTAGGATCAAACTTTCAAAATACACACAAACACACACACACACACACACACACACACACACACACACACACACACACGGACATAGCGCAGCTAATTCTTTTTTTTTTTTTGCCCAAACTTTGTGTCGCTGTGGTTGACAGCAGATGCCTTCAGCTCTGTTGGGCATCATGGGACTCTTTCTTCACGGCAGACATTGTGACCTTCTGAAGCGCGAGCACAGGGGTGAAACAAATCCAATTAGCAATGGCTCCATTAGCCACATTAGCTGCCAGCCACGCCAAAAGCAGGAACCTTGATGCGCAGAGCTAAATATAAAGATCAGCCTCACCTGCGTCAGGCGGCAAAGATTTCAAGGCCCGGGGTCTCAACGGCCTTTTTGTTTTGTGCTGGATGTGGTGGATTTCATGGGATGAGATGGGACACAGTGTTTTCCCATTCCAGCCGCTAGTAGGCTAGCTGCCATGGCTCAAGCTGCCAGGTCACTAAAACAAGCTCTGGGAAGATCAGGAAAACCCACACACACAGTACAGAGACTACACTTATACTAAACATTTAAGATACACAGACATATTGAACAAAACCATCTCATGGTCTTGTCATAGCTATGTGTGATAGCTGGGCGGTGTCTTTTATTTGCTACAAATGTACCAATTAGAAATGAGGTCATGTTCGAGGTGACAACGTTCCTTTTGGAAGTCAGAAAAGCAAGACGGATGAGTTCACTGCTGTCGCTAGCTATGTTAGCTCGTACCTGCATATAAAGCCATGCTAGATGAAAATGCTCAATTAACTATCAGACCAAGCAACAAACACATTTTCACTGACTGTTAGCAACCGAAGCTCCCGTATTTAATTCTGCACCTGGTGCTCTTAAAGTCCTTGAGTTTCTGACCAGAAAATCCAACTTAAGAGGTCATTTGAGATGAGGGAGAAGGTCGAGGACTCAGAAAATGCGACTTCAAACGTATCATAATCCAGCAGGACCTGACTCTTGGTTCAGCACAAGGACGGCGCAGCCATATTCAAAGCGCCACCCATGGCTGCACATACACAATGAATGGTGTCATATTAGCATTGGCAGTGGTTCTACAACTACAACACGCCGGTACAACCTTCACCGCATCCCATGTGGTGCAGCTGCGATGTTTCAGGAGGAACAAATGAAGTTCCTGACGATTTAATAAGGCTCTTTGAATTGAATCGTCAGACAGAACTGCGGGAATCTATTAATGTGTGCTAATGGCTGCGAGACTTGCCATATGAAGCCACTTGGAGCGTTTGCTCACTCACTGATGAATAAGAGTGAGTAACGTCTGCCATGCAGACCCTGCGGTGGATATTGTCATTTTATGTCCTGCAGCTGTTGGGAGGGGGAGGAGGAGAAGAGTCAGGAGGGGGAGGGGTTGCAGGAGTTGGATTGCATGGAAAGAGGAGCAGCCCGACTCCTGCAGGAAACACTGCTCACTGCGTTTCCCCCACGTTTTGGCACCACTTTTACTCCTCGTGTGGTGGCTGGGATCGAGAATTTTTGATGACAAAAGCACAAAAGGAAGCTCCCCTCCATCGCCCCACTCCCGTGCGTTGCAACGGGCTTTTTGTTCTGCAGCTCACTCCGTTTCTTCCCCACTTTCGTCATTTTTCCCCGAAAGAAGAAAAAGCTCTTTGTACCAAAGCCGTGACATCCACAAGTTTGTCTTTGAAAATGTCTTTTGTATCTCCAGAAACGGTGACAATGTCTTCATTTTCTGCATAAAATACACAATGTTTATTTAGTGAGCTATCTAATTAATGTGGTCATTTTCTTTCAAAATCAATACAAAGACATGTTTTTATAGAGACATTCAGACAGGGAGAACGATGTGTAGACGGCAGCCGAGGGTTATTTTGTCAAGCCTTTTAACATGGCGTTATTGTGTCAATGTTATTGTGTCTGTCAGACATAATAAGGCTGAAGAAACATGATGCAAAGTTTTGGCTTCGCATTAAAGATCAATTCCAGATTCATCTGAGCACATTATCACTTAACTACAAAAGCCACATCACCGATAGATAGATAGATAGATAGATAGATAGATAGATAGATAGATAGATAGATACTTTATTGATCTCCAGGAGAAATGTGCATCACGTTGAACCAAAGTCCTGGACACGGTGAGCCTGCTGCTGCTGCTGCTGCTGCTGCTGCTGCTGCTGCTGCCTCACACAGAATCTCTGAGCAAATGAAGTGAGCTCTCTCTTTCTTCCCTTCATCTTCCCTCCATCTGCTCCTCACTCGTCCCCTCTCCTTCAATTTCATATCCTTCTGCATCCCCCACTCCCCTGTACTTCCCCACCCCTGCAAACATTCCAACAGGTACGATCAGACTGAGAGTCTGTGCTGCTGCTGCTGCTCCACACCTCCTCCACACCTCCTCCACCTCCCTCTGCCTCCTTCTTCAGTCGCTCTCGATTGAGGCACGCTTGATCTGCTTCCCGCCACCACCTGCACCTCTGGGCAGGTGGCGTGGTGCCGGGGTGACACGACTCACGCTGTCAGGCGCCATAAAGACATAAGTTGGAGGTGTTGGAGGGGCTGCCGCAGTCTGAAAAAACGCTCCGTTCACATCTAATCCTCTCTGCCGCTTTCGCAGGGAGACGGCAGCCAGGAACTGACAGGACTCATATCGAAGTCAGAGATAGCGGCTGCTTTTCACAATCCTATCCTCCAGAAGTGCTCCACTGTGTTATTTTTTTTTTTTTACTTACTTATTTTTTTTGCTCCGACACAGATTTGTGCAGCAGCTGCAGGGAAGGAGAGGGAGAGCAAGAGGATGGAGTGAATCAATACTGATTAGAGAGGGCAGGGTGGGGGAGGGACCTCCATCTTGGAGCTCAGGCAACTTCTCTCACAGACACAAAGATCAGAGTCTTACATTGCAAAAGTGTCACTGCCGTGAAAGGGAAAATGAAAAAAAGAAAATAAGAAAACATTTTCATTGTTGGAACAAAACAAGACAAATATTTTCAATACATTGACTGAAAAATAATCAAATGGAGCCAATGTTTATTCAGCAGTAAGAAATACACAAGAGAAATGAGGAAGATCACTCTAATCAGTTTGCATCTTGTTATCATCACCTTGTCTGCTCCTTGTAAACAAAACAAACCACATCCCTAAAATGAATCTGTTCTGAAAGCCTTTAAAATATCTGTGGTTCAGGAGGTGGTCTGTGGTAAACCTATAGTGCTGTGACTGAGAGGGTCCACAGTGGTGACAGGTCGTACAGCAGTGACGGACCATGATGCACCACCCCAAAGTACTGGACGCACCAAAGCAGACTCAATACTAACAGAGGAATAAACTGCTTTTCAATGCAAGTTTTATTGGGCACAATTTTCCATGGGACCCCGCCCACCTCTCTGCTCATCATCCCACAACTGACAGGGGAATGAACAGCAGGTTTGATGGTAGTGATGATATGACAGCGGAGATTATAGCCAAATGCAGAATTCAAAACTTTTTTAAGGAGTTATGATATAAAGTTTGAAAAGCAGTTAAATGACCTTAGTGTGTAGCAGTCTGCAATGCTGCTCAGGGATTTCCTGATAAATGTTGTATTAAAGTGAATAACTAAAGAATCAGAGTTAGTCTTTTTTAAAAGATATTTTCCCTTCTTGGAGTTATAAAATGTTTAAAGACGCCCTGCATGATTCATGTGACGGCCACATGGTGTTTAATCTAAACTAATCAAGACCGTGTCTTCCCGCTGATTCCACTGACGCCACTGAACGCACCAATCACCTTCCAGTGAGCAGCTTATTGAACAAAGTCAGCATACAAAATAATATGAAAAAATAATATTATTGTTTTGTTTATCATTACAAACAAAATAAGGATTTATTTAAGACTTTACAAATGATGTACGTTTGTTTTTATCTAAAAGAGTGAGTTAAAAAAAAGTGGGAAAGTTTCATTATAGTTCATTATCTTTCTCTTGCCCATGTTGGCAGATTGGTCTGCGCTTGTAAGCAATTTGAGCACAGCCAGGAAATGTTGCAGTGATCCACCTGCAGTTAACCAAACATCGTCATTCATGCTAGGTGGTCCCAATATGCTGGTTATCAATGCAGGTTTCCAGTCACCAGGGCGTGCATATAAAGAGGTGGTGTGTTATCAGCCTGTAAACAATAACAAACAAGACACAACAAAGAAGAGTTTCTTGTTTTTCATTATTGAGGAGCAAACGCTCACCATCTACAAGCATGAAGAACACACATTTTAAAAGAAAAAAGTAAAATGCAGCACAGGACAGTTTTATCTTTTCCTTTCCAAACATATTAATGTGTGTGCAAAGTTTAAGACCCTCTGCTAAAAAACTGTTTTTGCCCCCTAAAATGTCAGGAACATGTCCTCATCCCCCTACTGAGAGGGAGACGGTCCAATGCACATCTCTAAACTCCCGGGTTGAAAGCAATGCCTGCGAGCCGTATTTGATCACCTGCTACCTTTCAACTAGGCAGCTCCAGCAGACGATGGGGTTTCCTTGGTTAAAGTCTACCGTGCACCGCCAGAACTGAACACAAAAACACATGAAAGCGTAGCGCAGAGAAAGGCATAATTAAGAAAGGAGATAAGATTGACTTATTTGTCTCTTTGTTTGTTATATAACAAAAGACTACAAGCCGACATGTTGCTATTCGGTAAGAATCTGCTGGCAGACGATTGCGTTGCCGAGCCATCCTGATGTGCACTGCTCGCAAACCAGGGAAAGTAAAAAATGTAGGTGGGCGGGGCTGATCTACTTGCATACTCATCCATATTCATAGGGGCAGAATTTCCCAGAGAGGGAGGGAGGGAAGAGATCTGCATCCCACCTCTTTTAAAGGCCTTTTGAATAAAATAATAATCAGTGCTTCCACATGCTTTATGATGTGCCTGGAAGGCGTCCTGAAAATATCTGAGGTAGAAGCTTGTAATATCACTGGCCCGGATCCTGCAGACACGCCTGACAAAACTCAAATCTGTGTATCCATTTAAATCACCCGGCGCTTTGATGCTGATAGCCGTGGCGTCTCGGACTAGAATAGACATACAACCCCTTTAATCAAGCCACACTTGGCGGCGCATCATCCCTTGTCTTTCATTGCTCTGGCTGACCTTGGGATGTTGCTTATCTGTAGGTCAGACACCTTTATGTCTGAGAGCCCGTGCGCACCTCAACACTTCCAACGTGCAAGCCCGCACGCGACGGACCTTGAACAACTTTCCCGCTGAGCGGTCCCGCAGTGGCGCGTGCGCCGTCGGCTTCAAACGGCCGGCCCACATCCCGAGAGAGCTGATCGGTCAGAGGGCTGCGCTTTCATGCACACACGCTGATCTCAATCTCCCAAACGTAGCCCCGCTATGTGCCGGGTTGGCCGCTCAGCGTGGAAGGGGAGGGTCGCCTCTCACCATTTCTCACCCCCTGGCCGCTCAGCGTTTCCACGTTACAGGGAAGTACAAGGTCTCGGGTTGGAACCCTTCGTCCTTGTAAGTTTGACGCAGACACATTGGAGCAAGCAAGCCTGCAGTGGGGTGTGATGGCACGTACTATGGGGTTGGGGGGTTAATGATTTTAAGAATAAAAACAAAAGTGTGTTTATGTAGAAACAACAAAAAGAATGAAGACATTATATTTTACATGGTCTTTGTCTCCATCATTTCTTTCTCTTCATACTTTCTAATGCCAGACATGTTGTGTAGTGTTGTGTAGTATAATATTTACAAATCTACAAGAAAACATGAACAGTAATAACTAAGTAATAATTAATTAATAGCAATAACTGAAAACTCAGTACCTGGTTAATAGAAACAAGGAGATGTCAGGACCAAGATGCAACCAACCACCCAACCGACAGCAAAACTACTGTAGCGCCCACTAGTAGTAGCGCCCATCTAGCAAGCTAGCAATGATAATCAGAAACATCCATCCAGACGTTTTGATGGTAATTCTTTGCTGTAAAGCCTCAGGGTAAAAACCCAGTTGGAAACTGTGAAACATCTTAATATTTACAAACTGACATGAAATCAGATTTCATGTCAGAAAACATGATGCAGCTTAACTGGCCAAGTTCTTAACATTTCACTGCTAATGTCGAGTGACAGCACCCTCTGGTCGCTGAGATGTAACAAGTGTGACAACCAGCCCCCGTGACAAACAGCCATGTTCCGCCCCCAGCAAACCCAGGAGCATTATTGGTCAATCATACATCCTGCTTCATACTGCAAGCTGCAAACATGGACCGCACAGGTGCCCAGACCAGATTACAGGGCAATGCACGTTTTTGGAATATTTAACCTTGAGTTTTTGGGGCAATTGGAGGAAGTCTGTAAATTTCTATTCATATAAATTGCACACTTCAAAGAAAGATGACATTAAATGTTTACAAAATGCAAAAAGACTGTATGACTGATTGCATAAAATTGTAATTGAGTTGCAGTGGCTAAACATAGACGTTCATCTGCATTACATTTGCATTAAATTTGCGGAAAGAAAAATACTTGTAGTTCTTTATTTAAAAAACGTCAAAGGCATTGGCAAAAGAAATTAACTCGGATGTAACACGCGCACATCTGGATTTAAAATAAATGATGTCTCACATCCTGTTTTTTTCTCTCTCGCTTGTTGTTACACAAAAAGAGGAGGAAGAGAATTAAGGACAGAAGCCCTTGAATTGGAGACATCAAACAGACATCGCAGTCTACATTTTGAAAGCTCGCTGAGCAGCGGGTAACTCGCACCATCATCCTCCTCCTCCTCTCCGTCTGTCTGACCAACTGCAGCCTCAGCCTCGCGCTATCGCAGTAAACAAGTGCTGCTGCCAGACGCAAGCCCCAGTCACACACACACGCACGCACACACACACTCACACAGCTTGTGAGACACTCTGTCCAGTCGCCATCCGCAGCTGAAAGAGGAGATGAAACAGCAGAGACGAGGCGGCGCGGAAGCAGGAAACAACGCTGGCACGCTGGGACACTTTGAGGCGACTGCTGTCTTTGCACCAGAAAAAAAAGTGGCGGAGACACTTGCGAAACATGCAGGAGCCGGAGACAGACAGCAATCACGCCGGAGAGCCGGACACGTCGGACACTCAAGTTAGTGAAATACCTGCAACTACAGAACGGACGGAGAGAGAGGGGACATGCCTGGGAAGGAGGAGTTGCCCATCCTCCGCCTGGAAGCACCTGTTTCCTGTCCTCTCACGGCGCCGTCACTTTGTCCCCTGCGTGCCTCCTCTTTCTTTTACACATTCACTTCTCTGCTTCTTCTTCTTCTTCTTCTTCTTCTTCTCCTCCTCCTGCTGGCTCTTCACCTCCCCTCGCTCTCGGCAGTCTTTTATTCCTCCCTCCTCTCCATGCCGAGGTTCCCTCTGTCAGCGCGCGTGTGTGAGTGAGTGAGTGTGTGAGTGTGTGAGTGAGTGAGTGAGTGTGTGAGTGAGTGAGTGAGTGAGTGAGTGAGTGAGTGAGTGAGTGTGAGGCAGGACGCTGATGCTCCGCCGTCCTACCACCACCACCACCACCACGTCTTGGCGCGGCCACTGAACAAACTCATGTTTTATGGATGCGCAGCCTTCCCCTCCACACCCCCGCCTCTCTTAAAGGGCCAGCGCTCTGTTTTCCCTGCCGCCTTTGATCTGAGCGCCGCCGACGCACCCGTCGGGTTTGAACTGCGTGGCTGCGCGCGTCGGCGCAAGTGGAAACTCTAGTAGAAAGGAGGTGTTGGGGGGGTGGGGAGTGGGGTGCCAGAGTTGCGAGTTCCACACTGCGCCCCCTGCAGACCAAAGGAGGCGACTGCGGGATGAGAAGGCGATTAGAAAAGGTGAACGCAGATGTTCCTCTGGTAGACTGAGGAGTTCAGAATTGTAAATGAACAGCAGACAGGCACAAGTGATGCAACGCAGTGGTCCGTGTGTGTGAGTGTGTGTGTGTGTGTGTGTGTGTGTGTGTGTGTGTGTGTGTGTGTGTGTGTGTGTGTGTGTGTGTGTGGTTTAAGGTAAAAGCAGCTGCACGCTACTGACTGTCACACTGAGATGCGCAGTGATAAAAAAGTGTCTCCTGACCTGCCTGACCTCAGGTCAGAGAGTGGACCCGCTTTGAAAACTACCGCGGTGACAAGCGGTTACCGCTGACCGGTTGCTGCACTCGGACTGACAAACAGCCCTGTTTGTTGCTCTGTGACCTGGATCGGCAGGATAGTAAATAAAACATGCTGATGAATTAAAGATAACGCTTGTAGTGCCCGGCAAACCTGCTTTTAATGCACAAGGACGATTGGGCCATCACTTTGCCGTGCACAGCGCACGTGCACGCCTGCACAAACACACACAAACACACAGCTTGATGCCGCATTTTAAGAAGGAGCCTTGGAGCAAGTTACCCCCCTGAATCTGGAGATGAGAGATTTGCGTGTTTGGTGAATTTTGTGTCGGCGATGTCTTCAAGGAATATTCCTCTCTGACGCGACGCATTCCGAGCAGAGGAGCCCGAACAGGAAGTGACAGCAAGGAAGAGCCGGGTGAAAGACGTGCGAATCGGGAGCGGATGAGGGCCGCAGTTATAAATACACAGCCGGTGGCAGGCAGACAGACAGGCCGGACAGGCTAATCACAGACTCCTGGTTGACCGGTGACAGCAGCCAGCAGCTGCTCTCCAGCTGTGTCAGGCTGAATAAGTAATGAGGCGGGGACGCTCGCGCGGCGTCGCAGCGGCGTTGTCGGGACGGGGAGAGGCAGGTGGAGGGGACTTCAAAAAGGACGGAGAGAGCATCGCTGAACTCCTGAGTGAGCGACGGCAGAGAGGTGAGGAGGCGCTGGGGGACAGCGGAGGCGAGGAAACCCCGAGGCAAACTTCAGCAGTACTGTAGCCTCGTGCACACACACACACACACACACACACACACAATCATATATAAAACCATGCTAGTGTTGCACTACATATATATCAGAGGTCGCTTTTTCATACTTTTTTTTTTACTTTTCTTTTCTTTTTTTTCTTTACTTTTTTTTTTTTTTTTTTTTTATCTTTCAGACTTTTTTTCAGACTTTTTTTTTCAGACTTTTTCATTACCAGCCATTTTGACCAATAAAGTCGCAAAATTCCCATCACGCTCCAATGACGTCAATCACCTCATTTAAATATGAATAAGACTTTACCACTCGATGTGTTACACCTTTAAGCAATGATGACTCCACAGTTTACCTAACCAACAAACCCAAGCTTCACCGATATTATTACGTTTTTCATAACTCTCTGATATTAACCAACTTAACTTGGGAAAAATGTTTTCATAAGATTCATTCTTTATGTTGAAATCATAATGCTGAAGCTTATGGGGAGGCAGCTTTCCTAACGCCACATCAATAACAGCCACACTGTGCACATCGCACTTCTCAAGCGCCAGCATCGTGACTGCCAGCTTCTAACTCGGACCGAGTCCACACTGACTCCGGGTCCAAACAGCCACGAACGGAACATGGCTCGTAACATACATGAAACATTCCCCTTAACACGCTAACACACACACACACACACACACACACACACACACACACTCACACCTTCGCACTCAAACAGCAACACACAACATAATTCTCACAACAACAACACATTTCCCCCATGATTCGTCGCGGCTCTGGGGGCAAATAAATATGAGCAGTCGACTTGCTGTGCCCTCAACGCACCGTTTCACACCTTCCTCCTGGTCCGCATGGACCTGAATCGCGTTCCCACTAGCGCGTCATTAAATTGTCTGACACTTTCTGACTCTCAACCGCTGCAACATTTTTCTTCTGAGTGAAGCCACCGAGGTCACGTATCAAGAGAGACAATGGCCAGTTAGTATTGTAATGGTCGGTTGGACTGTGTTCTCTTGTGTTCTGTTCTGCTCTTTGTTTATTTGATGTTAATGGTGTTAGCGAACATTGTCCAGTGAAGGCAACACACCTGTGATTGGCTGAGGTCAGGTGTGGGTTTGTGAGACTGCAGAAGTGAGAGGGAGCGCTGAGACACGCAAGGAAACTGTCTGACGTCTCAGCGCCGCGTGTCAGAAGGGGACGTCGCAATATGCTCATTGCCACCAAGTGGTCAGGGGTGTGAATTGCAATCTGTCAAAATGACCGATTGCAATGCAACCTCTGACACACTGTATATATATATATGTATATTTTTATATATGTATATATATATATATATATATATGTATATATATATATACACACATTTTACGTAATGTGTATATACTGTACATTGTATTCAATTCACTGCTAAGCACTGAATTGCATTTCATTGCTCTGTACTTGCGACAAAAAAGTTGAATCTCATTTAATTTGGTCTCGATTTACTACTGCTACGCGAGGCCACTTTAGGCACTCTTGTCAAACACTTTTTAAAAGAATGCCCCCTTTTGTTTGTTTTTGCAAGAGTGACAATGAGAAAAACAACAAACCTGTATCTTAATGACAAACGTTGCATGGTCCGTCTTGCAGGTAAGGGGCCAAGGGTCAGAGGTCGAGAGCCGGTCCGTGGCGCAGGAGAAGACACAGCGTCACAAAGCTGGTGGTGCAAAAGGAATTCAAATTGCTGGAATGTATTTTGTCAACACATATCACTGGTTTCTTGTTCATGTTTTTTTTCTGTGATAAAGAGGGTGTATTTTGTATTTTTGTTATTGTATGCACATTTCTATTTGTCACACAGACTGTGTATTGTCCTGTTAATAAGGGTGTTTCCTTCACTGAAACTCAAACAAAGCTGGCCCTGCAAAATGCAGGCAGCTGTCGATGCAACACTTGCACAAGACGAAGAAAGCGTTCAAAAGCATCACAAGTCGCCTCCGAGGACACAGACGGACGGCTACAACTGCTGCAAACTAGAAAAGGAAAATCAATTTTTGCTTTAACGGCTTCAAGAAATGCATCCGTGTGATGAAATCAATAACGCAACATTTAGGTTTGCGTAATCACATCAGCCACGTCTGTTTCCTCCTCCTCCATGTGAGGATTGTTGGCCATCACTCCTCTACTGAGTCAGTACTTTCTATTGCTGGCTGAATGACTCCGTTTTAATTGAGAGTTTCTATATTTAGACAAAAGAACACCGGACACACACACACACACACACAGACACACAGACACACAAACACACACACACACACACACACACACACACAGTTTCCTGAATGTATGTCAGGTAAACACTTTGTAATTCTAATAGGACTCACTGTGGCTGGCCAGTTTTTCACAGTCAACACTTATTGAGTTCTCTGAGGCCACAGGCCAACACAGCAGGTGGGACAAATGATTCACCTTTAGCGGCAACACTTGAACTTCCAGCTTTGTTTGGCTTAGATATATTTTTATTTTATAGATGAATTGCGAAGAGGCTACAGATCAGTGGGTTGAGGAGCAGTATGCTGGCAAAACATTCCAGGCTTTTTGCCTCCACATTATCATAATTGGATCAAACATTTCATCAATTCCGAGTTACACACCACCTGCCAACAAATACAGTTCATTAGTCTGTTCACGTCATTTTGCTCTTCACCACATCCGTGCCCCTTGAGAAGACTCACTGTTAATCTTAAACCATTCATGATCTTCTTCTCAGTTTCTGTTGCTTTTTTCGCTTTGTAAAGAAACCAGGCTGCAGGCTTATCCCTCACTTTTTTTAAAGCTTGTTTCTTCTGTTGTATACACACACACACACACACATACACAAATATACATACACACATACATATATTTACACACACACGTTTCATCAGAAACAGAAGCTTTAAAAGGTGAAGGATAAGTCGGTCCTGTTTTTTTTTTCCCAGAGGGCAAACAAGCACCAGTAACTGAGACGAAGGCATGAAAACAGATTTTTGTTCCCTTTTTGGTTAAAGGAGGCCACAGATCAGAAGCTTTAAAATGAGGAAAAGTCTGACCTCAAGTCAGTGTCTGATAAAAGCACAGTGCACAAAGAGACTCTACTGATCTGTTTTAGTATTTCACTATTTACAATCTGTAGACACAAGTATGAATGTGTCTGTGACAATATAGGAAGGCACAAAGGTCATCTCTACAGCTCCGTCTGCAAATAAAAAAAAAAGGTGGGATGCAGCAGAACAAAGCGTGCATCTGATTATTATTATTTTAATTGAACTAAGTGCAGTCTGGCAGGATATAATTTAAATCACTTCATTTCATTCTCGTTTTAAGAAGGGCAAAACTAAAGTGTTGCCGTCTAACAATCTTTACGGCCCACATGCTCTCTACCGCAGAAGTCATCATTCGTCGGCAAGCCTGAGTTGTACTACCGGGACCTGAAGTTGACCCGTTCTAATGCAGAACCACATGACACCAACCATGACCCGGTTGTTGTTTGACGAGTCAGTTTGGCATCACAGCGGAAAACACGGACCCGAGCGGCGTGACGTCACGGCGGACTGCATTTAGTCGCAGGTTCAAGCTCATTTGAAGGTTAAAACAGAACTTTGAGGCTTACCAAATAGAATGTTTGCCTTCTTCTGACGCGTTTCCGTAAACGTGTCTTGTCGACAGAAACAACACGGCTCGGTGGGCTTTCATCTTGACGTTCACTTCCTGCCAGTGACGCATGGAGACCTGTCATCTCAGCCGAGCAGTAAATGTCGAAACCGTAGCATGAGACGTTTTCAGAGTTACGGTTTAAGATTTAATGTTGCTTCTTTTAGGTAATTTAGCATGGGTAACTTCATGATTTAGACCAGTTACCCCCTCACCCACACTCACTTGGCAACACGACCAACCTGGTCAGAGAAGTGTTTAGTCTGGAAAGAACTGCGCATGTGCCAAACTGGGAAAAAATAAAATAAAAATTAAGAAAAACAATCTAAAACACAACCGAACAAGAACTGCAAATGAGAAAAGTATTTATTTTCTATTTTTAAAAACCTGCGATTTACCGAAAAGGATTGGCAGCGGTGGGATTCGAACCCACGCCTCCGAAGAGACTGGAGCCTTAATCCAGCGCCTTAGACCGCTCGGCCACGCTACCTGTACCCAGCGGGCTATCGGTACAGGTTTTATCGGTTGATATAGACGAACCAACTTATTGCTGCTTAAATTGGGAGCGGGCCACCTAAACAAAGATCTCGTCATCAACACGACTATGCGAATCCTTTTTTCACGACTTTAGGTGGACATGCCAACTAAACAGTGGCGGACTAACACGGAAGTAGTCACGGGAATACTTGGTCCGGCCTTCAGAATTTGTAGTTTCGTCTATATGCAGCGCACTTTCAAAAAAATCTTACTGGTTTGTGACTGGTAAGTGCTAACGAAAAATAATAAGTTTCCGTTCCATTTCGCTAACAGAGTGCAACGTCGGAAAATGGTGACCCCTGCTGATTTTGTACGGGCATTGCAACAACCATACTCAGTGTAGCCCTTGAACAACAACGAACAGGCGAGCACGCGTGTTTTTTGTTTTTGTTGTTTGTTTGTTGCTTTGCATTTTGCATTTTGAAGAACATAAAAAAAAAAGAAGACCCCTTTATTTTGGCAAACCAAAACTCTGCGTTCATCTTGAATTCTTGCATTCGCCTGGTGCAACCGAAAAGATAAAAAGATAGAGACATTCACACAATAAGGTAAACAAACCCCCGTTCATCTTAAAAGTTGCACGACTCTTGCGTGCTGTAGATTGCATGTTGAGCCTTCGTAATTACACAGCATGCTCATGACATTGTGGTTCATGAATGTGGAATATTTTAGATTTGAATATATAGCCTAAATCAAAATGTGTGGAATATCTATGAAGTCCACCTTATTTGCATACCAAACCTGAAAAAAAAATATATACCAGTTAACATTAATAATATTAAACTATCAATGACACACATGCCTCTCCGTGACAGCTTCCCAAGACTCTCCAGCTGCCAAGGGGGTTCGATTATAATAATTCAGCTTTTTGTATTTCTTTTTTTTTCACTCTCAAATGCAGCAAAGCCATACCCGCAAAGTAGGTCATGTGAGAATTGTTGAAATGGATTGTAATTGCAGAATATATTTCACTTCAGGGCAGAGGAGGGTCATATTACAGTTCTGCTGTGAAATATTGAATGAGGGAACAAACGCTATGATGCTGCTCTTCTCTTAAGCCTCCCTGACATGTCTCGACTTTATTGGCCGAAAAATTTGTTGCCATCGTAACCCACCCAACAGTGGAGACACGGTTATTTATTCTCTCTCCCTCAATCTCACAGACTGGGTCAGTGGAGAAGTGAGCTCCTCTGAAGCCGCAGTGCAGAGCCTGCAGTGATCCAGCAGAAAATCTGTGCTCGCTGCCAGGACTAGTTAAAAACCTCCAGGCCGCCTTTAATGTCTTTCCACAATTGGGTGGTGGCACAAAGTCCAGCTTTCTTTGGCTCCATTTATAGTCTCATTTCAGCTCGACAGTGGTTTGTGCTCATTTCATTTCAGGGGAGCAATTCATCCCCAGATATTACATTTGTCCATTTTTCAAGTGAGTAGGCAGAATCTCAATTACAGCGCTCACAGAGACAAACAGAAATCTAAACAAAATCTTTGTTTAGTAAACCGTTGCTAATAAGGTCTGTGTAATGTTGAGTAAACCGACTATTTTTTTCTGAAAATATCGCACAGGACAAGCCATGGTTCTCAAGAGGAATCAGGTGCCAAGGATGGTGCAACAAATTCCAGGCGGGTTGGATAGACTTGCATTAATCAAATAATAAAAATAATTATTCCTCTGTGGGTGTGTGTGTGTGTGTGTGTGTGTGTGTGTGTGTGTGTGTGTGTGTGTGTGTGTCCGTCATCTCATTTAATGAAAGACGATTCATATCCATAGGTCTCACATCTCCACATCGTACATATCTGCATTCAAATGAATAGCCTTGGATTAGAGATAGAACAGCATTAAAGAATTTATTCCACATATAATCTGAAAAAGGTGCAAAACTTCTTAAGTACATAAAATCAACAAACTGATTAAAATGTGCGGAAACTGAAAACACTGGACTGAAAAACTGATGGAAATATCTTTTTCAAACATGATAATATTTTACTATTGTATAAATTGGACACAGAACAAACAGCATAGTGCATATACACACACGCACACATATACATATACATATATATATATATATATATATATATATATATATATACGTATATATATATATACATATATATATATATATACGTATATATATATACATATATATATATATATACGTATATATATATACATATATATATATATATACGTGTATATATATATATATATATATATATATATATATATATACGTATATATATATATATATATACGTATGTATATATATATATATATATATATATATATATATACGTATGTATATATATACGTATGTATATATATATACGTATGTATATATATATGTATATATATATATATATGTATATATATATATATATATATATATATATATATATATATATATATATATATATATATACATATATATATATATATATATATATATATATATATATATGTATATATATATATGTATATATGTATATATACACACATATATATACACACACATATATATGGTGATGATAATGATGGTGTTTGGATTCCCAAATTAGTGCCAACAAAGTAGCTGGTAATGTGTAAACAGTTTTTTTTTTTTTAAATAGTTTTTACAAATACTCCTGAAAACAAGCCACATTCATAAAAAATCTCAGAGCTTTACTTTTTATTTTATTTAGAGTCAACTTAGATTCACCGCCAATTTTAAAGGAAGATTTGGGGAAATATTTTGAAGCACAAGAGTGTGCAAGTGTTTCACTTCAAGGTCATATTTTTTTTTAATTTTTAGTAAACAACAAGCAAAACAGACAACAACAAAAATATAAAAGAATGCTTGATACCTTTGGGAAATCTTCATGCAATTTCCCTTCACCAGCTAGCGCTGCTACAAGTACAGCAAAGACATCGGAAGGAGCGAAAAGTAATGTGCTACATGACTGCAGTCTGGCATGTTTTCTTGATGCCAACATCACAGTGAACTTTGTTATTTCGGTTGAAACGCTGGCATCCATATTTGCAGGAACTGGGTCAGACTCACAGCACCCCCTGCTGCCCAGCATCGCCACTCACTCCTCCAGTGACGTTAACTGAGCACTAAAACTGTGTCAGTAGTGGTTGACAAAGCTGTCTCCATGGGGAAAACAGTTAGCTGATTACCAAAAAAGAAATATATGAACAGGTAAGGTGTGTAGCTGTTGGTGGAGGTGAATTTAAAATCAAACTGAGTGTGCAGGAGGCAGCAGGAGTTGAGCTCTTCGACTTCCAGAAGTAATTAAACGACATCCACGTCCTCATACCACTGCTCCTGTTGTGACCCAGGTGTGCTGTTGCTGTTGCTCCTGCGGCTGCGGCTGCAGCTGACAAGGACGGACGGGCTTCACAGAGCTACGCAAACACACGGGTGTTTGAGGCTCACAGGCAGGATCCCCTTGTTGATCTGATGGAACTCCACCAGCTGCAGGAGGTCGATGAACAGCGTCAGGCCGTCATCCATGGTGTAGTACTTCCTGCCACCGTCTTCGCACTGCAGGCGAGAATGAAGAGCGTGGGGCGAAAGACCGTTCCAGGCGAAAGCTGGGTCCTGATTGGACCAGGTGTTAACATGCGGGAGGAGGGGCGGGCACTCACGGGGATGACAAGGTAGTGTTTGGTCTTGAGCTTGTGGCAGAGCGAGAGAACGAAGCACTGCGAGTGCTGCTGGCTCTCCCGGATCAAGAACATCCTGCAGCAAGCAGAGGCAGCGCACACACACACACACACACACACACACACACACACACACACACACACACACACACACAAATGTGTGTCAGAGTGTTAGCTGCCAAACTGAGCCTTGAATGTCTGGCGATTCATGGAGCAGAAACACCGACAGACAGCCGTCACCATCATTTTATTTGCAGCTTCTCATTTTTGTGACAGAAACGTGTATGAACGCGTGCTTTACTTGATGACATTTGTCATGCCATGTTTCAAAGTGATTCCTAGATCATAATCTTCCTTACTTAGCTGACTTAGTCCTCGAAGGCAGCAAGCCCAAAGTACAAGGATGTTGTGCAGACAATGTTCAAAGAGTCAACAGCCTTCATTTTCCTCCCTTAAGCCAACAGCTTCTGTTTGAACTATATTTAAATTGTACATAAGTCCGTCGTTAAGGATAGTAATAATCACTAACATTGTTCAGATCAGTGTGCTGCTGACTGTGCTACAGTGAACACGAGCTAGCGTTAGTGGAAGCAAAATGTTGCTTTACATATGAAAGTAAATAAGTGTCAAAGAATAAAGAAATGTTGTTAGACTTTCGCAAACATTTGTCATTGAGGATCAAGCTGTTGAGATGTTCCACAATTATAAATATCTTGGCACTAATATTGATGACAAGCTGTCTTTTCAGTTCCATGGCGATGCTGTTTGCAAGAAGACACATCAGCGCATGTATTTTTTTAAGAAACTGCAGAGTTTTAATGTTTACAGCCCTTTTCTGAAAATATTTTATTCTTGTTTTACTGAATCTGTTTTGACCTTTTCTTTTATTTGCTGTTCCGGTTTACTTTCCCTCAAAAAATAAAAACTAATTGCCAGGTATGGTGCGAATGAGCAGCAAAATTGCAGGCATTAATCTCAATGACTTTGCTGATGTGCGCAAGCTCAGAACTCCTCAGAAAGTAAGGCTCGCTCAATCCTCTCTGACCAGAGCCGCCCCCTGGTTGATGAGTTTGTGTTGCTCCTGTCATGTTGCAGATACATCCTGCCGGACAAATAGATTTAAATATTCTTTTGTCCCTGCTGCCATAGGTCTTTCAAACAAGGGTTTGGTTGATTAATCTGTTTGTTGTATTCATTGTCTTCTCTGCTGTATGTTGTTGTTAGTTTGTGATTGCGGTTGATTGTTTTAGGTGACTGCTGGCTGTAAAGCGCTTTGTCCCAGTGTAAATACATTGGCATCACGTTTAATGATCAGAAATCAGGTTCCCATTCCTCGTTGGTAAAGTAGCATGGATGCCTTGCCATTGCTGTTACACAACATCATGTCAACATGGCCATCAGTGAATTAATGACACGTGACTAATTAAGACTGTCATGCACTCTGCCGATACACGGAGCACCAGTGCAGAGTATTAGCAGTAGTACACTAAAGATAGTATAGTTGCACTCACCCGTCCACCAAACCTTGCTTCTCTATCAGCCTCTGTGCTTCCTTCCTGGAAATGCCCCCATGGAACCACGGCTGAGACTTGTGGATGGCTACGCGTGAGGACAGACAGAGAGAGATGGAGCAAGATGAACACAGAGCCAGACCAGGCGGGGAAGATGTGGAGCATGCACTCACAGGACGGTCTGGTGCCGGAGTTCAGGTTGGGCAGGCTGCAGCGCAGGGCTTCTCTCTTCTGAGGCAGCGCACACACAAAAAAAGATACAGTCAGAATACTCAAGCTGCTATGAAGACTCAGTCGCGGATGATGCCAGCCCCAAGCTTCCCTTACCCTCCAGCTTAGCGCCTCCTCCCTCTCAGCACTCTGGGCCTCCATCGGGTTCTGGATGACCCGCCCACCGGACTTGCCTGAGAAGTCCATGGCCACCAGGCTGGCCTCGGACTTGGACTGCGCTCACACACGGATGTAAATTCAGCGAGACGCGCAGCAACAAGGATCCCGCACAACCCTCTCACAGTTTCATATCATCATCTTACTTTGCCATCTGAGAGTCTGCGCCCTTCCTGGATTTGTGGGGCCGCCTTGGATAACTGGTAGTTACACTGGAGCTGCTTCCCGTACTGGATGCATGAACCAAACATCAAAGTGGGTCATTGGCTGCATGCACTGACTGCATGAAATAATCCCTTTAACAAAAAATACCTTGAACAGTCTGAACGCAGAGGTCCAACATGTTCTCGTCTGCTCGTTCTCTGCACACAGGATCTTTAGGTCCTGAGTGCGAACTGGGTTCTTAGAAGGCTGCGCGCACACACACACACACACACACACACACACACACACAACACACACACACACACACACACACACACACACACACACACACACACACACACACACACACACACACACACACACTTTTGGTATTTATGGTCTGGTCTATAAACAGATGTCCTAGTGCTCATGCTGCTGACGCTACCTTGATACAGAAGGTGAAGTCTGTTGTAGCTCCATACAGTTTACGGCTGTTCACCACCGAGTACGCATTCAGATCATCCAAGTCGGCCATGTACTGCAGGTGCCTGGGCTCCTGATCCCCCCCCAGACACACATAACACACACAACACACACAACACACACAACACACACAACACACACACACACACACACACACACACACACACACACACACACACACACAACACACACACACACACACACACACACACACACACACACACACACAGTAAATTTCTCAGCGTGAGAATGATTATCGGCTTTCGTGGAGCTGCATGAGGTTCAACGGGAGCTTCGGACCTTGGAGGAGCCTTTTGTGGAGCAGTAGAGTCCAGAGCGACGGAGGAAAAAGTAGACCTTCTTCCAGGCTTTACGGCTGGGTTCTTTCACGTGAAGAAAACCCTGAATTTCTGGACATGTGCCCGACCTCAGAAGATTCTGGAGAAAATGGGAGAAATTTAGGAGATAAAATCATCAAGATAAAGTATATTACTTTATTATCACTTTATCTGAGTTCTCCCTGGCTGTTTAAATAAATAAATAAATAAATCAGCCCAGATGTTACATAATAATGTTATGATACTGTACTCTGACATGTTTTAATGGCTTTAGGAGACTTTTATATGTCTGTGACTGAAGACCCACAACTACAAGGATACCTGAATGAGCTCTGACGACGTCATCCCTTTGCTGACATCAGCGCTGTCGGAGATCATGCACTCCGGGAAGAAAAGCTGCAGGAACAACAAGTTCATTAAAGCTTGGAAGGAAATGGCCCCTTTACAAATTAATAATCCAAAAGAATAATGGTTCTAATTGTGATAGAGTTTATACGGCCAATACCAGCTGCTCTCTATTGACCCCTATCTGCACACTTTGAGAGCTGCAACATGCTGCGGGCAGCGTACCATTGGTTTCCTGAAGAACTCGTACTTGGCGTAGTTTTTGCAGAAAACGAACCTGGTGTCGCCTTTGAGGGACCAGGTCGCCTGAACCTCCAGCACCACCTCGTGGTCCTCTAGACACCTCTCTGTGAACAACAGCCTTCATTTAAATACCATACAATACATACAAAGCCATTTCAGTGGCGTTCAGAGAGACTGACAGGTATTCTTACCCAGGCCGAGGCTGGGGTGCACCTCCAGCAGCGCCCAGTTCTCCTGGTCACTGCAGTGAGCCGTCTGGACCAACATGTGACACACGTCTCTGGCCGTTGCCGACGGAGACACCCACACGGAGCGGCTGTGGCTGTCCTCACCGTACACCTTTATCAACTGCAGAACATGTGAAAGTGCTTTCAAAATCCAGCGTGTAAAAATTTGGCTTGATTTTGATAAAAGCTCAACATATTGTCCATAAATACATTTAAAAAAGTGTATATTCGCAGTACAATAAAATAAATTCCCACCCGTACAGCAGTTCTCATGCACACATACTGTATGTATACTGGACAATGACCCAAAGCATACAGCGAAAGCAACCAAAGAATTTTTTTTAAGGCAAAGAAGTGGAATGTTATGCAATGGCCAAGTCAATCGCCTGACCTGATGCCTATTGAGCATGCATTTCACTTGCTGAAGACAAAACTGGAGGGAAAAAATGCCCCAAGAACAAGCAGGAAGTGAAGACAGTTGCAGTAGAGGCCTGGCAGAGCATCACCAGGGATGAAACCCAGCGTCTGGTCATGTCTATGGCTTCCAGACTTCAGGCTGTAATTGACTGCAAAGGACTTGCAACCAAGTGTTAAAAAGTGAAAGTTTGATTTATGAGTGTTAATTTGTCCCATTACTTTTGGTCCCTTAAAGAGTTGGAGGCATACAAACTGTTGTAACTTCTACACCATTAACCTGATTTGGATGTAAATACCCTCAACTTAAAGATGAAAGTCTGCAGTTATAGCACATCTTGATGGTTTCATTTCAAATCCATTGGATGCTGTTCAGAGCCAAAAAGAAGAGAATTGTGTTAATGTCCCAATATTTATGGACCTGACTGTATATATATAGATATATGAATATATACAGAGCAACAAGGGTCTTGCTCCTAGTTAGCTGTCATCTTGCGTCACCGTTTTTTAAGGAAGCCCACGTGAAAGTGCTCTAAATAAGAATTGTCAGTCGTCCTTAAAAAATTTACACACTGGACCTTTAAAATTGAATTAAAAGCAACCTCTATCAATGAAATAGAAACGAAACGACCACAAATAATGTATGTGTTGAATTTCTCCCCGAGTTCCCACCTTCTGCAGCATTTTGTGAAATGGGCAGTCAATCTAAATAGTTCCCTCATGTGACAGAGGGATTCGAAACTCAGCAGGCAGACGGACGGCTGAGATGTGTATTCTAAATTGCTGCAGATCCATCTTGAGAAGCTTTAATATGAATTATTCCAAGAAGGCGAGGAAGATGGGACTAATTGGCATCCTTTGGGGAGAAAGTGGCAGAAGCTGCAGGCAGGTTTGTAAACACCGCTGGCTCCATTGAGGCTGCTACAGTGTGAGCAGCTTCGTCAGAGTTCCTCATTAAGAGAAGAGCAGAGAACAGCACTACAGGCTTTTCTCTACCCCAGACCAACAACAGCGTCAGGAATCTCTTCAGACGTGGCTCGACGCACGACAAATGTCACCCCTTGTAACGACAGGAAGCCTCATGCTGCTAACAACTGGCTCTGCTGGTCGTGAAGGAACATCATCACTCTGCAGGTTTGTCCAGTCACCTCTCACGGCTACGTTTTCAAGAGCCAACCGCAAGCCTCCGAATGCTTCCAAAGGGCCCCTTCTCAGGGGGAATACAATACATTCTTCAGAATTGGAATTTTGATTTTGAAAGAATGTCAGTGAGGTTATAGGAAGTGAAGATGAAGCAGGTGCAGGATGCCACTGAGAGCGAGGAAAAGAGGTGAAAACGTGTCTGCATGAAGGTTGGAACGGGTGTTTCAGAGTAGCCTCAACAAAGAAAGGAAAGGGATTAGTAGTGATAGATAGCAGTGGTAGCAGTATTGCTAGTAGTAGCAGCAGTATGTTTTAATAACTCTCTCAGAAAACACCTAGAAAGCTGAGACTTGTTTCTTTTCCGAGCTGTCATGTTACAGTGTGTGTTCGCTGCAGGTTGTTCAGGGGTCAATGAAGACGTGTGCGGAACCAAAAGAGGACAAACCAGCCCAACCAGAAACCTGCAGTCGGCTGGCGGACTGTCAGTCAACAAGACAAGAGCGGTTAGATGGCCTCTGGTGTCAGTCGGGGCCACTGGCGGCTGCAGATGAGCCTCACAGACTGTGTGGGAGGGACGATCCGTCAGCGGTGTGTGTGTGAGTGTGTGCGTGTTGCTAACGTGACACTAACACGTCGTGACAGTAGCAGATCGAGTGAGATCATCACACACACGCTTGATTTCAAAACAGAGCGGAGCAGCATTCCAGATTGCACCCACTGCCAGCGACAACAAGATAGGAAGTCCAATTTCAACAGATGTTGGATTCATATTACGAAAACAGGTTATTTCCTCTTTGTGTGTGTGTGTGTGTGTGTGTTTTGGTGAGACATTACAACATTTATTTCTTTTACCACTTGTTATGGATGGGTCACTGCCATTAATCACAGATTTAATGGCATTTTTATGATAAAAATAAAACAGACAGAGGTATATACTGTTGATATCCTGTGTCACCACAAGTTATCGTGGATGAATTTATCTGACTAGAGATTTTTCTGTTTTTCACTTGCACCATTTTCTTGCATTGCGTCCATTCATTTCAGAAATTAAGCACTTTTTGTTGCTGTAAAAAACACTGTGAAATCAGTTCTCCTCCCTTTAGGGTTTTTTTTTTTTTTTTTTACAAGCATTTGATGAACAATTAGTTAAAAAGAAAAAAGGACAAACTGAGTAACAGCTCTGCAGTTTAACTAGCTTCAAATTATGACTAAATTAAAGTTTTCACTGTATCAGCACCTAATTAGTTTTTTCATGTAGTTACCTTACCATTGTCTGTTTGTTACACTTAAAAAGTCCAATTCCTCCATAGTAAAATAGCCAGGTGAGATGCAACTCACATGTTGTCTCTTTTGTTTGTTTTTTTGCTTTTGCAGCATGACAACAACCTGTCACTCACATGACCAAGTCTTCACCTGCCTGACTGAAAAACAGGTTGTGACACGTCTAAAAGATTTACATCACACCGCCACCTGTCGCAAGGCGTGATTCGCGTGACAATAAAAACAAGACTCTGTCCAGACTCTCATTGTTTGAAATCGTGTTTGTGTGTCGCTCACATGCTTGTTGGCAGGCGGCGGCGGCAGTGAATTGATGAGCACCGGCGACTTGGAGGAGCTGCACAGCTCCGGGAACGGGTTGGGGATGGAGGGGACGGAGGTGGAGAAGGAGTCCGCTCTCACCCTCAAAATAAACGTTAAATAAGAGATCACGACATGGACTCACAGTGAACTGTGAAGACGTGTTCAGCCAATAACATACAACAGAAGAAGGACGTAACGCTATCCATTTTCAATCGCCATTCACAAGTCAGACATATTGTCCAGCTGGATTTTCTGTCCCTGCTTAAAGTGGCATTTGGGTGATAACAACAGGCAAAGCTGAATTTTCTTTTCTTTTTTTAAAGAGTGCCTTTAAAAGTTATTTGAAATAGATAGATAGATAGATAGATAGATAGATAGATAGATTGATAGATAGATAGACAGACACTGTTGCAGCACTAAATAATACAATACAAAAACACAGTCAATTGTGCAGAGGCGGGGATAAGCAAGGTTTTTAGAAACCATCAGTGCAATATTTGCTATTGAGTCTAGAAAAAGTACAGAATATTATCTGTCACAAAGCGGGGAACAGTTATTCAGGGAGATGTAGTTGTAATGTAGTTGTTTTAAGACAATGGGCTGCTTTTATAATATGTAACACACATAATGCGCACATTACCTCCATTAAATCGTACAAACTGAGGGTCAGGCACGGTCTCACTCTTAATGGTGCCTCCAGTGTGAAGACAACGCTCGCTCTGGTCAGAAGTCTCGCCACACATCAGGTGACTCACCCACTTCCCGCTGACTCACAGCCCTTAGAGGCAACCCACCCGCTAAATTCTCACCTGTTGGATGAGATGAAGATGGGCTGCGACCGTCTCACGGACGGAGAATCGACCACCAGAGGCGCCAGGGTGAGCGTGGAACTCCCCAGCAGCACGTCTCGTCCATCGCGGGCCTCCGTCCCGTCATCGCCCTCGAAGACTTCAGGCCAGGGACCCGCAGCCACCTCCATGTTACCACAGCCTGCAGGACAATCACAGGGCACTTCTTAGAAGATAGCAGGTTTTTGAAGTTGGAAACAGAACCTATTATTTTGACTTTGAATTTCTGTTTGAGAACACAAAAAGTAAGATTTAAGCGAAAATCGTCTGGGTGTGTTCTTTTTCTTGTTCTTTATGTAAACGACAAGAACATTTTTCAAAAGGAGATTTTGACCAGGAGCAATCACCTTTTGCCTCTCTTGCTTTCAGAACTGCATTCATGACATAAACTCAGCAACGCACTGGAAACATTCCTGAGACATTTCATGAGTTTTAAACTGAAAATGTCAAATCATGTGCCATATTAGTCGATTAACCACAATGCAACTCTTATTTTGCCTGCCACCATGCATCCATGTGTTCTCATCGGAATGCCTGTTAATCTTCTCAAGTTTTCTGCATTAAGGGCATGTTTCCCCTGCTGATGCAGCCTCAGTGCTCCCAGATTTAGTTTCTTCTTTAATGATTAAGAGTTCAACCCAGAAAAGGATCTAATTTAACATTAAGTAATACTTAAAAAAAAAATGTGTACATATTAAACATTCCAAACACTGGGTATGTAGTTTAGACTTGATTTATTTTTTTGTTGTTGTTGTTGGGGTTTTTTTTGTATCCGTGCTGACTAATCGCCTCGTCATTGCAGAGTGGTGACGTCACGCCTTACTGATTAGCCACGAAACAAACAATCTGGAGATCTGTGATAAATGCGGCACTAAAACGGATCAGTGGGCCAACTACAATAGGTGCAAACACCCAATTTTTAAACATGAAAGGGTACAGAGAGTGCGCACTCTCTGTCCCCTTAATAAAATATAAGATTTATAAGTGTTTACAAAGTGAAAATAAGAACCGACACTTTCAGTTTCCTAGTGTCAGTTTTTCTAGTGGTGTTCATTCAGCATGTCCTTTTTGTCAGGAGGTCCTTTTGCTCTACTCAATATTTCTATTTTCCAAACCCATCTATCTAAAGCCTTTCGTGATGTTCAGCTGCATAAACATATTCAAACGGAGACACAAGAGTACGAAGTGAAATTACGAGCAAAATATACGAAAACAAGTCTTCTGAGCCAAACTGATGCTCGCCCAAATGAAACGATACTCCAAACGTGGAAAAGTACACATTCCTCAGTTACGTTGGTTTCAGTCGCTGGTTTTACACCGTTTGCACCTGTTGGAGGGAACCTGTAGAATAGAAGTTCCGGGAGGGATAAACATACAGCCCACCTGCCAATCTTTCTTTTTAACGGACGAACTTTCAGCTGTTGGACCTACGCCATGGTGTTAGTCCCAAAGTGTGACGACGGAATGCCTCGCATAATAACTCAAACGTGTCAAAGTGAACGGAGCCGAACCACCACCGACACACATACACGGCGACGTGTGGAGCCGCCCGCCGGATCCCGTCTCAGGTGCGCCGTAGCCCCGCCCCTTCGCAACCTGCCGCCGCTGGCTGCTGCTGGAACCAGTTCAAATGTTGAAGCGTGAAGACCTTCCGGGTCCGTAATAGCGTCTGTCAAACTTAATCGTGTTTATCTGAAGGGGAAACCCTTTTCCTAATTAACCGTATTCACTCCACGAGTATTCACTCAATTGGGTGTTTAGGTAAAACTAGTGGATACTCGATATTCATTTGTTAATATCCAACTTTACCTGACTTCCGGTCTGATACTGGTCCCCTTTATTATGACATTTATTTCACGTTTGTCAGATGGAAGTCAGTGACGTTTAAATCCGGCTTCCATCTTTTTTTTTATTTATTCAATAACGTTTTCGAACTTTTTAATTTTTGAAATTGACATTTTATTTCGTATAGGAATATATGTTCAATATTAATTCCCCACACTCCCTCCCCCCTTTCCCTCCCGCCAGCTTCCTCAATCACGTGAAAGTGAACAGCACCACTAGAGGGTACAGGTTAACATAAATCCACAAATCTGCGTATTGAAAGAAGTTGCAGCAAGCTTTAGGAACCTCATCATGCCGTCGTTATTAAACTCGATTGACTGGTTCACATAAAAAAACAAAACAACAGAGTGATAATTATAATTATATTATTGATTAATTCAATTACTGGCGACTTGTCCAGGGTGTCACCCTGCCTTCGCCCTATGACAGCTAGGATTGGCTTCAGCAGACCCCCGTGACCCTGAGCTCGGGAAGAAGCGGGTATGGAAGATGAATGAATGGATGAATTAATTCAAAATTATATTTTACAAACTCTTTGTATGGTATAGTGTCTCGCAAATTTAAGGTTTCGATGCCAATCAGCGGCACATACGGGCGCCGGACCACTGGGAGGCGCCAACGCGATGGTTAAGGAAGGAAGGAAGGAAGGAAGTAAGTCAGTAAGTCAGTCAGTCTTGTAAGTGTATTTCTATGTGTTTCTGTTTTTGATCAATTCTAAATAGTTTCTATATTTCCTCAAGGTTATGTAACATTCAGAGGAGAGGGGCACCCTAACTTAAGATTTTGACTGAAGAGGGAGAGGTGGCACGACACACACTGAGTGGGCACGGTGCACTAGTAGCGGGCTTGCAAATATTCATGACCAGCCCTGAGAATGTTGCTGACAAATGGGGGTTTATGGCTATGCAAAACCAAGGTTGCTGAGTTGTAAACTGGAAAATATAAGGTATTCTAAATTTTATTGAGGTAAATAACAACTAATAGCATGCTCAATAAATGGCAAGATACTGGAAAACACAACTCAGTTATGCAGTTACTCTGGTTTACCATTAAATCGTTAATAGATGATGATAATGATTGCATGTGTGGCACAAGCTAACTAACTGAAATTCCCTTCTATAAACAAAATATGATCAGACGCAGGTTTTAATCATTGCATTTATTGAAAGATCAGATGCCACAACTGCACAGATGCACATGGAGCTAAACTTACGAAACCCATCACAGCAGAGTGTTGAATTGGATCATTTTGACACAATTGATTGCCTCAGTCAAAGGCGTATGTACTTTGCTTGTATGGCCTAAGAAGAAACCCAGCTTTGCAGCTCAAGCACCTGGATGACAGGGAATCTACCAGCCATGCTGTTGTTCTGTTTGAGAGAAAAATTTCTCCCAAACCTCCACCTTCATGATGGCCCTGCCCAATGGCGACATGGTGCACATGACGTCCAGGGAATTGCCCTCGAATGTGACATTACAGCCGTCAGCCTCCCTCCGAGTGAAATTGGTCATCTCCTTATTGTTGTACATCTCCTTGTATAGACTCTCATCAGTTTCTCTTGCCTTATCATAGATCCCCACAGCCACCCAGTTCTTGTACATGGTGTAGCTGTGGGGCACCGAGAACATGATGGCAATTTTTTCATTGTGATCGTTGACACCCTTCTTGATAACGTCATAAGTAAAAACACCCACTGTTCCAGTGAACTGGCCAGGGTGTTTGGAGAAGTTGCACACTTCGGTCTTCCCAGGTTTAACAGTTGGTTGTGGGGCACTGTAGCAGCCGCCACTTTCCAGGTAAACCCTTTAGTATGAAAGGCAGAAATAGAGGCAGTTTATCCACAAAAGCCAGCAGAAATCCATCCAGCTTGTTTACCTGTCTGCTCTTTCACTCACTTTGGGTCAAGGAGGCAATATTTATCAGTGATGTTGCTGATCTCTATGGTGACGTTCCTTCGGCTTTTCTGGTTCGCCGCCAGATCCTCTGCATTTTCACCCATTCTGCGTCGTGGAAGGGCTACAAGGAAAAGCACAGGTCTCAGTAACAGATAAAAGCCATATTTGTGCAGAGCCTGCAAGTCTTTTAACATCACACTTTTCAAAATAAGTATCTTACCTGCTTTCCTGTCTGGGTGCCTTATGTGCTGTTTGCTTGGCAGACTCCTGATCTGACTCGGTCTGTTCAAGTCATTCGGATGTGGAATGTTTTAGACGGAGCACTGAATGTCTCCACCTACTGCTGACACCTCCACCACAGGTGTGTCTGCGAATGGGTGGCGAGAGGGCGCAGCTGCTTAACAACTGTCTGTTTTTAAAATAAAAGGTAATCATGTTTTGTCAAGTTTGAATCCAGTTTGTGCAGATTTTTTTTTACTGAGCTGTCGCAGACACCACATCCTTTTGTCCCAGCATCTATGGTGGCTCAAATGTCTGAGCGTGAGGTGAAGGCAAACCTTTTAAGGCATCAATTTCACGTCAACATGAAGTGTTACTCATTGCATGTCTGCTGTAGAGAGCTGGAGATTCAATAACGTTGACAAAAAAGACTAGACGTTATAATTTTTCTTTGCTTTACGAACAAAGATGTAATTGAATTGTAGTAGTCAGATCATATTTGCATTATTATTGTGCGAACTTACTCAAATAGCAATGTTGTGCCTGTAGTCGAAAGAACAGCTGTACTCAATGTTTATGCTACACAACTGAGCATCAGCTTGATGTATTTGTTTTGGAAGCGATAGTGTCCTGTCCATCTAATTTTTTTTTCGATGGACAGGACACTAGCAGGAGCAGATGGAGGGGTTGTTTTCCACCTCATAGGAGAAAGAATATATCATGGGATATGGAGAAATCATGTGGTATTTAACTCTTTATTGAAATTACTCTTAAAACACTGCAAAATGGGTGAAATACAGCTATTTAATTACTTTCTTACTATTAATTTAATATAATATAATATATAATTCTTTATTCGGGGAGCCACATTAAAAAGCTTAACAGGCTGCAAATGGCTCCCCTGCTGTAGTTACACCATGCCTGGTCTAGGTCTTGATACCCCTGTAGCCTTGACTGCGTCTTGCTCCTCAATTGAGGTGGTCTGGACATAATTGGTAATGTTTGCATTTTTGTTACAAGAAACACTGTAAGATATTCACTGTACATGGGAAATAGCCATCGCCCCACCCCAGCAGTACCATCAGTGTCTCACTCCCGCTGGCGTTGGGAGAGAAGCTAAAGCCCACCTGTGTCTTGTACAGGGCAGTTATACATGGCTTGTGCAGAGATTATTTGATCAAAAGTATTTATCTCCATTTGACACACACACACACACACACACACACACACACCCTGCTGATTTTTTACCCTGCTGATGAGAACAGTATCTGTGAATGAATGACAAGTTGGAATGAATGTACACAAGAGGTGTGTTGTTTTTATTTGTCGTAGTATTTTAAGAGACTCCTTTACAGCAGACACAGCAAAAAAGTTGTGTTTTTTTTTTATTATTATTTGTTCAAAGCACCCGTACACAACATGTCATCACTCATTTGGCAGTAGTGCTATATTTCTGATATTTCTTACAAGGAGTTCCATTAGTCATACAGCTCCAATTTAATGATGGCCCTGCCCTCCGAAGACATGCACGACCTTACAGAAATGCCCTTCTCTTGGTGCACCAGGCCGTTGCCATCGCCTTTGGCACGCTTAAAGTGTATGAAATCCTTGTCTTTGTACATGAGGTTGTACAGCTTCTCGTCGCAGCCCGTTGTCTTCTCGAAAAGGCCCACTGCATGCCAGTTTTCATAGATGTTGTAGTCGAACGGCACAGAGAACATAACGGCAATCAAATCAGTGCATCTTTTGGTATGTGTATCAAACAGATCGTAGGTCATGACACCCACAGCCCCGGAGGCCGTGTTGTCGTCCTTGGTGAAGGAGCACACCTCAGTCTTGTTGGTAAGCAGGGTGGGCTGTGCAGGGCTGTAGACAAAGCCGCTATGCATGTAGACCCTGTAGGACGGAGGGAGAACAGCTGAGCAGAGCGAACCCTAAGGCTTACCCTAACCTCTGTTCAGATGGCAGCAGATGGAAAATCACTAAAAACTAGAGTCCACAAAAATAAATCCATTTACCTTAAGTCATAATTTAAAGTGAATTTCTGTTAAAATTGTTTGAGTTGGAGCTGAGTTTGAAAAATGTGATTTATCTGAAGGCTGAACATTGAAAACTGTTTTTCAGAGGCATTTTTTTATTGTCAGGACTTTTCTTATGTTTATATTATAGAACCTACTCGATGAATAAATACAAAACGTGTCAGAAAGTAAAAAGTGCAAACATAATCAAAATTTTGATTATCAACCGACCATCATTTTTAGTTTTTTAATGCAAAAACGCACTGAGGCACAAGTTAAGCGATGCCCATATTCTCATATAGAGATGGCTAAGGAATTTAGGTTTCTTTTCTACCACAAACAGTTACAAACCAATGGATTCTTGCACATTTTACACGTCCAGCTATTGGTTCTTACTTTGGGTTGTAAAGATAGAAGCGGGTGCTGTCGTTGGTGATTTCCATGGTGCAATTGCGGTTGGTTTCGAGGGCGTAAGCATGGCTTTCTGCAGTCTCTGGCATGATGACGGTAGCTGGAGGACGGCTACCTGAAGAGAAAAGCTCAGGGTTCTGTGTATTTCACCAATAATACCACAAACACAAAACTTCTCTATGGTGAGTTAAGGATAAAAAAAAAAAATGGGATGGAAAGTTTGGAAGCACAGGAAAAGTTTTACTCTAAAAGCCATTTTATCATACTAACTTATCTCTTCATATTAGAGGAATACAAATTTAACACACTTACTTCAGGTTCTGTTGGTTCGCAGGATAGAAGGCAGTTCTCTGACAGCAGGTAAGGCTTTGGTTTTTTACAACAAGGATAAAGTCACGCCCTGCCAGTCTTGGACACACCTCATGGCAGCCTGAGCCATGCACAGTGTTCACCCTGCTCGGCATTAAAGTCTAATCATCAGGTGCCGCAACAGTCACTGCAAAGTCACAGAACCAGAATTCACTTCTTCCTCTGAGTTAGATAATTGCTCTATTTATACACCGGTCACATGCTTCACCTGGAGACGGTGACCTGGTTCTCCAAAACTGGTTCTTCTGAAATTACTCAGACAGGTGCTGACAGGTGGGAGCAGATTCATTTTAAAATGAAAAAAGTCAGTGATCATCTCAAAAGATCACTGACTTTTTGTACTTCTTATTCTAATGAATAGACCATGTGAACTATTTAATTCAGTTCATTTGTTTAGTTTCAAGCCTGCAAGCATCATGTTTGTGATGCCCATCTCCACCAATAGATGCAAGAACCGAACATCAAACAGAAAGAAGAGATTGGGCACATAAAAAAGGAAAACAATGGTGTTTTATCTCAAAAGGCCAATAAATCCAAAACAAAATAATGAAAGATGGTGGCAAAGTGATGAAAAACACAAACCAACATGATATAAATAAGAGTACATAGCAAATACTCTCCAAGACATTAAACAAATCATCAAAGCAGTATAATAAAATGTAAAGTCAAGCTGTATCCTCAAGCATCTTTTAAGATCATTTAAATTGTTATTATCCTTATCTTTAATTTTTCACAACATGTTTATAATGAGTTATGTTTGATGCTTGTTGTTGTTTGTTGTTGATGTTTCAAAGGCGTTGCAAATTAGACAAACTCAGCTTTTCAATTTGGGTACTGCTTTGATAGATCGATATATACTTTATTCATCTCCCATAGGAGAAATTCAGGTGTCCAGTAGCAAGAGAAACACACAACAACACAAAGCCACCAGAAACACATTCATAAATAGATAATTAGAAGTTCTAAAAATTTTAAATAATTCTAAATTCTAAAAAATTCTAAAAACCTTACTTACTAACAATGGTGATAAGGTGCACATGTTAAGTTTAGACACATCTGATATATGACATATGGGGTTTGGGTGACTCTCCAGCTTGCGCCCTGTGCTCCAGGAAAGGGTCCCTGGAGCACATCCTAAGCAGCTGTTCGGAAGCCCTTGGGGCGGGCCGTTACCGCTGGCGGCACGACCAGGTGCTGAAGACAGTTGCTGAAACCATCTCTAAAGCTGTGGTCAAAAACAACAGCCGCAAGCTACAACTTGGCAAGAGAAACATCGCCTTTGTCAGGGCTGGGGAGCAGCCACAGTCGCAGCCCAAACCAGCAACTGGCCTCCTCACCTCAGCGATGGACTGGGATCTCCGGGTTGACCTTGACAAGCAGCTCAAGTTTCCAGATCAGATCACAACAACTTCCCTGAGGCCAGACATCGTGCTATCGTCCGTCTCTTCAAGGCAGGTGCTCATGTTAGAACTGACAGTTCCCTGGGAGGATCGCATAGAGGAGGCAAACGAGCGGAAGCGGTCAAAGTACCAGGAGCTGGTCGAGCAATGCCAAAGAGGAGGGTGGAGGGCACGGTGCAAGCTCATTGAGGTGGGGTGCAGGGGCTTTGCTGGCCGCTCATTGTGCAAGGTGTTCACACAACTTGGCATCACCGGGGCCGGGAAACGGAAAGCCATCAAGTCCTTCATGGAGGCGGCAGAGAGAGCCTCTAGGTGGCTGTGGATCAGGAGGAGCGATCTGTGGGCCATCGCTACTGGGACACAAGCCAGGGAATGATCAACCCTAGGCTGGGTCACCTGAGGGAGGACGTATGATGTTGAAAGACCCGAAACGCCCGATGAACTCAGGAACATCACTGATGATGTGTCCCAGTAAGCATCTCATGAGGTATCTTTCATTCATATACAGCCCTGCAGGCAAAGGGACAAACGATCTCTTAAAACGCTCAGTTCTACAACATAATGAGAGGAGCCTGTTGCCGCGGCTTCTCCTCTGTACTGCCATAGTGTCATGGAGCGGATGTCTGGAGTTGCCCATGATGCCCCGCATGAGAGCTCTCATTCTTCTCTCAAGCACAGCTCCGACAGAGTCCACACTTCTTCCCATCACCGAGACACACTTCCTGATCAGCTTGTCCAACCGGTTATTGTCTCTCGAACTCAGGCTGCCACCCCGACAAACAACGCTAAATAAAACAGCACTAGCCACTACAGACTGGTAAAAAAAAAAAAAAAAAGAAAAGTGTAACATCTCACTGCTCATGTCGAAAGACCTCAGCTTCCTCAGAAAGAACAGTCTGCTCTGTCCTTTCTTATACTCAGCCCTCGCCTGTACTGCCCAGTCCAGTTTGTGGTCCAGGTGGACTCCCAGATATTTATATGAGTGGACCATCTGACTGACTGCTTGATGTCAGTGCCAGGTAAATGGTTCAAGGAAGGTTTATTCAATTTTTATGTGGTATTAAAATTGAATGTACATTTGTTGTGTTGTTTATCTCGTTTAATATGGATTTGATGACAAACTGTTGTATTTTATCATGTAAATCCATATGGGGTGGGCTGGGCTTCCTTGGAGCCATAGTGATTAATTAATTAAATTCATCATATATCAAACATTGCCTTCATCTGGACTTCAAATGGACCAGACAAAAGTCAAAAAATGATTGGCAAAAAAACATTCAAAACATAGAAATACACAATAGGTGGTGAACTAAATGTTGTACAGAAAAGAAAATTGTTGTAGGGTCCAATGACAGTCATCAATTTAATTATATTTACAACAGGAGCGCCATCTCCTGGCCAACTGGTACAAATTGTATAGGCAGCGAAACTCTGAAACAATTACAAGATGAAGTATAAAAATATCTGCGATGAACTGGCGACTTGTCTAGGGTGTCCCCTGCCTTCGCCCTATGACAGCTGGGATAGGCTCCAGCAGACCCCCGTGACCCTGAGCTCGGGACTAAGCGGGTATGGAAAATGAATGAATGAATGAGTATAAAAATATATTAGAGAATAAGATTTTTTTTTCTTTGTGCAGTCTGTTTGTATATAAATCCATTGATGACAACCAAATGGAAAACAAAATTACATTTTCTAATACTTACTTAATACTGGTAATTAGAGATTTAAAAAAAAGACTGTTTTTCTTTGTTTTCTGGCTCATTTTGCTTTTCAAGATGATACTCCAACTCACCTTCAAAATTGTAATCTCATACAACAACTCAATACAACTTTGAATTTCATTTTTCGGGAAAAATCAGTTCCAGCCCAAAATATTGACATTCAAAATTAAAATAATCAAAGTATTGTCAGTCTTTCAAAATAAAGAGTTTTTGACTTGTGCCTTTTTAATATTGCGTAGAATCCCCTCAAGCTGTGAAACACTGTTTGACTCTTTTTTTTGTTGTTGTTTAGACCAGCAATTCTCCTTTCTTACATCTAAATCAGTGCTGTAACAACAACATAACATACCCTCGCCTATTTTGTAGAAACTCTCCAATATTTACAGTATATTGACTGTGTCTCATCAATTTTCATAAAGTTACAAGATCAGTTCCTGCCCTGGTCTGGCTGTTCAGTTGTGGGAGAACAGGGAGCCAGCTGTAATAGACGACAGCCCTGTTTTCCTCTCTATCCACTGATTGTAATTGGTCACCCTGGTGTAAACGCCCGGACGAAACTCCTTTGCGCAGCCCTCTCCCCAGCTGATCACACCAAACAGCCAGAGCCTGTGGCCGACCTCACATACCAGCGGTCCTCCGGAGTCTCCCTGCGAGAAACAGACGTATGAAAAGAGAATCAACAAGGCATTCTAGGCAGGAAAAACCAAAAACCATCCAGCCTGGACTTGTTGGGAATACCTGACAGGCATCTTGGCTCCAGTCGGGACGACCGGCACAAAACATGTTGTCTGTGATCTTGCTTGCATAATAGTCCTCATGTCGACACACATCATCAGCAAGGATGTTCACCTGAGCTTCTCGCAGGTACTGAGATTTGTACCACAAGCCTGTGCCAGAAATAATAGGATAAAACCACAAAATGCCTTTAGAGGTACTAACAGATACTTGATTACAGGCAAAACAGTTGTTTGGTTAGTGTGTGGGAGGACAGGACAAAATATTTTCTTGCATTATTGCAGTTAGTGTTTCCATGAAGCTGATCGTGTTTTAGAGTACCTTGTTTCTCCTTCCCGTATCCGCAGATCTCACAGGTGACTCCTGGCTGGAGACGGTGCTGAGGCGGCGGCAGGCAGACCGTCCCTACAGCAGTGGTCTCCTCAGCACACCTCCCACGTTTGGCCTTCAGCCTCATCAGGGCTACAGGACAATAGCCAAGAAAATCATTGCTTTTCTAAACCGCTTGTTCACAAGTGTACCTCAGTAAGGCGAGGCCATACCAATGTCATTGATGTAATTGCCGTCACTGTTGTCGAACCCTTCGTGGACGATGATTTCTTCCACCTTGAACGTTTGCTCCGTTGAAGAATCGCTCTCATTCAGGGCGTTCTTCCCCAGAACCACAGAGAAGCGGCGGCTATTTTTGTGGGACCTGAAACACAAGTTCACAAGGCCATCAGACTGGTTGACTCATCAATTGGCAAAACCCAGCGAGCGACGTCACTTCCCACCCGTCAGGAAAGCAGTGGGCAGCTGTCAGGACCCAACATGCCGAGATCAGACTCCCACCACAGCGAAAAACGTTCTCCTTGCCCCTGCTTCTCCAGAAGATGGCAGCCACCCATGGGTGGGATTCCACCGTGGCAACGGTTCCACCAACAATCTTCATCTGCCTCCTCCTGTTGCGGCGGCCACAGGTGGAGTCCACGGCTGCCAGACGAAAACAGGTTGAATCTAGCTCAGAAGGTGAAGGCTCAAAGTGTGTCAGGTGAGGATGCTACCTGGCCGCGGGTCAGTTGGTGTGGGCGGAGGTGGGGCTAGAGACAGAACATCGGAATGTGTTTAGGATTTAGGAGAAAAAAATCTGGGTTAGACGAAATCAGAGGAAACTCCCATACAGGTCGTTGAGTCACATTGCGGAATACTGCAGTACTCCCACCGCCGCCGTCGGTTCTTCGTGACGTAACACCATGGGCGCCGTCTGTAGCGTAGATTTCTGGAGGGAAGACAAGAAACCACACATGCCAGTAGTTTGTCAGTAGTTTGTGAATACAGGATGTTCTCACTCGCAAGTTACGTTGCACTTGTATTTAAAGATCTACCGCCTGTACGTAGGTCTTAAAATATTGATATCTACCTCAGTCTTCACTGCACCTGCTCAGCTGTGACAACGCTTCTATTATACGCCGATGATTGACTCTAATATCTTGGCTATAATTTCACAATTTTGTCTAAATGTATAGGACTCATGATGTTGGCCTGGTCACAAAGGACCCAGGCATCGAACCAACCACAGGAACGAGGTTTCCAGTGTGATCTAGGCAGCTTACCTGCAGTAGTTGTGCCTCCCTGCATTGATGTCTGATGCCAGATATCGCTCCCTGGTTGCAGAGTCCCATTCTTCGCACGTTCGCCCACTCTCTGTTTGAGACATGGTGCCTCCGTAGTACAGTCCTAGACCCTCGTAGCATTGTCCCCTTTTAGCTAAAGCAACGGAGAGAATTGTTATGAAGGATACAGAGATAAACGGAATGTGGAACGCTGCCCAAATGCAAACCATTTTCACAGATCTTCCCCTCAAATCCGTCAGCACACAGGCAAAACATGTGTTCACCAGAGGTCAGGGAGGGGACAGAGGTTCCCCCATGGAGACACACCACACCTACAGGACCACGGGCAGACTTTAAAAACAAAGATTTGACATTGGTGTTAAGAATCAAGATGGGTGAGTCTCACCTGAACGCTCAAAGGAGGACGAGGACCAAGACGAAGAGGATATTGAGGAGGAGGAGGAGGATGTGGAAGAGTAGACAAAAAAATCCTTGTGTTTTTTCCCTCCTGAAATGTCCTGAAAGCAGAATTAAAATATTGATGAAGTCATGTCAATGAAATATTTGGTTGCCAAAGAAAAAAACAAAACAAATAAAAACAATCTTACTCCTTCAACAATGAACAAAGCAGCCAAGCTGCAAAACACTACAGCGAATCTCTTCCTTGTTGTCATGTTGCCCGTCCGCGCCAACTGAGATCCAAACATCATGAAGGTGCTTGTACCAAGCGGTTTAGGACGAACACCCTCAGGGTTCACGTTGTCGAGTCTGTGGTGTGCAGAGGAGGAGGGAGCGTTGTGATTGGATGAGAGAAAAGGGGTTTGATCTGAAGAAATAATTTTATTCGAGCAGAAGTGTGACTGCTGCTGATATCCTGCACAGGAAACTTTTTCATAAAGCTGGAAAGGCTTGTCATGCTTCTATTACACTTTAAGTAGATAATGATTATTATATAATTATTTAAAATCTATAGTTGGCTTTGGATGTCATTCATTTAAGACATAGTTATGAATTTCCTCTGATGTTGAGTCACTGGTTCTTTGAATGGATTTTTGCATAAGTTTTATTATAGAAACACACACACACACACACACACACACACACACACAAAACCATATTATAATGAAACCAATCGGAAAACTTTGATTTAAATGTGACTTTGTTAACAGTAGAATATATGTGAACACTTGTTAGTGCCCACCAATTCTTTAAATTCAATGGTATCCAATTTTATTTTATTTACTTTTGGGGGAGTGGGGACAGGGGGAGATTCCATTCAAATGATTTTATCCATGGACTTTGTAAATTGACTTTTAATTAGTGAAACCGCTGTATTTAACTACAAAGCGCTTTGTAAACAAAATAACCAGCTGATTATGCACTGGATGATTAAATTTTGGATGTTTTTACAACTCTCATTTACAATTTATTAATCGGTTAACGTAAAAATAACGTTTATTCACGTAACTTAATTTGGGGGATTTTCTCTGCAACTCTCTCTCTCTCTCTCTCTCTCTCTCTCTCTCTCTCTCTCTCTCTCTCTATCTATCTCTCTCTCTCTCTCTCTCTCTCTGACACACACTGACATACACACACGTGCACACGCTATATTACTATTATATATTTACTTATCTATCCGTTCACATTTCAAACAACTTTTTAACTTAATAGTACAACAGAGGCAGGGTGCAATTCCCAAACACTTTTCTTTATTTAAAATGTCATTAAGACAGTTTTATTCGGTGAATGACGTAATGGAAGCAAATATATGTACATTAGGATCCCGGAAGTTGTATCCTGCAGGGGTTTGGTGCATTCACTTCCCGTCGGTGTTATCATTTTTCTTACACAAAAAGGACAGAAAAAAATATATAAATGGAAAAAACAATGGTGACAGCTTCAACATAAATATTGTTATTCATAAGTATTTTGAAATCAATAATTCCATGTGAAATTTAAATGATCTAGTACTCGTATTCACGCCACAAATGATTTCGTTCTTCTTCTTTTTTTTTCTTTCTTTCTTTCTTTTATTTATTTTTTTTTTAGAAGTATTTCAAAAGAAAAATACACACAAAGAGACACACACCCAGCCCCTGTTAGAAACCCGATCTGATGATAAATGAAAACATTTCAAACACTTTGTTTCGACGTGTTGCCGCTGAAGCTTTGTGTCTCCGATGGGCCGTGAAGGTAACAGGAGCGCAGTGGAGGATGAGACAGGTTTATCCTCCGGATCCAACAGGCAGCAGCTGCTCAGGGCACCGACATGGGAAGCGGCGACTCCAAACTTCACTTCAGGAAAGCGGTGATTCAGCTCACCACCAAAACTCAGGTCGGTTTCTAAACTTGCATTGTGCCGACTGGGTCTGCCCGGGACGTTTGATACCCTTCTGTTCACTTCATGCTTGAAGAACGTAACGTTCTGTGGAGAGAACATATGTTGAACATATGGTATGGAAAACTTGAGAGATTTTAAGCAAACACAAGTGATAATAATGAGGGACAGAAGTATTTTTAGTGAAACTAAATGTAAAGTGAACCTGGACGTCACTAGAAGTTCACTTCACACAGACAGCATGTGGTCTGTGGTCAGGTGCATTTAAGGTGGCGCTCCAGAACCTGCTAGAGTTTTGAGAAAACACAACAACAACAACCCCCACTACACTAAACTAAACAGTTTGAATAGATACGCTAGTCTTTATCATTTAGGGCAAAACAAGACAAACAAGGTGATTCTGTAATTCTGATATTATTTTTTCCCCCTGTCCATTCAAAATGATTTATCAGCTATAATGTGAATTGAATTTTATACTGTCGTCTGTTTTTCTTTGAAGTCTTGATGTGGTTGTTTAGAAGGATGTTGTCTATGTCAAATTTGTCTTCCCTAAGATGAGCTGAAACAAATGCAATTCATTTGTTGTTTTTATTGATTATCATAGTTCTTAAACAGTTAATGCATTTGTCACGCTTATCCACAGTAAACTAGATATATTTGAGATTTCCCCCACTGACAGACAACAATGTAACATTTCCTCAGGGTTTTTCTGATAAAAATGCTCCTGTATGTCTCCCCTTCCTGCAGCCTGTGGAGGCCACTGACGATGCCTTCTGGGATCAATTCTGGAACGACTCGTCCACCAGCGTCCAGGACATCTTCGCTCTGGTGCCGTCCGCAGAGATCCGGGCCGTCAGGGAGGAGTCTCCGTCCAACCTGGCAACCCTCTGTTACAAGGTGAGCAGCTGCATTAAAACCGGAGTCACCGTACATGCGTGTACTCCCATCATAATGCCGCCTTCGAGCTCAGTCCGCACCCGGACAGCCTCTGCTTCCATCCTGGAAACGGGCGCAGACAGAGGAATGCTGCTGTTTATCAAACCCGCCCTTTAAATGTGTGTGTGTGTTTGTTGAGCTCAAACGCTGTTGCAGTACTTGAGCAGTGAGAACAGCCAATGAAGCAGCTTTTTTAAAATGAGAAATAAGTCTCTTAATCCTAATCTTGCCACTTTCAAGAGGAAAAGCAGGGTATTTATTGCTCCTAGATGTGCATTCTTCTACCAAGCATCATGACTTGTGACATTCTTAAATACAGAAATTCAAACGGGTGGTTGTTAGCATAACTTTGCATGAAAAGGCCAACAGGGGGAAAGTCTTAGCCTATGTGGTCACCACGGCTCCACATCAGCATTTTAGTGTGCAAGATCATCTCTGCAGGCTCGATGTGCGTGATGAAGCCTCACTCCAGTCCTCCACCTTCTCACTGTGCACTCCTCACTCACGCAGGCGGTGGAGCGGCTGGTCCAGGGCGCCGACTCCGGCTGCCCGTCGGAGAAGCAGCGTCAGACTGTCCTCAACTGCACACGGCTGCTCACCCGCGTCCTGCCCTACATCTTCGAGGACGCTGACTGGAGAGGCTTCTTCTGGTCCACGGTGCCTGGAGCTGGAAGGGCCAAGGTATGACTCTGGAGCCAGAATCCCCTGGGAGGGCCAGTTTATCTCCTGCCTCTTTGCTCTTCTAGGGATAGCTTTGAAACGTCACAAGTTTGAGGTCATCGTGTTGTGTTCAGGGTCTGGACTGGAAGCAGAGTCACTGGACAAAACTCCCATCACTACCTCTCTGGTTTCCTGGTAGGCAGGAGACACCGCAGAGCAAACACAGGCCACATTGTACCTCCCCCACCTCCTCCTCCTCTTACTCATGTTTGAATGGAGGGTGGCTTGAATGTCTTGTAATTAAAGGTGAAGTGCAGCAGTTTGTGGTTGTGCAGGAAAATACCAGGGCTGGCCACAGGTGAAAGCTGTTGACGCAACAATATTCCCCAAAAGCAGAGGGAAAGATGTTTCCTGTACAGGAGCTGAAGTGCTGTTTTACTTTTTGCAAAATTACCTAATTTAAATGAAAGGGTTTTTTTTTTTTGTTGCAACTGTCATCTTTCTTTGCAGGCGAATGCTTTATTTTTGCTCAGAGTAGGATAGGTGAAAATAATCACAAAAAACTACTGAAAGAGGATATCAGGCTTCAGGATAGAATTTCAGGCTGCACTTATAATACACTAACTTTTAAAGGACTTACCTTTTCTAAATTTTTGAATCCATATTTCCAACTAACAGCAAAAATAAGTGTCTGATCCACTGAATGTCCAGCTCAATAACAGTTTGTATTTAAACAGTCATCGCGCCCTTTGCATTGTGACATCATGAAATGAGAAAGACAACAAAATTGTTTCAAAATCTGTTTTAGATGAGGACATGACAGTTACACGCTTTGACCGCAATGCCCTACTTTCATGATGTTGCAATACCTTTTTTTTTTTTTTTACATAAATTTCTCCCAAAAGTCCAATATCCTTTTTTGTGAGTAGTGTAACAGTCACTATGAATCACTGTCTCTCTTGGATGTCTAGACATTTTGGTTTCGCTTAAACAGGCCCACATTTGTCAGTGGATTTTCTCAAAGATTGAAATATTTGTTGTCTTTTCCTTTTCAACGATGTAAAACATCATCAATTGGAAGCTAGATTATTTTCCCTCATCAACACTTTAAAAGTGCTCTGATTGGCTGATGTCAGAGAGTGGTGCCAACATGAGAATGTGAGAATCTGCTTCTTTGACCCATATCAACACCTTCATCGTTTCTTTGTCCTGCAGAGCTTGACCGATGATGACGAAGATGATGAATCACGGCCGCTGGCTGAGTCCCTGCTGCTGTCTATTGCAGATCTTCTCTTCTGTCCTGGTTTCACTGCTCAGAGCAACAAAAAGAGCAGCTCAGTAAGTCTTAAATCTTTAGTTTACAACAAATTCCATCAGCTGCAATGAGGCAAATGACATATTATGCTGTCCGTCTTTTACATAGTTGAGAGCATTTTTGTCATTTGACCTTGAATGAACTTGTTCACTTGTGCTAGCTTAGTTTAAAGATGAGAAACAGCAACAACATGACTAGCGCGCATGCTGTCAAGTTTTTTTTCTTGAAAAGATATTACCAGAAAAACTTGTTTCATGGCAAATATTTTGGGTAGTGTAGGGAAGCTAGCTTTCCCCTCCCAGCTCTTATGCTAAGCGTTGCTAACCTTATTTAGACTCGAACCTCTCATTTTGTTTTCCTAATTAATTGAGGAATCCTGAGGTTTCAGTCATAGAGTTTCTCTTGCACAGTCGCTTAGAAGCCAATTTCTGCGTTCAGCTTTATCAAAGTAATAACCCAATAAATATCAAATCAAGTATCAAGTAATAATAATAAATGAGTTATGAATAAACAGGGTTGTTTTCATGTCTGAGGGAGAAAAAGCAACGTTTCTTAAACTTGTGTTGACCCTGCTGTCCTTAAGCCAGACTGTCAGCACTGTGGATTTGTAGAAGGCCGCTGTTTTAGCCCGCGGCGATGCAGGTTAGCGCCGCTATCTCCTTCATTTAATCTTCTCAGGCAGTAGCCGTGGTTAATGAGTTACCCCAGCTGAGACGCAGGAGGAGTGCTGGCCGTGTTTGTCATGTGGGCTGATGAGAACAGCACTAAACAAACATCTGCAGCAGTGGAGACCGGGAGAGGGCAGGGTGGGGTGAAGGAGCTCCGCACGTCGGGACTGTGATCGGGCCGCACCTCACGCCTCCCAGCGCAAGGAGTCACATCCAGCAGGTCAAATTTTTTTGCAACTGCAGGTAGAAAAATTATGCGCGGCTGTGTTTTCCCTGCGTCGCCCCGTAGCCAGTGGAGCGTCTCAGGCCAGTCAGCTGTCACAAACTGCTTGTTTTGAGCTTTTGCTTCCATCTAAGAGGCTTCTGGCGCACTGGTTCTCACCTGGGGATGTGTCAGGAACTACATTTTTTTCCCTGATCATGAAGTCACGACCCAAATTTTTTCCACAGCACTCAAATTTATTCCACAAAAATATAAACACTAGCCCCCTTTTTTTATTATTCTTTGAAATACATTATTGAAATTATTTAATTGAATTATGTGTCCTGAAAAATAAATGCCCAACATTTTCTCTATAAATACAGTGTTGTTATTTTGTTAAGGGATTTTAAAACATATATATATATACACATATATAAATATATATATATATATATACATATTTATATATGTGTATATATATATATATATATATATATATATATATATATATATATATATATATATATACGTATATATATATACATATATATATACATATATACGTATATATATATACACATATATGTTTTAGAATCCCTTAACAAAATAACAACAAAAATAAATAAATAAATAAATAACCTCCACGACCCATCAGTTGAGTTGAGAAACCCTGCTCTAGTGGAACTTCTCATGATTCAAAAAAAAACTCTTTTTACAACTAGAAACCAGAACACAGGGACTGACCTCATCATTTTCGGGACGATATGTACAGACTGAGACAGGGTTTGGACGTGTTCCAAAGAAGGACAATGAACATAATAAAAAAAATAATCAGTTGTAATCAACCTGCAACACTCTGCCATCATTTCCGAAATTTCAAATAGCTTTCTTAAGGTAATTTAACAGTGGTAAGCGATGGCAAAAGAAACTCCGGTTTTGTTTGCCATGATTTTTTTCTACTTTAATCCTCTACTGTCTAATGAACGCTGTATTTTTGTCATTGCGCTCCTGCAGCCCTCGTGTTCAGCAGGTGCCAACAAGCCATTTGACCTGCTTGTTTTTGTAACAACTCAGAATTGTGCAGCATCACACTCTGATTCTGCTGGCCCAGTCATTGAAGCGCACAATAGACATGATGTGAACACAAATTCTGATGTGATGTGCTGATGTGTCTCGAATGGTCGTATGAGCAGTAGCTTAATTATAATCCTTCCATTGACCATTAATGGCCTGAGACCTACGAGGAAGATCCAGCGCTGCAGAGTGTTAATCCACATTAAAAGCAGCCTGTCAGCATCAGGTAGTTAAAGAGTCTTTCCGCAAACAAGGTACGCATTGTCAGAAGTCGGTGAGTCATGATTTTCGGAAAAGAGACAATAGTTGTTGCTCTTCAAATGTCTGTTTTGGTCTCCTTGAGCTCCAGGAGTAAAGTCTCGTCTCGCTCCACGACATTTGAGAGGAGACTCACATCTCCACAGCCGGCGAGACAACAATTGTGTGCTGTTGCTGCAAATTAGCTGTCGTGCTTTTCCAGGACACCGCTGAGGACATTAAGTCCATCGACAGCTGTGAGTACATCTGGGAGGCTGGGGTGGGCTTCGCTCAGACGCCGCCTTTCAACTACGTCCACGACCTCAACAGGTGAAAAACCTCCTCAACTCTTTTCAAACGTCTTGCCGCTGCATAATTATTTTGTCCACTAGGTGGTGTGGTTTATGCATTTTTCATTCATAAGTCTTGTGCGTCTGTATGTGTGTGAGTGTTCTTGCAGGACCGAGCTGCTGAAGCTGCTCCTCACCTGTTTCTCGGAAGCCATGTACCTGCCTCCCACCTCGGACCGACGCAGCCTCAACCCCTGGGTGTCCTTCTTCTGCTCCACAGAGAACAGGTAGCAACGACCTCGGCTCTTGATAGAAGTCAAGGAGACGGCTTTTAATAGTGCGCCCTCCCGATCATTGATGGTCATTAAACTGGAAGAGGGTGACGTTTTAGAGAAGATTTATAGGGACATGTTGCCCAAACATGATAATACTTTTATCAGCTGCCTCAGCTGAAAATCAGCTCATATCCGGGCCTTTTGCATCACTGACCATTTCATGGTTCCACTTAGACAATTAGAAATTAAAAAAGAGATATTTTTTTTATGGTTTATTTAATCAAACAGAGATTTCTATGTTTAATTCTCCCATTGGAAAAACAAAATATTCATTTTAATGCATAAAGGGATAAAAATTATGAAAAAAATATGACCAAAAAATATGACCTTAGTGTTATCCAAACTTGATGTAAACACATTCCATTGTCAGAAGTTAATAGCTTTAGCATCCTGATATGTGAGTATGAGTAGAATATATTATCATTATCAACCTTTATCAGAGTTGAGTTTCCCAGGTCTGTTAAAGACGACCGCAGTGCAGCATCCACCGCTGTCTGCTTTAGCTCCACCTCTTTGTTCTTAAGGGATGCTGACCTGTCTGGTCGTACTCAGACCTCCACAAACAAAGCAGATTGGACCTCGTCACGATAGAAGTGCGAGAGTTCCATTGCCTTTGAGAAATTGCAAGTAGATCAGCGCTAACGTGCATTTTAAAGATCGTGGTATCTCCTGTGGATCGGATTTAAAAAGCTGTAAGAACAGCTCCCCGTCTGACCTCCACACGCTCACCTTCCCAGACATGCCCTGCCGCTCTTCACCTCCCTGCTCAACGTGGTGTGCGCCTTTGACCCGGTGGGCTACGGCATCCCTTACAACCACCTGCTGTTCTCAGACCAGCGGGAGCAGCTGGTGGAACAGGCCATCCAGGTCCTCGTCATCACCCTGGAGCAGGAAGTCGCTTCGACTGCTGCTGCTGCTGCTGCTGCTGCTGCTTCCACAGCAGCCCCAGCAGCTCCGGATGGTTTGGCATCGAGTGTGGAGGAGCAGCAGGTAGTAGTAGTAGTATTGTATCTTTTAGTAATTCTAAAACTACATTTTAAAATCCCCAATAATTTTGTTTTGTTTTTTTCAAGCCAGCTGAGCCAGAAAACCTTTTTGTAAATTATCTCTCCAGGATTCACAGAGAAGAGGTACTGTTAAAAATACATGTTACAATGACAAATAAAGCTTGATCTATCTATCTATCTATCTATCTATCTATACTTAGCAATGGATGGACTGAGATATATAAATGATTGACTTGCTGACTTGTCTATACCAGGATTTGAGCTTCATCCTGAGAGGTTTGGCGCAGCTCCTCAACAATCCTCTGGTCCAGACGTACCTGCCTCACTCTGCCAAGAGGATCCAGTTCCAGCAGGAGCTGTTGATCCTCCTCTGGAAGTTCTGCGACGTCAACAAGGTGTGAAGCTCCGACATTCAGCAGCTCGCCTCGAGCTGTGTGTCTGCTTCCCTATGATCTGAACTGACACTTTTTTTCTGGTCTTAGCATTAGCGTTAGCATTAAATAGGTCAGCGTAAAGTTGCTGGCATGTCTGTAGACTTTCTATGTCTGGAAAATTAGGTTTAAAATGAAATTAGGTTGATTTTTTTTGGGGTACTCAAATTCAAATTTTCCTTGAACAGTAGTTTGGAAATGTATTCACACCCAGTGTAACGCTAATGCGCTTCAAGTGGGTGATGTGGGTCATGTGGGTGTTAGCAGTCAGAACTCAACAGAACTACAGAACTGTAACCATATTCCTTAGTCCGTCGGAATTAACTTGGTGTCAAAGGTCAGAGATGCATCGACTCACATGAACCCTGTTGGCACTGCGCGTTTCAGAAGTTCCTGTTTTTTGTGCTGAAGAGCAGCGACGTGCTGGACATCCTGGTCCCCATCCTCTTCAACCTGAACGAAGCCAGAACCGATCAGTGTGAGCGCGCTGGAACACAGTCGGCTGTGAGGAAGAAGACGTGCTTCAGTTTAACACAACATACTGTGTGTGCGTGTGCGTGTGCGTGTGCGTGTGCGTGTGCGTGTGCGCAGCTCGCGTCGGCCTCATGCACATCGGCGTCTTCATCCTCCTGCTGCTGAGCGGAGAGAGGAACTTCGGCGTGCGACTCAACAAGCCGTACGCTCTCCGCGTTCCAATGGACATTCCAGTCTTCACGGGGACGCACGCCGACCTGCTCGTTGTGGTAACAGAGGACATTTCAGTTGATTTCATTAGCGACCTCGATCACGTAGTGCCACCTCCACATCACTGCAAACAAGAAAGAGAAATCTGATTTAGTCTCTTTGGAGTTGACATGCTAATTTTAAAACTGTTGAATGGCAACTTGTAATATTAGCACTAGCAAATTAGAATGCTGACAGTTCAATCCTACATGTTATCTCAAACTCTTGAAATTCTGATATAAAGCCAAGACACTTATACGCTTATCTTGTAAATGTGTTTGTTTTGCACTATACGGACATAGATTTCTGCTGCTTTTACATATATTATAGTATGGACAATGAAGCTACCTTGAACTTTGAACCTTGAACCTTGACCCTTTAGCAGACCACTTTGATATGTTTGATGTGATGTGTCAGTTCAGGATCAATAGCCTAACAGAACATTTAATTGCATTACGTGTTCAGATCTTTCACAAAGTCATCACCAGCGGACACCAGCGCCTCCAGCCTCTGTTCGACTGCCTGCTCACCATCATCGTGAACAGTGAGTACATCGAGAGCGAACCGACCCTTCAGTGAAGGTCAGACAGAAGAGCAGTGCAGCTCAAACGCCTCATTGTGTTGATTCGCCTGCTTTCCTTCTCACAGTTTCACCGTATCTCAAGAGTCTGTCCATGGTGGCGGCCAACAAGCTGCTCCACCTGCTGGAGGCCTTCACCACACCCTGGTTCCTCTTCGCCTTGCCCCAGAACCACCACCTGGCTTTCTATCTGCTGGAAGTCTTCAACAACATCATCCAGTATCAGTTTGATGGTGAGCAACGGGAACACGGCTCCAGTAAGTAGGTCCCGGACTGGTCTTTTAACCTCCGTCGTCGTCCCTCTTCAGGTAACTTCAACCTGGTGTACGCCATCATCCGAAAGCGCAGCACCTTCCACCATCTGGCCAACCTGCCCTCTGACATGTCGTCCATCCAGAAGGCCCTACAGAGAAGGAAGAAGTCGGGAGTTTCACGGTCCAGATCTCTGTCCTCCTCCTCCTTCTCCTCCACCGGCTCAAGTTCGGTCGCACCTGCCAAGCCTGGCGGCCTCAAAGCGAGCTTAGAGGCCACTCCAGGTGCGGAGCTGTTATGACTTGGATTGGAGGCAGTAACATCGTATAGTTTTGTGGTATTTTTTGTTCAAAGCAACAAGAAACGTCATTAGAAGGACGAGGTGTTACCTATGAGAAAACACAACCAAAAGGATAACAATAAACGGGCCAAAACGAACAAAAAAAACACCCCACCACCACTCAGGCTCTGGTCATTAATGCGCTAAAGTGCATGAAAAAACCTTTCATCCAAGTGTAGCAACTCATTTCTGGGTTATCTTGCATCCTCCAGGCATCGATAAGATAACGGAGAAGGCCCAGGTGAGTCAGGACGGCACCATGGTGACGGTGCCTCGCTCAGAGTCGCAAGCAGGAGCCAGCGACACCGAGTCCAACTCGGAGAGAGACACCGAGGTGAGACAGCGTCTCCGCCGCTCCAACACCTCCCTCCACCTCCTGGTGGCAGGAGTAAATAAAGCTCAGTCTCTCCTGACGTCAGGTGCTCCAGGCGGAGTCGGAGGCGGCCAGGAGTCGCTTGGCCAGCGTCTCGTCGGCACCGGGAGCCTGGAGCGCCGATCCGGAGTGGGTCAGTCAGCCCTCCGAGGGGTTTGGCAACTTTTCTCTGTGTCAGGGTCTCTGCGGTGAACCGCCTGTCCTCCTGTCGCCAGGTGTTGTCCTGGAAGACAAAGCTTCCACTGCAGACCATCATGCGACTGCTGCAGGTGCTGGTGCCTCAGGTGGAGAAGATTTGCATTGACAAGTAAGAAGTCAGACCGTCCTCAACATTTGCTTTTACTTTTCCAAGATGCCTTTTGTCCTTTTTGTGCTTAGCGATGCACGAATATTACTTTTATACAGAACAAGTAGAGTACGAGTACTTGGATTTCAGTACTCACCGACATAGTATAGAATTTCATTGATTTTTTTGATTTTTTGATTTTTTGTTATGATTTATTGTTATGTTCTGTTATTTGAAGAACATTCCACAACAGGTTTTTCTAGAACATAGGTGCCAAATTTGGCCCGCAGTGTCATTATATTTGGCCCGCGAGGCAATACAAAATCACGAGCAGAGCGGGCCCCCCAGTTTTATACAGCACATGTTCCGCTAATACTACAAATCCCACAATGCTCTGCTGGTATTTTGGGAATCAAACTATTTACTTTAACAGACTATGAACGTTTTCTTCATGCACTTTTTCTTGCTACTCCAAGGCATGTGTATTTGACATCCCTGTTCTAGAACATAGCCGAACTCAACCCTGATATTGGTACCAATACCCGATACTGGTATCGGTATGGGTGCATCCCTACTCAGTATCAGCTTCGTCTTTGAGCAGAAATGTTCACTGTCGTCTTCCAGGGGTTTGACGGACGAGTCGGAAATTCTCAAGTTCCTCCAGCACGGCACTCTGGTCGGCCTTCTGCCCGTCCCTCATCCCATCCTCATCAGGAAGTACCAGGCCAATGCCGGCACGGCCATGTGGTTCCGCACATACATGTGGGGCGTCATCTACCTGCGGTAACTGAACACCGTTGGCTCTCTCACACGGAATGTCCCGCTCTGGTATCTGTGGTGAACTCAGTGAAGGCTCTACTTGCCAATGCATTTATTTAGACAACACACCCACCTATGAAAACAGCCTTTATATTTCAAACCGGCCCAGCAAGGGTGGAGTCCGTGACTGGCATGTTTTTCTCCTTCATCTCTAATCTGCAGCAATGTGGATCCGCCGATCTGGTACGACACCGACATCCGGCTCTTTGAGATCCAGAGGATTTAGAGCGGCCAGTGAACAAGATCGCGCGGCTGGTTCACCATCCTCGCGTCTGACCACACGGATATTTGTATCTTGTTTCAGGAAATAGGCAGCTTTTACCGTTGCCAGAAAGGCTGTTCAGAGTTTAAGTGACCAAAGAAAACTTGAGGAGACGGTGCATCGGCATCCTCTGCTCGTACTGAAGCATGGACTGTAAATACTAAGTTTTACACAATGAATTAAAAATTCATCAGATCTTGTCAGATCTGATCCCTTTGCTCGATTTCTTCTGTCTGCTCAAAAACCAACAGTATCACCTCATCATAAAGTCACAAAAAGTTTTTGCAGTTCGAAATAAAGTTGAGGCCACTGTAGGAAAAACAAAACAAAACACAGAAACCTCAGAAATCACTTCAGGTCATATGACACTACAGAGGTCTGGTAGAAGACCCTTTTTTGAGGCAGTTTAGTTTATTTATGATCACTTCAGATACATTTATCAAAAATAAATATCAACATTTAATGTAAAGTAATTAATGTGTTTTGTACTTGCAGCCATTATACAATCATGTGACAGAACATTGCAAACAAGGCCTGTGCTGCATCCCCACATCAGTCTTATCAAATCTATCTGATTCCTTATGATTCTTTACTAAATTAAACTAATCATTTGTTTCAAACCTAAAAGCCACTAACGAAAGCTCCTTCTTTGGAGAACCTTGAATTATCTGCTGGAGTCTGTACATGCTGCATCAAAACAATATCCCACAGCTGGAACTTTATAATAACTTTATAATAAATATGTCTGGAATTTATCAAAGATTTTCAACAGAAACACATAAACAAAGACAAAACTTGATTTGTCACAGTGACAAAGCAGACTTAAAAACTATAACATAACTTGGAAACGTGAAAGGTTTCATGATTAAAACGTGTGGAGGTGGTTATTCAGAGAGCAGCAGCTCCATGAGAGCGCCCACCGAGTGCATCCTGTAGAAAACGCCAAGCGGCTGGCCAAGGTTCACCAGGACAAACCAGGCGGAGAAGCCAAAGAACTGCTTCCCGAGGCCGTTCTCAAACTGCGGGTGGATTCCGAAGGCTGGGATGACCCAGAGCTGCGGGAGGAGAGGAGGGCAGCGGTCAGCGCTGGAAGGCTACAAGGAAGGAAGGAAGGAAGGAAGGACGTGTGCTGTCGCAGGGCCTCACCATGACGTTGGACAGGATGAGGAAGGCACAGATCTCTTTATTAGCTCTTTTAGCCCAGGGCCTTTTCCCATCACGCACTTGGGCAACTGGTGATGCAGCGTTGCTCTCTAGGAGTGAAATGTCCGTCTTCTTCTCCTCGTCTGCTTCCCCTTCTTCTGCCTTTTTCTTCAGCTGTCAGGAAATAAAAATCATTCCTCCCTAACCGCTCAGACTCATGGATGTAATGTGCAGCAATTTTCCCCAGTGGCCACTCGAGGTATTGCAGCCAAAAAACCCTATACGGCCCAAAAAGCACACAGACCACAAATACAAAAATAATCGCCTGTAAAACGGCTGACAGGACAACTACAATCTAAAATGCAGTTCATAATAAATTTTTAGATTGTAGATTTTTAAGTCGTGGACTTTTAAATGTGTAAAATGTGGCTCAATTTATGATTTTTAAGTTAAGTTAGGTAAAGAATTAACATACTGCCCATAAATACATTAATAAAAGTGTATATTCACAATACAGTAAAACATAATTGAGTTTTTCTACTCTTATAACAGTTCTCATATATATAAGATTATACATAGAGCAACAGGGGTCTTGCTCCAAAATTTACACACTTGACCTTTAATCTTTAATTATTATATTTATATATATATATATATATATATATATATATATATATATATACATATATATATACATATATATATACATATATATATACATATATATATATATATATATATATATATATATACATATATGTATATATAAATATACATATATATACATATATATATATATATATATATATATATGTATATATATATATATATATATATATATATATATATATATATATACATATATATACATATATATATATATATATGCCAGTAAATCCCCAGATAAGAATTTATTGAACTCGTTCTGATTGGTTTATGCATCCTGGTGCATTGTGTGTCACAGAGGTATGATGGGAAGTGACATGCACATGTTCTATGGGTCCACAAATTGTTAAAGCGACGTAGAACCCAAAAGTATTTTTGGCATGTGCGCTGGGTGAGTGACTCCATTGAAATGAATGGGCCGCCATATTGGATCTGAGTGGGAATGAGGGGGTTACTCAGACTGAGTAGACTCCACAGTCGGACGTACTCACCTTCAATATGTCATTCTGACCCTGCTGCTGCTTCCTCCTCTTCTTCTTCTTCTTCTTCTTGGCGAGGAGGCTGGGGTGCCGGTGGAGGCCCTCGATGATGAAGATGTTCTGCAGGATGAGCTCCAGCAGGCTGAGCAGCGAGTAGGAAAGGTCTAGGCTCGCCAGCGGGCCCTCGGTGCCCACCGCCAGGGCCGCCACCAACGAGAAGTAGGAGAGCGCCAGCTGGCCCAGCGCCGCCGCCACCAGGAGCATCACGTCCAGGCTGCGCGTGGGGTTGTGCCCGGCATCGCTGGCCCGCCTCTCCAGCCGGTGGAGCAGCATCCCCGCCAGGCTGCACAGGGACATGGCGGGCATGACGGCCAGGTGGTAGCCGTAGAAGAGCACGAAGGCGGTGAAGCGCAGATTCGGCTGGCCCACCATCACCTGGTAGAGGACGAAGACGACCAGGCCGACGGCCAGGACCAGGCCGCCCAGCAGCAGGCCCACCCTGGCCTGCAGGACCATCCGCAGGGTCAGCTTGTGGTGCTGGAGCTGGTGGTGGTGCTGGTGGTGGTGCTGGTGGTGGTGCTGGTGCCCGGAGCTCATCCTCCGGCCCACGTTCTTCCACATGACATAGACCATGCAGCCCGCCATCAGGTAGAACTCCATGTTGAAGGGGTAGAGGACCTCCACGCCCTTCCTGAAGGTCAGGCAGAGGATGCTGGCACTGCACTGGCACTCGCTGCTGTTGGCCATCTCTGCTGGCAGATAGTGGAGGGCGGATTGTGAGCTCGGGGGATGCTAGCCGAGTGACAACGTAAGGGAGATCTCGCCGTTTGATGTCTACCTGCTGCCTCTGAGGCGGCGGTCACGGCGCCACCAAGGTCGAGGTTGTCTTCCCTGTCCAGTTCGATCTCCTGGTGGATGGTGTCCTCGGTGACGGCGTTGAGCCACAGCAGCATGTCGGCAGAGAGGACGAGCATCAGGCCAGACCTCAACGCAAACAGCAAGCACAGTCAAATACTGAGGCAAACAATACGGCAGCTGTAGAGCAGCTGTAGGTTGCACACTATTGTACTGTACGTGAAACTGGCAGTTTTAATTAGCTCTTCCTGTCTGCGGCCCCGCGTCTTTAAAAGGGAAATGCCATATGTGTATTTGCTATATGTAAGCTCTTATTTGTCATACCGACAGTATTGAAGAATTTGTCAGGGTTTACACGACAAGACATACAAATAAAAATGTCTCCTCACAAGCCTGCTGTGATATGTGACCCAGTCAAATGTTTTTAAAGCCCCGGTGTTTTTTCTAAATATGTTTATAATTTGTTCAGTGGCAAATAAAAAGTGCAAAAAAAAAACAAAAAAAAAAGAGCACCTGATGACGATCTTGTTTTTGTGGATGCAGTCTTTGGAGTGAGCCCACAGAAAGTATGTCTGCAGGAGCAAAATGTCAGCAATAATTCACAAAAAAGGAAACATGCACAAAATGAGGCATCTTTTCTCACATTTTTACCATTGTCTTGCATTGAAAAAACAACAAATTGTGGATAATTCTTTGTGAAACTTTTTTTTTTTGCCTGCTGCTCATCCCCATCCTCTGTTTGATCTGTGATTACAGTTTCTTATTTCAGGCATTTACAGTGTGATTGTGGGAACAATCTAATGTGTTTGCCTTGCATCAGGCGGAGAGCAGATGCAACGCTTTTATGGCTACTCGTGTCACTTCAAACACAAGCTGCCTGCCGAGTCTCCATTTAGTTATATGATCTCAGCTTTGTTTAAATTCGAGGCAATAAACTGAATTGAAACGTTACAATGGTACAATAACACTGATTTTGACTGGAGATATAAGAGCTCCCTCAGCATTGCTGTTGAAATGATATTGCTGCTGTGATTTGCTCATATTAGCTTGTTTGTGATCAAGTCAAATATTTTGTTACGTTTTATGAGATGCAAATAAATACACACAAATAGATCATGAAGCACTGAAGTGTTGGATGCTGGATCTGGTCTGGTTCCCACATTAATTTAGGACGATGTAAGAATCAGCTCTGAAAAGCTGTTTCTAAACGCCTTTCCTACCAGCATGTCAGAGTGTTTACCTGCACAATGAGAAAGGGAGCCTCGATGAACGGTGAGATCACTCTGGCGGCAGGCTTACACTCCTTCACACTGAGCAGGTAGCCCATGAGGAAGACGTAGAGTAGCACACTAAATGCGGCAAACAGCACCAGAGCCACTGCAAGGCAGCAGAGAGCAGACACCTTTACACAACCCAGAACACACACACACACACACACACACACACACACACAAAAAAGCTTGACATTGGGTCCGGGAGCTGCTTACGAGTGACAGCGATGCCACCGGCGTGGTGGTCCTGATGAGGAGCCGTGCCCGCCTGCCTCCTGGTCCACAGCAGGAACCACAGCATCCACAGCACACTCCCGCCCAGCAGCAGCAGGATGAACACCTGGGGCTCCTGGTACCTCAAGCCCTCGGGGTTGAAAGCCTGCCCGGCCAGCAGGGCAGCGCCCAGCAGCACCGCGTTCAGGCCCACCAGGCCAGAAATGAGGCGCCGGCCGATGGGCACCCACACCAGCACCGGGTCAAGGTCCTCGGGCAGGTGCAGCTGGTGGTCAGAGCTGGGTGGTTCCTCCTTCTGAGGGCTTCCAGGCGAGGAGTTGAGCTCCACGGCCCCGGGGTCCGTCTCCATGTTCTCCTGCCTTCAGCCTCTTGTGGGTAAATCTTTTCACTCCTTTTCCACTTACTGTCCGCAACCTTCCGTCGTGTTTTAGCGCTCCTTCGACATGTGGAGGCACGCGTCTGACAAAGCACTGCCAATCTGTCAGGTGTGCTGCCCTCCTAGTGCAGGTGTGGGCGGGACAAGCTCACACACTGATGTGGCATTAATAATGACACACCTCTCCCAAGAACAGGCGACATGTTCACTCCCACTTTCTCTTGCACTTCTTTATGGCTTTGTAGCCTTAAAGGGAATTGAAACACCAAAGATCACAACAGTCGATCCAGTTTCGTATGTCAAACTTCTTTGTCCTGGTTTTTTCTGCACTGCCGAGTCGTGTCACTTTTTGAGACCAGGAAGCCATTTATAAATGACCTAGCTCTTATCGCAGCAGGGTCAAGAAAAGGTTTGCATTCGTTTCAGTTCATTAAATGTGTTGCCTTTTATTTCTTGGTTTAAGAATTGTTAAGGATTATTGTTCTTCTAGGGGAGCTACAATTCTCCAGTTACTTTTCCACTTCTGGACCCAATCTCAGCAGCAATAAAACTCTGTTTATATTCCCAATCAGTGGTGCTCACTTACATGATTGCTAGGCAACATAGATATAGTGCGGTGCGTTTCAACCTGTTGATATTTAAGGCAGAATAAAGCATTTGCACTTGTGATCCTTCGTTTATGATCCTTCTTTCCATCCTCTGGGTACGTTATCTGAAACAGACGCAGACAGCTTCATATTACACAGAAGCAAACAATACTTGCGCTTGTGGGCTGTGAGAATAACGTCAGGTGGCTGGTTGCGCTGGGCGTTATCGCTTTACAATCTACCCCTTTTTTTAAAAAAAGAAAAAAGAAAAAAAGAAACCAGTTTGTTTGAATACTGAATGGAAAAATGTGGCACCTCTTTAAAAACATGCAAAAGCTAGCTTAATTTGTGCCGTGGTTAATGTCAGCAGAGAATTTGCATCTCTTCACCTGTTGGTCAGGTGGTCAACCGCTCTCAAAGACATACTGCCTCCTCCACATTGAAACTGGTCCCTCTCCTCTCACTGGAAGGAAACATCAAGCACTGCACCCAAACTTTCATAGCCCAAACAGAGACTCGTCACTAGTGCGACACCCTGTGGTCAAATGTAGTAATCCAGACGGACCCACGGTTGTTTATTTTTATGTAGGCTATCATGTCAAAATAAAAAAGATAAAAATAAAAAATAAAAAAAACAACGACCGAGTTTCTCTGAAACAGGACCACGCACAAGTGTGATCTGTTTAAAAAGGGAAGCTAACACGCGTGACATATAAACTGATTACAATTTTAAGAAACGTTCATATGCTTTCATTTCCTCGCCTTTTGACGCCCGTTTCGTTTTAGTTAAACGTTACATCGTTTGTTTGTTTTTGATGGTAATACATAAACGTTTGCGTTGGATAGGTCTACTTGCACGATTAATGGAGCGAAAACGTTTAAAGGTGGAAATGAGAAACTCAAAAAAAATCGATCAGCTCTCACCTGTAGCACCTGCGGATCAACACATCCGGTGGAGGAATGGGACTAGGAAACCAGTCTATCAGGTCACTTTGTTTAGACATCAACTCAACTTTACGGCTGTCAGTTATTGCTTTATTGTGTTATCAAATTTGACCTCTTGTTGTCGTCGTGATTCCCATCTTCAAAATAGAAGCGCGAAATCATTCACATTGATGTAACACCACAACAGTCATTTCTCATAATGTTTCTCTGCAGTTTTAACATAGGAATCCGTGCTATTTTTTATTTTTATTTTTTATTTTTTTTTAATGAGCAATAAAGACAAATTTTCACAACAGAATGTAAGAATTCTTTCATAAACCACATTGTCCATTCGACACTGTGCTATTACGTTCCACTTGTACGTCTTATCTTCATAAATTTATTTTTTTAGTATACGTTCATTTAACAAAATGACTATACTGTTCTCAAATTTTTACAGCATAAACTGCACTCTATTTCGGGTGTACCCTAACATTTTAACTCCTCCCCTTCTCCGACGTTGGACCCGCCCACTGCCCGTCTCCTGGTAACCGTCCAGCCAGCTCGGTCCCTGCTCCGGCCGCCCTGCTGTCTGGACACCCCTCGGCCCGGGTCTGGAAACTGCCGAACTCTGGTGCGGGCCAGGGAAAAGCCTCCACAACCCCAATGGAACCGAACACGGAGTGACTCGAAGGGTAGGGCGCCGCCATGAACGACCGGTACCACCGGGCGGCCCGGGACGGATACCTGAGCGTGCTGAAAGAGGCCACTCGGAAGGAGCTGAACGCGCCGGACGAGGATGGGATGACACCGACCCTATGGGCCGCCTACCACGGCCACCTGGAGGCATTGCGGCTCATCGTAGGAAGAGGGTGAGTCCGGCCCGGGGGCTCCATGGGACCAGAAGCAGAACATGGTTGATCAACGAAACGCTTATCGCTCTTTGTGTTCATCAATCCCTCCATCCAGTAGTTACTCTACTTCTTGGAGACAAGACATTTGTTTTAATTAAGTTGGCAGAAACGAGATAAATGACTCATTATATTCAAATCATCAGCATTTATTACTGTCATCTAAAATTGAGAACATTCTGCTTTGGCAGACACATCTGTCGTCGTTAAACCAGGGGTGGGATAACTTTTTTTTTTGTTGTTGAAAGGGGCCGGACCAAGAGCAGATGGATGGAGTGTTTTGGTGACCCACCTCATGGGACAAAAAACATATCATGGGAAATGTAGAAAACATGTGCTTTAATGTCAATTGAAAATGAACAAAAGCGTTCAAATAAACACAATATCTATCTATGAAGCCCCCCGGTATTTATCTATTTATAGAAATGTCCCTTGAAACACTGAAAGTATTGATGAAATACAGCTATTGTATTACTTACTTATGATGAATATAAAATCTTCAAATTCTGTGGGCTGGATTAAAAAGTTTAAGGAGCCATGGGCCATAGTTTGCACATGCCTGCGTTAAACGGTCACCCCTCCTGTCAGCTTTCATAAACATAAACATAAAACCTTCCCACTCCTTCCTGTTGATGTAATCAGTGTCTGTGCCTTCAAATGGCTTCATTACACAGAAAGGTCACTCGCCAACACGCGTAACATAAATACATCTGAAGCATGCTGCGTTCAATCTCTCAGCTAATCCATTACATAGCCGCATTGAGGTATGATAAAACACGATCAATTACACATAGTCTTTACGCTGATATGATCTGAGACCCTCCGCAGGCCGCCCAGGTGATAATCCTAAGGGGGTTTTAGTGGTAAATCTATATTCAGCTGGGATTAAACTTCAGAAGCAGCCATGATGTGCTGCGTAGTGGAACTCGTGGCTTGTTTTATAAGACGAGCAGTGAAGTGAACGCTTAGATGAGTTTGATGGGCATACTGGTTGGAGAGACAGTCAAAGGTCACAGTGATGGATCGACCCAGGATGCAGAGCAGAGTGGATGTCAGGCAGAGAACCAGGCTGCGGCTCAGAGTTTACAGTCAAAGGTAAAACAAACAACAACAAAAAAGGGGTAGCCTCTGGAAACGTGAAGGGTTTCTTTTTGATTTTTTGATTGTATCCTCTTGAGAAATGAAATCGCAAACATTTTGCTTTTAAATCAGATTCTTGCAAGACCAGCATTTTTGCAGAATGTTTGACAAATTAGATTAATGTCATATGCTCATCTTGAATAGAGCCCATAGAAAACATTGCGTAATGGGAGTGCATGTGGAGAAGCAGTTGTAATAAAGGAGGGAATTTCTCTTCTTTATCAATAGTATTTTGCTTCTATCAGCCCTGCTCTGGTTTCCAATTGCTGCCCTGTGCCCTACCTTAACTTTCCCATATCAGTATGTAGAAGGGGTGCAGTTTTTTCTGCTTTCGGTTGCTTCACCTGTAGTGTTACTGCTCTGCTAACTTAATCTGACTATACAATACTTTTAATGACACACTTTTCCTTAATAGTTCTTCATTAAGTTCAAAAAGACCTCAAAGGTGTCCAGAAAAATATAGGTTTCATGTATTTTCAAGAATTTTTAACTTCTTAACATATTGTGCATACATATGGAGTACCGTCAAGCTTTCTCTCACACATTGTTTGTTGTTGAGTCAGTTCTGGCTGGAGATAATAAAGCCTCTGTTGCGGTCGGCTCTTGACTCGGCGCCGGACAGAAACAATTAACAGAGGGTGGGAACATGGGGCCCCTCGGCAGTTTGTTTGCTACGTTTCAGTGGGTACCAAACACAGCAATACAATTTAGCAGCCAAGGAATACCTCTGATACACGGGCAGCTGTTTGAGGTTTTGTGAGCAATTGTTGAGTCGGAGCTTCTGGCAGACCTGATCAGGTTACTGTTTGAAGAGAAGTCTGACTCCTGTGGGGCTGGATCATTTTTTTAATTTGGCTGGATTAATTGCTGTCAGAGAAGTTAAACAAACCGCTGCTGTGTGGGATTTGGCGAGGCATGCTTTTGAAATCAGATGTCATTTTGAAGGGGGTGGTGACCTCACGGTGTGTGTGGTAACAACCATCCCCGGCTGTCTGAAAAGAATGACTCACGCTGCGCAGGATGAATAATGCATTGTCACCTTTGTCATGTTTAACCTGTAGCAACTTTAATTATTGATCAGGGCAGAGCCGCGGCCTTGTTGTGTGGGCGGAGACTAACACAGAGGAAAAGTCACCAAGTGCCTGCACATGTTTGAATTTCAAAGTCCAGAGAGTTGCTGTTTGACCTGTTTTTGACGGCACAAGGTTATGGAGTTACTGATAGACATCTGTGCAGTGTATCTGGGGCTGAATATCTCAGTGTTCTTTTTCAATTGTTAAGGTGTCTTCCCAAAAGACTGCAAGTCTTAGTTAGCTGCAACATTATCACTGTTCTGATGTACCATATGTCAATCTCAATGGTTTGCTTTTCCATTCCAGAGACACTGATATAATTGCAGGTGAATCGAGACTGTCCTTTACCTTGAATTTAGGCAGAGGTGACAGAAATGTAATTCCATATGTAAGCGGATAGGCAACCTGAGGTTGAGTTTCTCAGTAAACCACAGAAGTCTGTACCTGGTCAGAACTCTGATGTAAAAATAGATGGGCTGGTTTCTAAAAGGAGGTCAATGAGCAAGTACCAAAAAAAAAAACCTCTGCATTCTATAATTTGGCCAGTGGGGGGGCGCCAAAGCTGGTTGCAAAAAAAAAAAAGAAGATGACTGGCTCTTACTATGGAAAAGAGCACTTAAATTGACATTGTTACAATCTAGGTAAAATGTGTAAAATTCAGCAAATACACTTGTCTAATATACAATTTTGAGTAAAAAAAAAAAAAAAAAGACATGATGCCGGTACTCTTTTGCTTGCCAGAGACTGAATAAGTTTGCTGACAACCCCATTTTATCAACGTCTGCGGCAAAATGCTTCTGCAGAACAACAGGATACAGGATTAAATAATACTGTGTGCGATTTGTTGAGATCCTCTTGTTCTTGCTTGTGTCCTGCAGTGGTGATCCTGACAAGTGTGACATCTGGGGCAACACGCCGCTCCACCTGGCTGCAGCCAATGGCCACCACAGCTGCATCTCCTTCCTGGTGGCCTTCGGTGCCAATGTGTGGTGTCTGGACAATGACTACCACACGCCGCTGGACATGGCGGCCACCAAGGGACACATGGAGTGTGTCCGCTACCTGGACTCCGTCGCTGCCAAGCAGATCACCCTCAACCCGAAGCTGGTTGGCAAGCTCAAAGACCGGGCGATCCGTGCCGCTGAGCGCCGGATCGATGAGTGCGAGAAGCTGCAGAAGAAGCACCGCGAGCGGATGGAGAAGAAGTTCATGAAGGAGTCGGCGGCGATGGACAACCTGGATGCCATGAGCTTCTCCAGCTACACCAGCGGCAGCACGCTGAGCCGCAAGTTCAACACCGTCACGTCCAATTTGCCTTTCTCACAGGTGGTCACCACTGGCGTTAGAAGTCTGTGATAGCTCACTGTTTTTCACTTGGCTAGGAGGGGATGGAAAACGATGTGCCCGCACCTCTGTTTTTATTTGGTTTCTTTAGCTACAGAGTACATACATAATTAGGTCAAAGTTTCACATTTTTACATGAGAATTTTCACCTTTTTACACAAACTATCACATTACGTCATAATAGTCAAAGGCTCAGTATCACGTCGTTCCTTGAAAAGAGTGACGTCTTAATGTGATCATTTTCACATTTTTATGTGATCATTTTCACATTATATCATGATAATGAATCAAAACTAAATGAAACGCCTCGATACTAGACCCTCTTTTAACATGTCTCAAACTGAACTGGCATCTGTCCCATTGACTTCCTGCTACTTCGCCACGACTCAAAATGTGGATTCACCACAGGCAAGATTTATTCTTCCTATGGTATGACCTCATGCATTTCAAAATACTCCTCAAAAGGTTTGTGGCTATCTATGATCACCATGCAGAGCACCATCCAGCTATGAAATAACAGCATGTAAAAGCCAAACCCAGAGGTGAACTCGGTCTCAATTTCAGTGCTTTTGACTGGTCCAAAAGACCTCTCTATTTTTCCTGAGATATGTTAATGCTCAATGTGTCCTTGTTCTCTCAGGCCACTCTGCATTCCACGAGCAAAGGTAAGGCCAAGATCCAGAAGAAGCTGGAGAAGAAGAAGCAGGTCGATGGAACGTTCAAGATCTACGAGGATGGGCGGAAAAGTGTACGCTCGCTGTCAGGGCTGCAGCTCAGCAACGACGTCATGTTCCTCAAACAGGGCACGTATGCCAACCCCAGGGAGAAGTCACGTCTCAACATCCGCGACATGTTCCACCAGGACAACGACAACGATGGTGACACCATCTCCCGTGCCATGAGTGACCCGGGACTCTACGAGGTCGCGTATTCAGAGATCAGCGCCGATTCGGGACGCGATTCTCTGTTCAACAGACCTGGACTGGGCACCATGGTGTTCAGGAGGAACTACATGACCCGTGGCATGTTTGGTCCTCAGGACGAGGGAAGCGTAGCAGGGAGTGAACCTGCGGGACGGGCCCCTAACGTCCGTCTCCGTGGACGTCTGCCTCAGCAGTCGCCCAGCTTTGACCAGGACAGTATTGGCAGTGCTTTGAGTCTCCAGGAGAGGAACTTTCAGGAGCTTCCCTGGGAAGACGATGATGTAGCTCTGGATGATGGCTTGGAGCCAGAGAGCAGTCCGCTGGAGACCTTTCTGGCCTGTCAAGGCCTCAGTGAGTTCATGCAGATTTTCAGAAGGGAAAAGATTGACCTGCAGGCTCTGCTGCTTTGTTCGGATAAGGACCTCAGCAGTATTCACATTCCGCTGGGTCCCCGCAAGAAACTTCTAGATGCCTGCAAGAGACGCTTAGGTACCCTGGAAGAGCCAGTCACCATTGAAGACACTGAACTATGAAGGTCCGCACAGAAAAAAAAAAAAATCTAAATTTTATTTTGAAATAAAATATAGTACATCTGCCACTTTCAACGATGCTGACAACTTCTGTTTTTCTTTTGAGTTAAAACTTTTTAAAGAAGATCATTCCATTTTTATCTCGAGTAATGATTGAATGTAAATATCTTGTTAGCCTTGATACTGATTATTTTAGCAGAGAAGCCACAAAAACTGTAATTCAGCCTGTAAGTGACACCATCTAGTTGTAAATTGTCATGCATGAATACAGTAGATCATCACCCTGTTTGCATGCTTTTTTTTTAATGGGATTCTTTTATGAACCGGACCTGTGTTTTAGTCTATCAGTGAAGATTTTCAGTTTTATTTTTTTTAATAACATATTAGAGTTTTTTTTTTGTTTTTTTTCAAACTAACACCCCAAAGATGTTTTGCATCTACAATGGACCTAAACAGTAAGGACAACAGTGAGGCCTGAGAAATAATTCAATAAAAGATGAAAGAGGAATGTTTTGCCTCATTAACCTCAAAACTACGAGTAAAGTTCTTGTTTGTGTCTTCCTGTTGGTTCCATCATCTGTCATCTCTGCAACATGTATCGGCTGTCCTCTCTAGTTCTCCAACACTTTCTAAGCCAACAGTGACTCACTTTTATCCGTCTTGGCGTTCATGTAAATAGTTGCACGTGGAATGCAAATACTGAATCAACAACCGGGCGACTCGGTGAGGGTGTACCAATGTGCGCTTGATAACGCTGTTATGTCAGGTTGCTGCGAGGCCTTTTTGGTTTCACTGGGGGTTTTGCTCGCCTCTGCTCCTGACAGCAGACTGCAGCAGGTTGTGCTGGTGAAGATTCTGCATTTGAACCTGAATGGTCTTTATTGATCCTACCTTTGCCCTAGGACAGCTGGGATAGGCTCGACCTGACCCCTGTAGCGCTGAGCTCAGGAAGAAGCGGGTATTATTGAAAACAGTGTGGGGGAATCACGCTGTTTGGCTGTTTTTTTGTCTTCTCACCTGTCTCGTGTTTTGCCCTTAACCTCTGCACACTTAAAAGGTCCAGTGTGCAAAAGTTGGCTTATGATTTTTATATTGGTAAAAGCTTAACATACTGCCCATAAATACATTAATAAAAGCGTATACTCGCGGTACAATTAACGTAATTTGGTTTTCCTACCCTTAGAATGGTTCTCATATATATGTATATATATACATATATATATACATATACATATATGCTCCTAGTTAGCTGACATCTTGCACTGCCACTTTTAAAGGAATTTAAGGTAAGCCCACCTGACAATGCCCTAA